>NC_059231.1:25839163-26178747 GCF_020615455.1 Coregonus clupeaformis | reverse complement strand
TGTGGAGTGATGAAAATGGTATTATGGGTAAGCTACAGTGGGGGGGGGAAAGTATTTAGTCAGCCACCAATTGTGCAAGTTCTCCCACTTAAAAAGATGAGAGAGGCCTGTAATTTTCATCATAGGTACACGTCAACTATGACAGACAAAATGAGAAAAAAAAATCCAGAAAATCACATTGTAGGATGTTTAATGAATTTATTTGCAAATTATGGTGGAAAATAAGTATTTGGTCAATAACAAAAGTTTCTCAATACTTTGTTATATACCCTTTGTTGGCAATGACACAGGTCAAACGTTTTCTGTAAGTCTTCACAAGGTTTTCACACACTGTTGCTGGTATTTTGGCCCATTCCTCCATGCAGATCTCCTCTAGAGCAGTGATGTTTTGGGGCTGTCGCTGGGCAACACGGACTTTCAACTCCCTCCAAAGATTCTCTATGGGGTTGAGATCTGGAGACTGGCTAGGCCACTCCAGGACCTTGAAATGCTTCTTCTGAAGCCACTCCTTCGTTGCCCGGGCAGTGTGTTTGGGATCATTGTCATGCTGAAAGACCCAGCCACGTTTCATCTTCAATGCCCTTGCTGATGGAAGGAGGTTTTCACTCAAAATCTCACGATACCTGGCCCCATTCATTCTTTTCTTTACACGGATCAGTCGTCCTGGTCCCTTTGCAGAAAAACAGCCCCAAGGCATGATGTTTCCACCCCCATGCTTCACAGTAGGTATGGTGTTCTTTGGATGCAACTCAGCATTCTTTGTCCTCCAAACACGACGAGTTGAGTTTTTACCAAAAAGTTCTATTTTGGTTTCGTCTGACCATATGACATTCTCCCAATCCTCTTCTGGATCATCCAAATGCACTCTAGCAAACTTCAGACGGGCCTGGACATGTACTGGCTTAAGCAGGGGGACACGTCTGGCACTGCAGGATTTGAGTCCCTGGCGGCCTAGTGTGTTACTGATGGTAGGCTTTGTTACTTTGGTCCCAGCTCTCTGCAGGTCATTCACTAGGTCCCCCGTGTGGTTCTGGGATTTTTGCTCACCGTTCTTGTGATCATTTTGACCCCACAGGGTGAGATCTTGCGTGGAGCCCCAGATCGAGGGAGATTATCAGTGGTCTTGTATGTCTTCCATTTCCTAATAATTGCTCCCACAATTGATTTCTTCAAACCAAGCTGCTTACCTATTGCAGATTCAGTCTTCCCAGCCTGGTGCAGGTCTACAATTTTGTTTCTGGTGTCCTTTGACAGCTCTTTGGTCTTGGCCATAGTGGAGTTTGGAGTGTGACTGTTTGAGGTTGTGGACAGGTGTATTTTATACTGATAACAAGTTCAAACAGGTGCCATTAATACAGGTAACGAGTGGAGGACAGAGGAGCCTCTTAAAGAAGAAGTTACAGGTCTGTGAGAGCCAGAAATCTTGCTTGTTTGTACGTGACCAAATACTTATTTTCCACCACAATTTGCAAATAAATTCATAAAAAATCCTACAATTTGATTTTCTGGAGAAAATAAATCTCATTTTGTCTATCATAGTTGACGTGTACCTATGATGAAAATTACAGGCCTCTCTCATCTTTTTAAGTGGGAGAACTTGCACAATTGGTGGCTGACTAAATACTTTTTTTCCCCACTGTATGAGGTCATCCAATGAATGATTGATTGTGAACAGACATGACCAATGAGAGTTTTGGGTTTCATGAGGTTGGATGACAACAGAGATGGTGATAGGACTAAATGTTGTCATCGTTACCCTGGATGTTACTATTGGCCCTCTCAGTGACGATGGCGGGTCTTGGCAGAGGTTGTCCCACCTGATATTGGCTGGGAGCTGTGTGAGAGATAACTTACTTTTTTATCAGAGGATAAGAAGCTGCGACTCAATGATCCATTATACATGTTTCTATGGCTCTGTTACAGCCTAACTGAGGGGCGAGAGCAGGATCTTTACCCGTGGGGGTCTGTAGGTTCTGGTTGACCTTAGCAGGCTGTTGGGGCTGTGCCTGAGGCTTGGGCCTGGGCCTTGCCTGTTGGGGCCTTGCCTGTTGGGGTCTGGCCTGGGCCGGTCCCCTGTGTCTCTGTCCGTTACGATTGGGGTTAAGCATAGGGTCAGCTGGGGAAGCCAGGGGAAGATTGGGGGAGGGCAGGAGCTGGGGGGAGGCATGGGGGAGGGTGGGGGAGTGATGGAGCTGGGGGGAGGGTAAGGGGAGGTGGGGGGAGGGTAAGGGGAGGTAGGGGGAGGGCAGGGAGACGGCGGGTGAGGCACGGGTGACACCCACAGAAGGAGAGGAGGCAGATATGATCTGATCTGCTCGTCCTGGGGTGGGTGAGAGAGGATAGTGGTACATGAGGCCATAGAAATATAATCTAATAGAACAGACAGTACACCATGGACAGGTCTTTGACACTGGAAAACGAAGAGGATAAATTGGCATAGAAATAGAATGGCTTAGAGAGAGAAACCATAGAATCCTTTAACAGATGAAATAGAAGAACCATAGAGAACAGATAGAAAGGCTCTCCGATAACCAGGCTGATATGTGTTTACGACTTGGACTGGGGAAACTTATCCAATCAGCACATAACAGATATCATCTCTACCTGGCACGAGGTTGATACAGAGGGTTGGATTTCAAAGGAGCTGAGCCCATATGGAGCAGTTTTCAGTGTAACGACTGTGTTACTACACACATACGCTGCTACCAGGCTACCAAACCTAGGACACCTGTGACATACGGCCGTCCAAAATACATTTGGCTGTGTGCCTCTGGAGGACTGTGAACCATGAGGTTTTAACAGAGGGAGTATTGATCACCTAGCGAGGGATTTTAATGACCATCTTTGATCGATTGTTTAATCCGATCAGGTACTTTACCTCGACTCACAAAGGGAGAGAAGAGAGGGAACAGAGAGAGAGAGAGAGAGAGAGAGAGAGAGAGAGAGAGAGAGAGAGAGAGAGAGAGAGAGAGAGAGAGAGAGAGAGAGAGAGAGAGAGAGAGAGAGAGAGAGAGAGAGAGAGAGAGAGAGAGAGAGAGAGAGAGAGAGAGAGAGAGAGAGAGAGAGAGAGAGAGAGAGAGAGAGAGAGAGAGAGAGAGAGAGAGAGAGAGAGAGAGAGAGAGGAAGGGGAACGTTGTAGATGAGTAGATAACATGGCATTCCAGTGTTTCAGTGTCACTTCTCATGTTAATGGGCATGTAATGGTGATGCTAGTACAGTTACGGTCAGGGAGAGGGCCTTTTGGGGGGGGTGCTTGTGGTGTAGTTGTGTTATAAACAGACAGGTAGGGCTTTAAACTTAACGTTTTGCTAACACTTGTTCCAGATGGACAACATGAACGATAGACGAATAGGAATACAATGAAGGATAGGATAGGAAGGGAAGAGATGGGGGTGGAATAGAAAGGAGGTACAGAGTATAGAAGATGAGAAATTAGGACATTTTATGGTAGATCTGAGGCTCTGTTCCTGTTGGGGAGAAAGTGGGGTCATTTTGTAGCATGCTACTTTATCATGCAGACTGGACTGAACACCTTCTAGACTGCAACTTGCTGAAAGCAAAGCACCGTGGGTTAAAATAATGATTCTAAATGAACAGTTGTGTTGGGGAATGTGAGTAGAATGTTTTAAATGTCTTGAAATCAACAGATTAATGAATGTGGACTGGTATCATGGTATAAGATGCTGATTGATACACAGTATGGACAAATGGATGGACAGACCGTAAAGAAGTGAGACAAAGATACACTCTTAGAAAAAAAAGGTGCTATCTAGAACCTAAAAGGGTTTATCAGCTGTCCCCATAAGAGAACCCTTTGAAGAACCCTTTTTGGTTCAAGGTAGAACCCTTTTGGGTTACATGTAGAACCCTTTCCAGAGAAGGTTCTTCCTGGAACCAAAAAGGGTTATCCTATGGGAACAGTCGAAGAACCCTTTTGGAACCCTTTTTTCTAAGAGTGTAGAGGAAGACAGAGAAAGACGATTGACTTGTTTGTGGGACGAAACTGATGAGAAACGCATTGCGGGAACAAGCAGCGCTTATGCAATGTGCTCAAAAGGTCATGGGATGTTCTCAGTAGGACCATACAACCACGTGGCTAAGCCATGCTGCCATAGCAACCTACCTCCGCCTCCTTGGGAATTGTCTGAGGCAGTATTGGAACTGACAGTCATCTTCTCCTGAGATCCGGGGCTCTCTACAGTGAGGGAAAAAAGTATTTGATCCCCTGCTGATTTTGTACGTTTGCCCACTGACAAAGACATGATTAGTCTATAATTTTAATGGTAGGTTTATTTGAACAGTGAGAGACAGAATAACAACAACAAAATCCAGAAAAATGCATGTCAAAAATGTTATAAATTGATTTGCATTTGAATGAGGAAAATAAGTATTTGACCCCTCTGCAAAACATGACTTAGTACTTGGTGGCAAAACCCTTGTTGGCAATCACAGAGGTCAGACGTTTCTTGTAGTTGGCCACCAGGTTTGCACACATCTCAGGAGGGATTTTGTCCCACTCCTCTTTGCATATCTTCTCCAAGTCATTAAGGTTTCGAGGCTGATGTTTGGCAACTTGAACCTTCAGCTCCCTCCACAGATTTTCTATGGGATTAAGGTCTGGAGACTGGCTAGGCCACTCCAGGACCTTAATGTGCTTCTTCTTGAGCCACTCCTTTGTTGCCTTGGCCGTGTGTGGGTCATTGTCATGCTGGAATACCCATTCACGACCCATTTTCAATGCCCTGGCTAAGGGAAGGAGGTTCTCACCCAAGATTTGACGGTACATGGCCCCGTCCATCGTCCCTTTGATGCGGTGAAGTTGTCCTGTCCCCATAGCAGAAAAACACCCCCAAAGTTTCCACCTCCATGTTTGACGGTGGGGATGGTGTTCTTGGGGTCATAGGCAGCATTCCTCCTCCTCCAAACACAGCGAGTTGAGTTGATGGCAAAGAGCTCGATTTTGGTCTCATCTGACCACAACACTTTCACCCAGTTCTCCTCTGAATCATTCAGATGTTCATTGGCAAACTTCAGACGGGCCTGTGTATGTGCTTTCTTGAGCAGGGGGACCTTGCGGGCGTTGCAGGATCTCAGTCCTTCACGGCGTAGTGTGTTACCAATTGTTTTCTTGGTGACTATGGTCCCAGCTGCCTTGAGATCATTGACAAGATCCTCCCGTGTAGTTCTGGGCTGATTCCTCACCGTTCTCATGATCATTGCAACTCCACGAGGTGAGATCTCGCATGGAGCCCCAGGCTGAGGGAGATTGACAGTTCTTTTGTGTTTCTTCCATTTGCGAATAATCGCACCAACTGTTGTCACCTTCTCACCAAGCTGCTTGGCGATGGTCTTATAGCCCATTCCAGCCTTGTGTAGGTCTACAATCTTGTCCCTGACATCCTTGGAGAGCTCTTTGGTCTTGACTATGGTGGAGAGTTTGGAATCTGATTGATTGATTGCTTCTGTGGACAGGTGTCTTTTATACAGGTAACAAGCTGAGATTTGGAGCACTCCCTTTAAGAGTGTGCTCCTAATCTCAGCTCGTTACCTGTGTAAAAGACACCTGGGAGCCAGAAATCTTTCTGATTGAGAGGGGGTCAAATACTTATTTCCCTCATTAAAATGCAAATCAATTTATAACATTTTTGACATGCGTTTTTCTGGATTTTTGTTGTTGTTATTCTGTCTCTCACTGTTCAAATAAACTTACCATTAAAATGATAGACTGATCATGTCTTTGTCAGTGGGCAAACGTACAAAATCTGCAGGGGATCAAATACTTTTTTCCCTCACTGTACTTACTGTACTCAGTGCATGCCAATCTTACTCATGCAGCCAATCATAAGAAAGATCCCTCTGAAACCCCGCCCACCCAGCTTTTCAATGGCTGCAGCCAAGCTGACTGACAGTTAAGCCTTCCTGTCTCATTAGAGATTAAAGTGTCTGTCTGTTTACCGGTTGGCTCGTGCTGCACCTGAGGCATTGTGGGTCGGGGAGTGGGCATGAAGTGCTGTTTATTGGCCGAGGTTGGCGCTGAGGAACATAGCAAACCTTAAGAACCACACACAATCTGTTGAGAGAGATTTTATGTCCTGCTACAGGATGTAAACTGTGAAATGGTGTCAATGTTTTTCTGAGGAAAAGTGTAAGATTTAAAAGACTGCAAGGTCAAGAGGGAATAAGATCAAGAAGGAGAGATCATAGGACATAGTTGCATGGCTCATTACCGAAGGTGGTCCTTGGAACTACAGGGGTCCTGAAGAGGGTTCTGCCCTGGCTCCTGTTATGGACAGCTGAACAGAAGGAAGGGACACACATAAAAACAGCTATCATCACTTTCCCATCCTGGAGTTTCCCAATGAAAATGGCATGCACAGTGTAGCTCTGTTCAGTTCATTGCAGTGCAGTGCAGTATGTCTGTATGGGCTCAGTGCATTACAGTTCAGCGCAGATTGTACAGTATGGCATGAGTTAAGTACACTATGCCTGTCACAAAGATGATTCAAAAAACATTGACAGCCCTAGCAAGCATGTATCTTGCTGATCACATCATCATCAAAGGCAAGATGTACTGCATGTACAGTAGACAGGTACACAGGAATACCATCTTCTCTGGTCACCTGGAATAAACACTGTGGGATTCAGAAGGAAGAATAAGAGATTACTGTATAACCTGGAATTGAATGATGATGAGGTCGTGTCTGCAGAGTCGTAAATCAGACGTCCTGTTAAAAATTATTCCAGTGCTGGTTCCTCAGAACAGGGTTCAGTGAGGAGGGGTGAAACAGACGTTTCGGAGGGAGAGTGATAAATCATCATGTCCTGTAAAGTCTTTGCAGCTGTATTAAACCAGGGTTCAGTGGGTATGACCAAAGCAGGAGTGTGTGTTCGTGTGTGTGTGTGTGTGCATGTTTGTGTGTCAAATCAAAATGTTTTTGTTACATGCGCCGAATACAACAGGTGTAGACTTTATCTTTATCGTGAAATGCTTACTTATGAGCCTTTCCCCAATAATGCAAAACAATTATAATAACAAAAAAGCTACATAAAAGAAGGAAAACATAACACAAAAAGGAGTACCAGTACAGAGTCCATGTGCAGGTGTACGAGGTAGTCCAGGTAATTGAGGTAATATGTACATGTAGGTAGGGGTAAAAGTGACTAGGCAATCAGGATAAATAATAAAATGTGTCTGTGTGTGTGTGTGTGTATGTGTGTGTGTGTGTGTGTATGTGTGTGTGTGTGTGTGTGTGTGTGTGTGTGTGTGTGTGTGTGTGTGTGTGTGTGTGTGTGTGTGTGTGTGTGTGTGTGAAATCAAAATCAAATCAATGTGTGTGTCTGTCTGTGTCTATTGACTTACCGTGACGAGGAGGGAAGAAGGCCTGTGGCATGTTGGCCGTTTTCTGTTAGGAGAGAGAAAGAGAGTGAGAGAGAGATGGGGGGAGAGAGAGAGAGATGGGTGGAGGGAGGTGGTGGAGAAAGAGAGATCAGCCATGATACTCTATGATCATTGAACATTACCGCACTTTCGAGTCGTCACTGAACAGGCTGTCATTGTAAATAAGTTCTTAATTAGTTCTTAATTGACTTGCCTGGACAAATAAAGGTTAAATAAAATACAATTTAAAAAATGACACAACAATGAGAATATGAAGAGCTATCTACTTCACTAATTTAGTGAGTGAAATAATCAATTGTCTCTCTCCCTATATCTTTACTCTCACTCTCTATCTCCCTCTTTCTCTCTCTCTCTCTCTCTCTTTCTCGCCTCTCTCTCTCTCTCTCTCTCTCTCTCTCTCTCTCTCTCTCTCTCTCTCTCTCTCTCTCTCTCTCTCTCTCTCTCTCTCTCTCTCTCTCTCTCACACATAACCCTATGCCCTCTTCTCCGTGTCTGATCTGTAAGCTCTCCGGCGGGAAGATCGTTATTCCAACTTTCCCTCAGGAAGTGCCAGTGTTGCGGCTGATGCTGGCCAGCTGTGCAGCTTTACGAGAGTGGGGCCGGGGGCACGTGAGACGACAGAGACACACAGTCCAGTCACTAAGCATGGCCAGAAACTCAAGGCCAATGCTTCTCTCCATCTTTCCCTCCACTCTCTTTTCTCCTCTCCTTTCTGCTCCACCTCTTTCCAAAATCCAATATTTACTTTGCCCTCTTTTTCCTCCAGTTCTCCTTTCACTCTTCTCCTCTCCTCCTCAGTAATGCAGATATTAGCTGGCTATGTTCCTCTTTACTGGTCTTGGCCAACTATGATTAGCTGCTTGTTTAGCTATTTTCCACTAAGGAGCAGGAATGGAAAGAAAGTGCTCCAAGCAGCTCTTATATTGCACTCTGTAGACTTACTAAAGACTTACTACAGCACACTACATACTAGAGCACACTACATACTAGAGCACACTACATACTAGAGCACACTACATACTAGAGCACACTACATACTAGAGCACACTACATACTAGAGCACACTACATACTAGAGCACACTACTTACTAGAGCACACTACATACTAGTAGAGCATACTATATACTAGAGCACACTACAGTGGCTTGCGAAAGTACTCACCCCCCTTGGCATTTTTCTTATTTTGTTGCCTTACAACCTGGAATTAAAATGTTGTATCATTTGTATCAACCTGGAATTAAACCTGGAATTAAAATGTATCATTTGATTTACACAACATGCCTACCACTTTGAAGATGCAAATTTTTTTTCTTGTGAAACAAACAAGAAATAACACCAAAAAATGGAAAACTTTAGCGTGCATAACACCCCCCCCAGGGGTTTCCCAGTCCCTGCCACAGCATGATGCTGCCACCACCATGCTTCACTGTGGGGATGGTGTTCTCGGGGTGATGAGAGGTGTTGGGTTTGCGCCAGACATAGCGTTTTTCTTGATGGCCAAAAAGCTCAGTTTTAGTCTCATCTGACGAGAGTACCTTCTTCCATATGTTTGAGGAGTCTCCCAAATGCCTTTTGGCGAACAAACGTGTCTGCTTATTTTTTTCTTTAAGCAATGGCTTTTTTCTGGCCACTCTTCCATAAAACCCAGCTCTGTGGAGTGTACGGCTTAAAGTGGTCCTATGGACAGATACTCCAATCTCCGTTGTGGAGCTTTGCAGCTCCTTCAGGGTTATCTTTGGTCTCTTTGTTGCCTCTCTGATTAATGCCCTCCTTGTGTCACGATCGTCGGAGGAAGTGGACCAATGCGCAGCGTGATAAGTGAACATCCTTTATTTTGGATTCACCACACGAACAAAACAACAAACGATACGAAACGTGAAGTCCTTGGTTACAATACAAACTATACGGAACAAGATCCCACAACACACTGTGGTTCCCAATCAGAGACAACAAGCAACAGCTGATACACGTTGCCTCTGATTGAGAACCACACTGGCCAACATAGAAACAAATGAACTAGAATATAACCCTAGCACACAAAACACATAGAAACAACACACCCTGGCTCAACATAACAGAGTCCCAGAGCCAGGGCGTGACACCTTGCCTGGTCCGTGAGTTTTGATGGGAGGCCCTCTCTTGGCATGTTTGTTGTGGTGCCATATTCTTTCCATTTTTGAATAATGGATTTAATGGTGCTCCGTGGGATGTTCAAAATTTCAGATATTTTTTTATAACCCAACCCTGATCTGTACTTCTCCACAACTTTGTCCCTGACCTGTTTGGAGAGCTCCTTGGTCTTCATGGTGCCGCTTGCTTGGTGGTGCCCCTTGCTTAGTGGTGTTGCAGACTCTGGGGCCTTTCAGAACATGTGACAGATCATGTGACACTTAGATTGCACACAGGTGAACTTTATTTAACTAATTATAGTGAGGGAAAAAATAATTTGATCCCCTGCTGATTTTGTACATTTGCCCACTGACAAAGAAATGATCAGTCTATAATTTTAATGGTAGGTTTATTTGAACAGTGAGAGACAGAATAACAACAAAAAAATCCAGAAAAACGCATGTCAAAAATGTTATAAATTGATTTGCATTTTAATGAGGGAAATAAGTATTTGACCCCCTCTCAATCAGAAAGATTTCTGGCTCCCAGGTGTCTTTTATACAGGTAACGAGCTGAGATTAGGAGCACACTCTTAAAGGGAGTGCTCCTAATCTCAGCTTGTTACCTGTATAAAAGACACCTGTCCACAGAAGCAGTCAATCAATCAGATTCCAAACTCTCCACCATGGCCAAGACCAAAGACCTCTCCAAGGATGTCAGGGACAAGATTGTAGACCTACACAAGGCTGGAATGGGCTACAAGACCATCGCCAAGCAGCTTGGTGAGAAGGTGACAACAGTTGGTGCGATTATTCGCAAATGGAAGAAACACAAAAGACCTGTCAATCTTGGGTGAGAACCTCCTTCCCTCAGCCAGGGCATTGAAAATGGGTCGTGGATGGGTATTCCAGCATGACAATGACCCAAAACACACAGCCAAGGCAACAAAGGAGTGGCTCAAGAAGAAGCACATTAAGGTCCTGGATTGGCCTAGCCAGTCTCCAGACCTTAATCCCATAGAAAATCTGTGGAGGGAGCTGAAGGTTCGAGTTGCCAAACGTCAGCCTCGAAACCTTAATGACTTGGAGAAGATCTGCAAAGAGCAGTGGAACAAAATCCCTCCTGAGATGTGTGCAAACCTGGTGGCCAACTACAAGAAACGTCTGACCTCTGTGATTGCCAACAAGGGTTTTGCCACCAAGTACTAAGTCATGTTTTGCAGAGGGGTCAAATACTTATTTCCCTCATTAAAATGCAAATCAATTCATAACATTTTTGACATACGTTTTTCTGGATTTTTTTGTTGTTATTCTGTCTCTCACTGTTCAAATAAACCTACCATTAAAATTATAGACTGATCATGTCTTTGTCGGTGGGTGTTAAGTCCTTTAGTCATTATTCTTAAAATACAAATTAATCTAACAGTGGGCAAACGTACAAAATCAGCAGGGGATCAAATACTTTTTTCCCTCACTGTATGTGACTTCTGAAGGTAATTGGTTGCACCATATCTTATTTAGGGGCTTCATAGCAAAGGGGGTGAATACATATGCACGCACCACTTTTCCGTTATTTATTGTTTAACATTTTTTTAGTAAGTTATTTTTTTCATTTCACTTCACCAATTTGGACTATTTTGTGTATGTCCATTACATGAAATCCAAATAAAAATCAATTTAAATTATAGGTTGTAATGTAACAAAATAGGAAAAACGCCAAGGGGGATGAATACTTTTGCAAGGCACTGTACATACTAGAGCACACATACTAGAGCACACTACATAATCACTAGATCACAGTAAAAGAGTAATGAGTGCAGTACTTACCACAGGCTTCAGAGGGGTCCTTGGTTTGTAGGGTTTCTGCATG
Organism: Coregonus clupeaformis; assembly: GCF_020615455.1. Lineage (NCBI taxonomy): Eukaryota > Metazoa > Chordata > Actinopteri > Salmoniformes > Salmonidae > Coregonus > Coregonus clupeaformis. The sequence goes on along the minus strand of NC_059231.1, from coordinate 26,167,370 downwards.
GCCTTCTCTGCAAAACACAACCACAACACAAAACTAATGAACAACTGGAACTAATAGAATATATATTACTAGTATTGGACCATAAGGAATATACAGTATATATAAAATGTGATCTGTTAGATACTGACAGAGTCAATGCTGCATCAATTTTGGCCATTTAAAGGGGGAATGATTTGAGCGATGGAAGGAAAGAGGGGAAGGGTTTAGGTGACGTACCGCTCATGTTGGTGTTGTGGATCACTGGCTTGCTCCACACTCCGCTCCGTTCCTTATTGTTGGGGCGGACACCAAACTCATAGGCCATGTTAGGCTGTAGGTTGTCAATGACCGTGTCGCTGGCAGGGCACGTCTGGTAGGTCCACTTCCTGTTCCTCTCACGGTAGCGCACCGTGTAGTTCCTGGGTCAACACAGATAGAACACAACATTGTTCATTATCACACATTTTCATCAGTAGTATTATAACATTGTGTATGCTGTAGTGACTGTGTTAACTAACATGGATATTAAAGCATTATGATGGCACCGTTTTCTAGGACTGATTTGTAAGTTAAAACAATGGCTTGTTATGAAACTGTGACAGTCTGTCCACCATTTTGTGTCAGTGAATGCCATGAAAGCAAAGCTGTAAGTTCTAGTATCCTGGTTGAGAAGTGTTGTGCAGCCCAGGGGCACAGGGCAGTGACAGCCGTAACTGACATTAGAGAGTTTAAAAAGCCAGTAGGGCCTGGGAGAAGAGCAGGGTGAGGTCAAGCTTTCCAATGGCTTTTCCAAAGCTCTCTCCACTGGGAGAGAACTTTGGAAGTTTAGAGAAGTAGAGAAGAGTGTGTCAATGAGTTGATGTGTAGGATGAGGATCACTCCACCACTACTGAACGCCTGTGCCCTTGCCCACTGCCTTCCACCTCCACTCAGTAACCAGAAAGACTGGCAGACGATGTGTTGCAGTTCTACCATATGTTTAAAGGTGTCTGTTGTAGATGATATGAGGGTGAGTTTGAGTGAAAAACAGCTTTGTTATTCTTCAAGCTGTGAAAATAATCTTCTTACTGTGGTGTGACTCACTGTGTGCTTTTTGGCACATCTGTGCACCCTTATTGCCCTGTATGTCTGTGGACAGACAGCAGCATGACGAACAAGCACTGGAACCTCTGTAGGCAGGTTGGGACGTGGGCTGTGTACTTGTACTGGCTCACTCTGCTGAGCGTGCACGTGTGTAGTGCGTTTGTGTGCTAACTCACCCGTCCTCCAGGCAATCGTTCATGATGTTCCCCTCGTAGGGCGTCTTGAGGAAGGTCCCCCAGGACAGCAGCACCGAGGTGGGGGTCACAGATCCAATCACCAGGTGCAGGGGCTTCTCCAGGTTCACCTTGCCTGTGGAGTCACAGGGGTCAGTTCGAAGGTCAACCTCGTCAGATTCAAAGGAATGGGCATAAATAAGAAAAGAGTCAATGTAATTTATCACATTATTACTGGTAACACTTGGAGTTGGTGCATGTGCAGTACCTGTGCACTGTTTCTTCACATCATTGACTGGGATGGGCTGGACAGCGATCAGGTACTTGGGCTCGGCATCTGGAATAGAGAGTCAGGGTTTAGCATTGATAACAGAAGATAGGTTGTTAATTAATGTCTCTGAATGTTATTGTGTTTCAGGAGGCCCTCAATGGGATTGAGTTTGGACGTTCTCATATGTGACCTGACCGAACATTCCAGAAAGGGCAGGCTGTCTTTGACATCACACTGAGAGTGAGGTGTGTGTGTGCATCTACATGTGTGTAGCTCAGGAGGTTGGTGGCACCTTAATTGGGGAGAACGGGCTCGTGGTAATGGCTGGAGCGAAATAGGTAGAATGGTATCAAATACATGGTTCCCATGTGTTTGATGCCATTCCATTTGCTCTGTTCCAGCCATTATTATGAGCCGCCATCTCCTCAGCAGCCTCCACTGGTGTGTTGGTGTGTGTGCGTGTTGAAGGAGTCAAAGTGAGTCTGCACAGATGTGTTCTCTGTCGGTGATGCATATAATCAAACCATGACTAAAATGTGTGCGAGAGCACTCTATAGTTTCTAGTCTGTAAAGCCTCAAAGGCTCAAATCTTTGTATTCCTTTGGAAAATCTGCATGGCATCATTCACAGTTTGATTATGGTGTCAATGCCCTGGGGAATGATCATGCAATCATACATAACACACAAAACACACACACACAAACGCCTCACCGATCTCAGTCTCGTAGGGCAGTCCATCCTCTGGGAGTTGGATGAACTGTTTAGAGAACATGCTGCTTCCGTAGCCCAGGATGTAGCCCTCCAGCTTGGTGTCAGTGTTGGGACGGACAAACTTCATCACGATGGTGTCCCCTGTAGCATTGATCCTCACCTTCATGTTCTGACGTCTCACTGGGGGAGAGGAGAGCATTCAGTAAGGTCAGCATGGTGGGCACACAGACACACATTGGGCACGATGTATGCCTTTCCTCTTACTCTACATACACAGACAGAGGCTGCTTTGAATTGGACCAATCATAGTTATAAGACTGGCTTTGTGAACATATCCAATGGAAACAAGAAGCTAATTAACAAACAGAGGGCTTGTGTTTATGATACCGCCAAAACACAATGTGTTCAATGATACATCTCAGTAATCAACTGCACACACACACACACACACACGAACATACAAACACAGACAATCTGCTGCCAAATATGTTGACATTTCCTGCCAAAATCAACAGAGCTTGAGCCCCCAAGACCACATGTGGAACCCAAGGAGCTCAGAGAAAGAGGTTACACAGGGGCAGAAACCATAGAGAGACAAAGACCCAAACTGGACAACAGAAAGAGGTGCAGTGCAGGGGCAGAAGACTGGTTTCACTGGTGTTTACTGGTAGTGTAAACAGGAGTGTTAACTGGGTGAGAGACCTTTGGCCAGGACTGTGTTTGGTATGAGAGTTTAGGGAAGGATGCAAAGTGTCTGCCTCGTTAACGCGTGAAGATAAACACAAAAAAAGATAGAAGTAAAGTAAAGGTATATGAGACAGTGGCACATATACAGTAAGTGGTCTGAGAGCATAATGATCAAACAGTTTACTTCACTGTATAGTATGTGCATTCAGCGAACTGCAGTGAGATATCTAAAGGCAAACTAAAGAGTCAAATGTAAATTGTTGAATGTGCTTTTGAAGAAAAACGTGCACGTACTGTCAGCAGCCACCAGAGACAAAGAGTTTGGGGAGAAATGAGGGGAAACCATGCTTTGATGAATAGCCTCAGCCTTTGCCAACTGTGTGTTTCCTATCAAGACTGCATTTGTTTTGTTTCTCCCTCTATATTTCTGATCTAACAATGAGGGGTTGGCTCTAGCTCTGGCTCCAATGAGAGGGGTTTCCAGTGTATGAAACATTAGGAAACTTCTGGCTGCGTTTCTCCAACTCCAAAACAAGCAAACATTGACTCAGTCACCTAACAGCCTGGTCCAAACCCCAACAGTTTGGCCGTTCTACAACAGGGACTTATCTGTATTTCCAGTCTAAAATGACTGGATGTTTATAAATAGACAGAATCATAACCCCAATCATCAATCTACATCAAAGGGAAACTGTTCACAACCAAGCCACCAGAATCGATAAGACGAGATTGGAATATTAGCCAACCATAACACAGATAGCTAAGGGAAGAAGAGGATTTTGTTATCGTCTTGGATATGAGGCAGAGAGGATTAAGAATGACAGATGAAATCTCCAACATAACAGAATGTTCAAACTGACCAAAGCTTTGTCACGGTTACAACTGACCTAGAGCTTGAGGACCAAATTAATATTCATAACCACAATGGAGGTCAAATGTCAACTGGCAAGAGGAACCAGGAGCTCAGAATGCAGTGTGGTCATCACCTCCGGCATTGCACACACACACACACACACACACACACACACACACACACACACACACACACACACACACACACACACACACACACACACACACACACACACACACACACACACACACACACACACACACACACACACACACACACACCTAGGGCTATACTGAGGGCAGAGGCCAGCAGACCTCTAGTTAGCCTGTTATTTGTAAAGAATAAATACTTCAGCAAAAGGACATGTAGCAATTGACTCTATGACCTTGTACTGATGAACCACAAAGAAAGGGGATACCTTTGACAACCAAGGGACATAATTACTAAGCGTTTGCACCTATGGTAACAACATATTACTAAACAATTGTGCTACCATAGTGATTACATCATTACTAAACAAGTATGAGAGCAACTCAATGTAAAATGTTTACATAAAACAATTGAGATAGCTAATTGGCTCTTCTTCAGAGAAGATGTTGTGCACATGTTGTGAAAAGGACACAGTGTGTGCAGTATGCTTCATGTTCTCTAGGACACACTCTGTTCCAGGTCTCAGGAGCAATGCTCATTGTTTTATTATGTAATAGATAAATAAATCATAAGGCCTTTCATAAATGTCATCTGAATGTTATTAGAAGGTGATAACCAATGCACATTTCATAAATAGCTGCAGGGTTTGTCTGAGTGGTTACTAAGTGAGATGTTTTGTTTTTATTGAGGAGAGCTCTGCCTATCACCATGTCATAAGGTTTGCTACAGCAGCTTTCTCTGCTATAACACTTCATGAAAATATCAGAAAAAAGCACCTAGCTGTAACTTAAAGGGGCAGTCAGCAGTTGAATTACAGTTTTTTCCAACTGCTTACACACGTTTTCAAAACTATGTCTCCTTTTTTCAAAAAAAAGGAGACATATGCAAAATGCCACACATCTCCTTCAAAATGTAACACTGCATTCAAAATGCCATAAACACATGTCAGAATGAAGCATTTGCATCAAATGGCAAACACTTATTTCATAATAGTAAATTTTTGGATATACCATGTAAACACTGTTGTTCTACATATAAAGCTCTTTGGTCTTTCATAGGCTTATATCTACATTTCAATACAATGTTCTACAGTGAAAGTAATCTGCTGAGAGGGGTAACAAGTACACTGTAAACACCAATGCAATGTAGAAACAGAAAATATTTATTAGGCCAAACATTACTGTTGTATACAGTAGCATACAACAAAACCATAAACATATGTAAACCAAAAGTATAATACAGTTTTTTCCAACTGCTTACACACAAAATCTTTTCATGTCACACGATTTTTGAAACCTCTCACTCAAAGTGCAAAACTACACACCAAATCTCCAAAACCATAAGCTATTTCTCAGCCTTTGACTCAGTTGTCAATTGCATAAAACACTTTTTTCAAAACACTACACACAATTCTCTACCTAAAACACAAAAATCTAACAGGAAGTGACTTGCTTTCCTTTTCCAAACACAATCAATCAAAATGCTACACTTATTCACCAGGACACACACACACTCCTCACATGTGCAAACACTAATTGCTTAACTGATCACTAACCAATCACTGCTTTACTGTAGTATAGGACTGTTTTGATCAATGGATGCCAACAATGGACAGAGAGCAAGAGGAGTAGGAGGGAGAGGCAGGGGACAACAACGAGGACAAATTCAAAGACGAATAGTTGGAAGAGGAGGAGGAGGAGTAGGAGAAAGAGGAAGAGGAAGAGGAAGAGGAAGAGGAAGAGGAAGAGGAAGAGGAAGATGAAGAAGAGGACGAGGACGAGGGCAAAGAAGAGAAGGAAGGAGAGTCATCTCTGATGAGTTTAGGGCAACACTTGTTGATCATGTGATCAACCACGGTTTGACCATGAGAGAGGCTGGACTGAGAGTCCTGCCCAACTTGAGTCGATTTACAGTGGCGTCCATAATTCGAACCTTCAGAAATGAGAACAGGTATGCAACTGACTATTTTAGCATTACAGTAATGTACTGTAAAATACGTATGACTGCATAGTATTGCATAAACATTTGTAACTCTAAGCCATCCATTTACTGCACTGCATTGAATGAATGAGGTTGGTTATCATGCTGTACTACATTTTTGTGTACATTGTTTACAGTTCCTATGCTGAACACATACTGTGTTTGAATTTTGTACAGAGTGGAAAGGCAAAGACATCATGGAGGACGAGGACGCTTGTTTACAGATGTACAAGAGACTGCAATTATAAATATGGTTTTGGCCAACAATGCAATTAGGATTTGAGAGATAAGAGAACATATCTTGAATAATGACACCATATTTAACAACATCAATGCTGTAAGCCTGTCGACCATACAACGCATCCTCCAATGGCACCAAGTGACGATGAAACAACTTTACAAGGTGCCATTTGAGAGAAACTCTGACAGAGTCAAGAATCTGTGACATGACTTTGTAGAGGTATGTATGCAACACTACTTCCAGTACTTCAGACATACCATATTTACTCATCTGTATATCCTTTTGTCTGTTACAGAGAGTATTGGAGATGGATGCCCATGTAAATGTATTTATGTGGATGAGGTTGGCTTCAACCTCACCAAAACCAGGCGCCGCGGAAGAAATGTAATAGGACAGAGGGCAATTACCAATGTCCCTGGACAGCGTGGGGGTAATATAACTATGTGTGCTGCCATCACTCAAAACGGGGTCCTCCATCACAATGCCACACTGGGTCCGTACAACACCAGCCATATGCTCACTTTTCTGGATGCAATTTACACAATGCTTGTCCCTGATCCAGATCAAGAGCCTGCTAGATTTGTGGTTATATGGGACATTGTTAGTTTTCACCGGGCTGTTCTGGTCCAAAACTGGTTTGCCACCCATCCACAATTTGTAGTTTTGTACCTACCCCCATATTCACCTTTTCTAAATCCCATAGAGGAATTCTTCTCAGCCTGGCGCTGGAAAGTGTATGATCGCCAACCCTATGCCCGCATGCCGCTTCTCCAGGCAATGGAGGACGCATGTGGGGACATAGAGGAAAGCCTCTGTCCAAGGTTGGATACGCCATGCTAGGAGATATAGCACTTCCCTCGATGTTTGGCAAGAGAAAACTTATCTTGTGATGTGGACGAAGTATTGTGGCCAGATCCAGCCCGGAGAAGAGATGAAGCATAGCTTAGCACTGGTGACTGCCCCCCCCCCACCATTTCCTGGACTGCCCCCCCGGGACCCCCCACACACAATTGTGTTCTTTACTGTTCTGATGGGGTGTGACTGTTGAACTAAAGCTCATGAGGCATTTATAAGTTAGATTCTTAAAGAATCAATGGGTATCTATCATTAATTTAAGGTCAAAGTGGAAAATGGATGTAGCAACTGCAGATTGGCCCTTTAAACTTAAACAATCCTAAACTGAAATCCTGCCTTGCTCAAGACACGCAAGCTAAAACTCATACATGTGAATCACCACAAAAAATGGACCAAAGGATCAGCCAAACTATGTAAACACAGCCAACACACTTAAAAAATACAATAAACACTTCCGAATTACTTCCACTCTGATCCCATTATTCCTCTAGGGCTGGATTGGAGAACCTCCCTTGGACAGGACACACTGAGTGGAAAAATTGACTGGAGGCGACTGGGCTTCACGACGGCCATCTTTGCTCATCACTGGTGATGGATGGTCCTCTGGGAGAGAGGGTAGGTCATTAGGCCTGTCCGTGGGTGAGCTCAGTGCTCTCGCAGCTATGCAAATGCACATTGTTTGTGTGTGTGTGTGTGTGTGTGTGTGTGTGTGTGTGTGTGTGTGTGTGTGTGTGTGTGTGTGTGTGTGTGTGTGTGTGTGTGTGTGTGTGTGCACGCGTGTCTGCATGTGTGTGTGTGTAGCTTTGGAATCAGCATTGTCACATTGTTGATTTAGATCTTGCTCTCTTGCACACCCAAACTAGGTCCTCTTAGCAGCTTGTTTTCTGCACTCCGTCTTTCAATTTCTCCTCTCTCGTGTCCTTCTATCATTCCTCTATTCCCTCCTCTGTTTGAAAGGACATTGACTAATATTATCCCACTGTATGCACATACAGTACATAAAACACACATTCACACACTGCTAGGCAGGTTTTGTGTGCGTGGGGCTTTGTGGCTCTAGTTTAGTTTAAGCAGCTCCGCGGGTGTTTGGATATTGGGTTTCCATCCTGGGAATGAGAAGGTGGAAAGGTGCAAGGGGACTTGGCTTCCCACGCCCAGCAAAGACATGTTTTACGACTCTTGGTAACAGATTCGGCTTCATTTAAGTCAATGAAGTGTAAAAAATCTCTCTTGTCCATGCCAACTAGAATAGCAAAAGAAACAGGGTTTGGAATGGTTCTGCCTTCAAACAAAAAGAGCAAACTTTGAGAAAAACTGAAACAGCTTGAAGGTGGTAAGAAATGACAAGGAAACCTCACCTATCACAGAATTCCAATGCAGGACGGGGGAGAGGGGTGTTTGATACGCTATAGGGGGCTCTACACCACTACAACACACCCTCGGCCATGGGCCAGCTCAGCCATGCTCCGGGTTCTCAGGGGGAGATTTACCTCACAGCCCAGCTGGAGAGAGCCGTGCCTGGGCTAAGGCTCCCACGCTATTCCCTGCACTGGTCCCCCTGATCTCATACTATATCTCCCACACATGGCTCAACTACAGCTGTTTTCTTTTCTTTATAGGCAAAACTCAATTTCTCCCTTTTACCAACTCTCCCTCCCTTCATCTCTCCGGCCCTCCATTGCTCTCTAATCATCCCTCCATCTGTCTAGCCCTCTCTCATCCATCCCTCCATCTCTCAGGCTGTTAGAGCACATACACCTAACATGCACAAAGAAATATAAAGCACATCAACAAACTGATCCGAAGTCTGTATTTGAGGTCACTTCAGCCAGAGATAACTTGACATAACATATTCCAACTAGGGACAGGGAACACATGCCAAAATGAAGAGCCACACCCACCTCTGACAGACCTCCAAAACAAACTCACGTTACACTCGTTCATCCAATCTCAATGTTATTGTCTGTAGGCCAACTTCAGCTAAAAACACACTGTGGAACTGTCTGTAAGCCAATGTCACAGTTTTTCCACAGTGCTTGCCCTTCTTACCAACTCCACTCTGGAGTCCCACTCACTTCAAATCAGCTTTATTAACATCAAAGTTTTCGAAGTGCCCAACTTTAATTCACAGAAAACAGTGTGGCGGCACTGTGGAGACATGGGAACGGGAGCCAGAATTAAACTAAAACACACTGTGTGTATATATATATAGTGTGTGTGTGTGTGTGTGTGTGTGTGTGTGTGTGTGTGTGTGTGTGTGTGCACGTGCGCATGCGCATGTATGTGTGTGGCGCGTGTGCATGTGCCACAGCGGGTGTGGGGCACGTGCACGTGCGCATGCGCATGCATGTGTGTGGCGCGTGTGTATGCGCCACAGCGGGTGTGGGTCAATGAGACAGCATGGCAGACACTTGTGAAAAATCCAGAGTTTTCCGTGACTGTCGTGAAAATCAGAGTGAACCCTCAAAACAGGGCTGATTCCCATATTAAACAGATTCCATTTTATGGCCTCATTTACAACATGTTTAAAAAGAACTAAATGCTGAGGAGAGAGAGAGAGAGAGAGAGAGAGAGACAGAGAGACAGACAGACAGACAGACAGACAGACAGACAGACAGACAGACAGACAGACAGACAGACAGACAGACAGACAGACAGACAGACAGACAGACAGACAGACAGACAGACAGACAGACAGACAAAAGTGAGAGGAGGGAGAGACAGATATAGAAAGAGACCACAAAGAATTCGAAAACAAATCCAATTTTGCTCAACTCCCATATCTATTGGGTAAAATACCATAGTGTGCCATCACAGCAGCAATATTTGTGACCTGTTGCCACAAGAAAAGGGCAACCAGTGAAGAACAAACACCATTGTAAATACAACCCATATTTATGTTTATTTATTTTCCCTTTTGAACTTTTGTGAGTGTAATGTTTACTGTTCATTTTGTATTGTTTATTTCACTTTTGTTTATTATCTATTTCACTTGAATTTAAAGTAATTAAACTGCAATAAAAGCACATGGCACACTTCTGGACAAGCACATGGCACATTCTAACAAGGGCCAAACTACCAACAACCCTGCAGACTGAACACTATTAGTAGCAGCAGAGAGGAAGAGGCAAAGAGAGAGGTTCCACTCTCACCAAAATCTGTCCAAAATAAGCCCAATGTATTTCTATGGGCTTAATATGCAGACCTAAGCTTATCGGCTGCCTTTCTGCCTTTAGGACAACGACTACCATTGTTAGGGCGGAGACATGAGCATCTCATCATTATATACAGATCTCTGGCAGCAGTTAACCTCTCTCACCTTCGTCTGCCAACCTTGTTTCATATAAATGGGACAAATTTACGTGGCTCATAAAAACAGCACAAGCCCAATTTTGGACATGGACTGTTGTGAATAGCAACAGAATTAGAACACCTTTCTCCAGATCAACTAAAGACAGTCCATCAATGTTCAACATGATGTACAGTAGACCTACAGTAGGTGCGGAGTGTAGTGTATCTTACTGTGTACCACAATAGGGCAAACTTTATGATGAACTGGGGTGCATGCTTCTAGGCACACATTCACAGAATCACTGGCCTTCCAGGCAATGTGTGGCAATGTGTGGCAATGACCACCTGTGGTTGTCACGGCAACATCTGCAGGACATAACATCCAACATATAATAACAATTGCGTACCATTCATCATACTGCACAGTATGCAGAGTCCTATACCATGAAAATAAAATCGGCACGTTGGTTTGGATCATGTAATGGACCAAATGTTTCATAACACTGGACATGCTGTCTATTGTTAATTAACTGTTTCTGATTATGATAAAATACCAGCCACCAATACTGTATAGTTTGGTCCAACAATTCTTCATGAATCTGAGCAGTCAGCATCATAAAATGTATTGCAATCATATAATGTGCATGGGTGTCTACATTTAATTCAACTGCATGTCCACATGCATTTCAATACGTTCACATTTTATTTATATAATCTGAGGCTAACTTTCTTTGCAAAACTCAATAGCCTATGATTTGCATGACAGAATTCCCATAACAACATATTAATGTTATTTGATGTACAGTCGATTCCTGATAAGTGCATATTGGATAACTGCAAGCTCTGTATTTGAGTTCATCAGTTCAAATTCAAGTTCAGTCTTTTTCATTGTTTTGTATCTGCATGCTCCAGTTTATGCAAGCCAAGCAATTCCATTAGCATTGCATTTCTTAGGAGTTGACTGTAAGTGTTCTACATGGCAATGATCGTGATGCAGATGTCACCTACCTCTGCTTCTCAGAGCCGTGGACGAGCCGGCCAGCACCATCCCAACGATGAAGATGAGGAAGAGGAAGAGGAGGAAGGTGTGTGAGCGCTGCATGGCTGTAGCTGATCTGCAGAGGTCTCAGGTACAAAGGACTGGCTGGTGGCTATCACTAGATACAGTTGACTGAAGACTTGTGTAGATTTCTGCTCAGGTGTTCCACTAAATGATCTCAGTTCAGGACTAAGAGGAGGACTAAAGTGAGCCACTGGACAACAGTACTGGAGAACTTCACAGAGTAAATATCAACCAGCACTGGACTAGTTCACAGACTGAGCCTTGTACATGACTAGAACAGTAGAACTAGAACAGTAGAACTAGGATAGTAAAGTAAGTATCCTAGTTCTGTGTGAGTTATGCTGACTCTGGTGGCTGCACTACTTCACTGAGCTGGTGGGTCTCAGGACTAGTGCAGCACACTGGACAGGCTCTGGCTGAGGCTGAGGCTGAGGCTGAAGGGCTTGGTGCTCTGGGGCTCTGTGCTGTGCTCTGGGATGCAGGGAGACCAGCCTGCAGCATCTATAGCCACAGAGGGAGGGGACACAGGGACACACCCCCTTTCTCTTTTTCTCGCTCCCTGTCTCTCCCACATAGAATTGCGCTCTTTTACTTGCCGTCACACCCACTCTCGCTCTCTCTTCTCTGTCTCTGGCCGTTTCTTTTTCACTCTTTCGTTCTATTTAGTTTTTTTTTCTCTCTCTCTCTCTCTCTCTCTCTCTCATTCCCCCTTTCATTCTTTCTTTCTCTTTTTCCATTCGTTTTTTTCTACAATGGCAGTCTTTTCCATCCCTAAGGCCCTTCCTGAGTTTTCCTTGCACTTATTCTCTTTTTCTCTCTTTCCTTTCTTTCTCTCCATCCTTCTTGTTACCTCTCTCTTAATTTAGCCCAAAGTTGTAAGGTGCTTAAAGGTTATGTAAGAGTCTCTTGCAAAAATGGAGGTATGAGGAAAATGAGAAAAGTCCCGTGTAGCTCAGTTGGTAAAGCATGGCGCTTGCAATGCCAGGGTTGTGGGTTTGATTCCCACAGGGGACCAGTATGAATAAAGTATGAAAATGTATGCACTCACTACTGTAAATCGCTCTGGATAAGAGCGTCTGCTAAATGACTAAAATGTAAAAGAGGGGTGTCCCACTAGCCCAATATTCAAGAGTCTTCCGCTCTCACACAATCTCCATTAATTTCTACTGTCACGAACACGTGCAACTTTGGCCACTACATCCAACACGTGTGGTAACACGCCTACTATGAGCACACCCCAAATCATGGCGTTTTGGCAACATGTAACCCATCACAAACACGTGCTGGTAAACAGTAGTAGTGCAGCATCATAAAAGCACCTTTGAACTGCAGACTCATCCATCAATGTTTACAACCATTGGCACAGTGTGTGTACGTGTGTGTGAGCGTACGCATGTGACTATGTGTGTTTATGTCTGGGTCCAGACTGTCAGCAGTCAGTCGTCCAGCACGGTTCTGCCAGAACCAGGCCCCTGGGATGCCAAGTGTGTCCATGGATGTGGCTATGTGTGTGTTTCCAGGAGCTCCGCCCCTCTGGCACTGAGGTTCCATCCCATATACCATCACACAAGACAGCAACCAGGCCTCGGCCAGAGGGGGTGGGGCTCTTCAAACAGGAAGTCCCTACACACTGTCATATTCGAGTTCACAGGCTTCATTTGCCAATATCTATAAAGACAGATATGTGTTATGGTGATACAGTCTACTTGCATTTAAATGTTATAATTCAGGGGTTATAAACAAGTAAAACATCTAGATTCTGAAAAAAATATGAAAAAGACAATGTCTGGTTCATTTCCATTAGACATCAAAGATTGTGTACTTAGTCAGATCACAAAATGGCTATAGTTATACAAATGTCATACTATTTTTTGATCATACTGACCTCCTTTCTTTGTCTCTTTGTCCTGTATAGTAAGCCAGCCATAGACAGGTGTGTCGGGGTTCATCTGAGGGCGGAATGTTCCAGGAAATTGACATATGCCAGGTCCAGAGGTCAATGTAGAGCATCATCCCCCTGTTCAACCTCTCCAACTATTGCTCTTACTTCCAGCTTTTCCACCTCCCATTTACATTAAATTACATTTACGTCATTTAGCAGACACTTTTATCGAGAGCGATTTACAAGAGAAATGAGGGTTAAGTGCCTTGCTCAAGGGCACATCAATAGATTTTTTACCTAGTTGGCTCAGGGACTCAAACTCAAACCAGCGACCTTTCGGTTACTGGCTCAACGCTAGACTACCCTCCGCCTCCTTCCACCTTTTTCCACCTTTTCCTCGTTCTTCCACCTTTTTCAACCTCACACCTTTTTCCACCTCATTCCACCTCCTTCCACCTTTTTCCTCCTTCTTCCACCTTTTCCCCTCCTTTTTCCTCCTTCCATTTTCCACCTTCTCCTCCTTTTTTCCAACTCCTTCCACCTTTTTCCTCCTTTTTCCTCATTCTTCCAAATTTTCCACCTTCCACCTTTTCCACCTCCTTCCACATTTTCCCATCTCCTTTCACCTTTTTCCACCTTTTTCTCCTTCCACATTTTCCCAAATTCTTCCACCTCCTTCTACCTTTTTACTCCTCCTTCCTACTTATTACACATATTTTCTCTTACCTCCTCTCACATCTTTCCACATTTTTCCTCCTTTCACCTTTTCCTACCCTTTTCTATCTCCTTCCACCTTTTGCCACCTTTTCCACCTCCTTCCAATTCATCCACCTCCGCCTACCTCCTTCCACCTCCTTCCTCCTCCTTCCACCTCCTTCCACCTCATCCACCTCCTTCCACCTCTGCTTACCTCCTCCCTTCTTCTTCCACCTCCCTCCCATCCCGTCCCTCCATTATCCCTGCCCCTATAGTCTGAGTGTAATCAGTGTTGAAGCCACAGGAAGAGACAGAACAGTGAGTACAGGGTGGCATTGTCTGAGCTCAGTTTACATAACTATGTCTCTGCTGTAAAAGCCATGTCCAAGCCTCAGGAGAACTTCAGGGGGACGTCAGAGGAAACTCTCTCTGTACAGCACAATACCACCTCTGTCCCTCTGTACTGTGCACAGGATAGGTGGCCAGAGAGAGAGGGAGGAGGGAGAGGAGAGAAAGCGATAAAAGAGGGAGAGAGGGAAGGAAGGAAGGAAGGAAGGAAGGAAGGAAGGAAGGAAGGAAGGAAGGAAGGAAGGAAGGAAGGAAGGAAGGAAGGAAGGAAGGAAGGAAGGAAGGAAGGAAGGAAGGAAGGAAGGAAGGAAGGAAGGAAGGAAGGAAGGAAGGAAGGGAGGGAGGGAGGGAGGGAGGGAGGGAGGGATGCGTGGAGAGATGGAGAGAGAGGGTGGAGGAAGAGAGAAAGAACAAGGGAGGGAGGGTAAAAAATGGAGGGGATGGACGAAAAATGTGCCCACAAAAATGGCAAAAGTACTCTAGAATGCTGTGAGACCTCTGAAGGGAGACAGGTGCCTTTGATTTGAACCAGTTTTCATCCAATCTAGTCAATGACCCACATACGGCGGGAAAGATAAACGATTTATGACAAGATAACTGTTTCCATAACATCTCTCATTTCCATTCTTAATACATTTCCTGTGTTCACTGTCTCCAGGCCTTGTCCATGCTATCCAGCTAACCTGCAGTGGAATGTTGCCTGGTTTCATTCAAGATAGCCATCTACCTGTCAGACACTGTCTGGAGCTATCCGGGACCCTGACCCCTAACCCTATGGTGACTGCAGATGATCTGGTATTTGCAGCTCTCCCTCTCCCTTCCTGAAAGGGGAAAATGTGATATTTCAGCGGCTGAGAGCAGAACCATGTAGGTCAGACACGTTGTAGTCGTTCTGCTTTAGTAATCACCGATTGGTCGTTCCCATCCTCCATTTTATAGCCTTTCACCACATCATCAGGCCCACCTGCCAACCAGAGCCACGCAGCCGGAAAACGTCACTCACGCACACACTTGTACACTCACACACACACACGCATGCACACACACACACACACACACACATACAGACACACACACACACATTCAGGGCAGGGGCGAGGTCAAATGGAGTGCTCAAACACACACACATGCACATACACACACACGTACACCCTCACACACACTCGCACACACGCACAAACACAAACACACATACAGAGCAAGGGCAGGGTGGAGGTCAAATGAAGCTCTCAAACACACACACATGCACACGCACGTTCACACTCACACACACACAAACACGCTCGCGCACACAGACACGCACGCACACACACACACATACATGGGCAGGGTGGAGGTCAAATGAAGCGCTCAAACACACACACATGCACACACACACACTTAGGACGCTGATGTGTGTTGGCGTGCTGATGTGTGTCTAGGCCTGTGTGTGTGTGTGTGTGTGTCTCCTTCAGCCTCTCATCCATTCACTGATTTATAGACTCATCCTCTGTGACTGTAGAGAAGAATCACCTTGAGCGAGTGGAAAAACATTCCACAAACGAACCAAACGACCTAAACCGTCAACGGCAAAACAAGACACGCCTGGCCAAAAACGTACAATATTGAATCAAAATGTTAGCACTTTAGGGTAATGTGTTTTTTTATTTGTTTTATTTCAGTGTCTGTTTGCCTGTAGGTCTATGGGGAGGTAGAAAACAGTTGCTGCCGAAGCCAGAAGCGGACGGTATTTCGCATATCACCCGAGTCACAGCTTTGTAAGTTTCCCCACTTGGACCAGGTTGAGATTTTGTAGAATGGAAAAATAAAATTATTTTGCTTTTTTCCATCTTCTTTCCCAAAGCCGTTTTCATCTGCTGATGCCTGGAATGGACTGGCTTATTATGAGGTTCTACTGTTCCCTTTCAGGTCAACATTTGTCTTCCACAGATATCTGGAATTCTCCGCCCCCAAATTCCAAACAGCAAGGAGATTATGCCAATTTGGAAATATACAGTATAATTATCAATGAATCTATAGAAACTATTGATGAATGTGTGCTCTTACACCCCAAAATATGAATTACGTCCTATGTCAAACCATCTGTAACGTAGACACTGGGAGTCAGGTAGCAGGTGCAGTTGGAGAGTTTAATAGAACGTGAACAATAAACAATACAAAAACAGGAGTAGCGTCGGGACATACAGAGTCAATAACGTCTGATGGGAAATAACAACAGAGTGATATATATATGGGGAGTAATCAGGGAGGTGATAGAGTCCAGGTGTGCCTGATGATGAGGCGCAGGTGTGAGTAATGATGGGTAGCCAGGGCCTGTGGTTAGTAAACCGGCGACGTCGAACGCCGGAGGGGAGGAGCAGGAGTAGACGTGACACCATCATTTAAACACTAAAAATTCAAGTAGCAGGGTTCATGATGTCACTGTAAAGGAATTTGTTACAATTTCATGAGTGAAAGTTAAATTATATATTATAAAAATGTTTTATTCAATGATTGGGCAAACCATATGACCTCTAAACCACTATTCTATTGGTTGGTGGGTAGAGTCTCATGTCTGACTGGGTGAAAGGGAAAAATAATGTCCATGAGGAACACTGATGGCCCAAGACAGCACAGTGGAAAATATGATGTATGGAATGTTCCCTAAAATATTTGCACAGTTCCTCAGAGTCTTTTCCTCTCCTTCTGTTGCAGGTAAATGGGTCAGTCATTGCCTCTGTTTTATTATTCAGTCCTAAGCTTCACTAATGCACATAAAACCTCACCCAGACACACCTACGCAATCACTAACATAGATGATCCACATCTGTGTCCACACCTGCTGAGATGTTTGACGTACATCACTATCTTGAATCTCTGTTACGGTAAACGTGTGTGTGCAACACTGGTGTCCTTTTACAGCAAAGTATTGTTTGTTCAGTGAAAATCTGTTGTGACATTTAGTGGAGGAATGTCATACCACAGTGATCCGAGTCCAAACACATTAATGACGTATGATACTGTATTATAACCTAACCCTGTGAAAACACACATCATCAGGAGCATGTCATCACTCCAAGTGACCAACAACTAAAACAAGTTGGCGGTCAAGACTCCACTGAAGCAATCAGCAGATCTTGATGGGAAGGTTACGTGGGAAAAACAGGACTGTACAGTAGTCAGTGCAGCCGGGATTGTGAGGAAGAAGCAGTGGATTTGTGAGAGGGAGAGAAGCTGCAGACTCTCAATGTGTTTCTGATTGTGTGTGTGTGTGTGTGTGTGTGTGTGTGTGTGTGTGTGCCCTGCTAGAGGCCTCCCACTTCTCAGTGATATATAACCTCATTATATGTGAGCTCACGCCCACCGCTAAGGGATGACAGGAGGGGAAGATTCAGAAAATCTAGACACTATAACTATAGATCAGACACACAGCACACCCTACACAATATACACGTTATAGCAGACACACACATTAGACACACCCTACACAATATACACGCTATAGCAGACACACACATTAGACATACCCTACACAATATACACGCTATAGCAGACACACACATTAGACACACCCTACACAATATACACACTATAGCAGACACACACATTAGACACACCCTACACAATAGACACGCTATAGCAGACACACACATTAGACACACCCTACACAATAGACACCCTATAGCAGACACACTATAGCAGACACACACATTAGACACACCCTACACAATAGACACACTATAGCAGACACACACTTTAGACACACCCTACACAATAGACACGCTATAGCAGACACACACATTAGACACACCCTACACAATAGACACACTATAGCAGACACACACATTAGACACACCCTACACAATAGACACGCTATAGCAGACACACACATTAGACACACCCTACACAATAGACACACTATAGCAGACACACACATTAGACACACCCTACACAATAGACACACTATAGCAGACACACACATTAGACACACCCTACACAATAGACACACTATAGCAGACACACACATTAGACACACCCTACACAATAGACACACTATAGCAGACACACACATTAGACACACCCTACACAATAGACACACTATAGCAGACACACACATTAGACACACCCTACACAATAGACACGCTATAGCAGACACACACACAGCACACCCTACACAATAGACACGCTATAGCAGACACACACATTAGACACACCCTACACATTAGACACACTATAGCAGACACACACATTAGACACACCCTACACAATATACACACTATAGCAGACACACACTTTAGACACACCCTACACAATAGACACGCTATAGCAGACACACACACAGCACACCCTACACAATAGACACGCTATAGCAGACACACACATTAGACACACCCTACACATTAGACACACTATAGCAGACACACACATTAGACACACCCTACACACTAGACACACCATAGCAGACACACACATTAGACACACCCTACACAATAGACACACTATAGCAGACACACACAGCACACCCTACACAGTAGACATGCTATAGCACAGGGACAAGCACACATTAGACACACCCTACACAATAGACACACTATAGCAGACACACACAGCACACCCTACACACTAGACATGCTATAGCACAGGGACAAGCACACACACACACACACGTGCACACACACACACATACAAACAATATAACACACACACACGTATGAATGCCAGAGAGAATGGAGAGTCCACACAATGGCAGAACAATACAAGTTAATCAATGCACCACAGAAATCACACAATAGTCACAAAACACAATAATACGATATCCTGCATGATTACATCAGAGCAAAAGGTTTACGTATGTCTTCTGACAACAAGACACAGGTTAGTCAAACAAAGACAGAAGGCCTTGACCATAGCTAAAGCAGCTACAATAATACTTTACGTAACACATTTATGGGCAAAATCAAATAACAGACACACACCATGCTAATGTCATCTCCAGAATCCACAGCATCCGCAGTATGGAAAATCGCTCACCTAAATATCAAAGACAGTGCAGCATTTGGTTTAGAGATGAGCTCTCTGAGTTCCCCCATGTCTAAGTGTGGTGGAACACTCATGTTGTTGGCCGGTGTAGCTGGCGCTGATTGGACAATGGTACAGTACATGAATCACAGAACACAATGGGTCAACATGAAGGCAAGCCCCAACAAACTGGACACAAGCTTTCCAAAGACAGTGATGGATTGTTGTTGTTGTTGCCGTGCTGTAAAGAAGCACACAACTAAGATGAAAACTAGCCAAACATGTAGCGAGGTGTGCAGTGAATTTGGTAACACTTTACTTGCCACCCAGTGTCATAACACGTTATGACAATTATTTACAGTCATGGTTTTTTTCATCATATTTTAAATAAATTGTAGAAAATAAACTTCATGACACTATCATGAAGCATTATGACCATCCTGTGTCACTTTACTTGGACTAAGGGTGTGTTCGTAAATTCAATCTGGAGTGCCAGAGTGCGCTCAGAGTGCGCTCTGGGTATTCGTAACTTCAGATTGTCTGTTCATAAATTCAGAGCGCTTTGCTCTCGGAGTGTTCAGAGCGCACAATGGACGTTCTGGCCAAGGAGTAGGGTTGATCCGAGCGTTCTGACCTCACAACGGCAGTCAAGAACCCATGCTAACTGGCTAACGTTGGCTAGCTTGCTCCCTACTTCCAGACACAAATGAGAGAACACCTCACTGACCATTTTACTCGACCTAGCAGAGCTGGTTTGGCTGTTTTCATGTTATCCAGAGCATTGGTGACTGTAACTGTGCTGGTGGCAACAATTTAATAACGCTTTTTTGCCAACGTTTACTGACACCGGCCATATTCAACGGGTGTTGTCTAGCGTTCCTAAATTCGTCAGTTATTCTGCGCTCTGGCACACTCAGACGAGAGGCCTCTGAAATCAGAGTAGATAGCCAGAGTGAATTTACGAACGCACCCTAAGAAAATACACTTTATGACACTGTCAAGAAGCATTATGACCATCCGTCACTTTACTTGGACTAAGAAAATACACTTTATGACACCGTCAAGAAGCATTATGACCATCATAATCATATAAGCCAGATAGGTCTATCACGTACATGCCCTTATAGTATTCATCAGTCAAAAAGAGGGTGTCTTGTCCTGCTCCTGAAATCTGCTCCTGCATTCATCGCGGTCATCAGCAGCAGAGCATTGGGGTAGGTGTATGTCTGACATCAATGTGTGCGCAATTACAATGATAAGGTAATATGGTCAATTTTTTTATGAAATCTCATAAACATACTGTTGACACGTTGGCTATGGTGTAATGGAATGTTTTGCCTTGTGTGGTAGGTTTTGTGGGTTTTGACACTCTTATGTAGGTGTCATAACCATCCATAAAATAATGCAATATATGTCAGAACAGGTCTAAATATATGTGCCATGACAGTGTTTTGACCATATTATAACGGGTTATGACAAGGTATGTCAGCTGTTATGACATATTATGACATGGTTATGATGCTGGGTGTCAAGTAAAGTGTTACCGTGAATTCCAAGTGTTTTTTTATGTTGTGTTGAGGATCGCAGTTGGTGGTAGGTGTTGCGTATCTTTTGGCTTTCACTAACAGGTGCTGCTCAGGGGACTCAGAGAGGTTTTGAAACGAACACCAGCATTAGTGTTGGAGACATGTAAGTACATGTAAAGCAAGCCTCCTCAAAGATCCACTAGATCTGCCAATCTCAGCTGCCAAAAAACAATTGTGAATACTCCAATATGAACATTAAAAAGCACAATGTTATAAACCTTCACTGACTGACAGGGAGAGGAGATAGATATACCATCTCTGCAATAAAAGTATACATATTTTCACTTAATTCTCAGAGGTTCCATGTGTGGAATTATCTGTATAATCTGTGGTTTTAGCCCCAAGGCATGATGACAAAAATACTCTCTATGGCATCCTTTTCTCTTCGTTTTGAGAAGCTGCGTGTAAGATGTTGTGGAACAATATTCCCGTCATATTTTCTCAACTGAGACAAAGATGTGAAGAATGATGAAGGGCATTTTGAAATACTCTCAATGCCATTGCCACAAAAGAGGGACAAAGAGAGAGAGGAAGAGAGAGCGGGATGGAGGGAGGAGAGGAGGGAGAAAAAATGCAGAGAGAGAGCGAGAGAGAGTGCAATATTATTGAGAAAGTGAAAGACAAAGTTGGGAAGATATACAGTATATGATGAGAGAGTCATACAGAGATTGAGAGACTGAAAGACAAGAGAGAGTGAGAGAGAGAGCGAAGAGAGAGAGAGAGAGAGAGAGAGAGAGAGAGAGACATACAGACAGACAGACAGACAGACAGACAGACAGACAGACAGACAGACAGACAGACAGACAGACAGACAGACAGACAGACAGACAGACAGACAGACAGACAGACAGACAGAGAGATGTAGAGAGAGAGAGAGAGAGAGAGCAAAAGGAGAGAGATTGTGATTGATATGTATTTGTTTTGTTGGCTGGCTGATCTGCTATAGTGTTAAACTCTCTATAGTCTGGGCTCCCTCTGTGCTCCAATGGGTGATTAACACAAATAAACCACTGAGGGAAACTCACTGCAGCTCTGCTCTGGGGAAACAGTTAGAGGGTGGAGGGGTGCACGGAGATAGGGGGAATGGGTTGAGGAGAGATGGGGTAAAGGGATGGATGGGGACAGGTGGCCAGGAGGCTCCATACTTGCAGCCTGTGCCAGAATACCATGCTAGCAGGAAGAGACGAGCTTCCATGGGATTCTCTCTCTCTCACACACAAACACACACACACACACAAATCTGGATATCATAAACACAACCTTAACAATGCTGCTGTACATTTTCTAAAGTAAAGCATCACAGCTATTCACACACAGTCCAAAGTACTCCATGCTGTCTCTGCAGCATCTGAGGTTAATCTTAATGACAGATAAAGAAGAAGCATTAAAGCAAACCATTTCTCCTAACAGTATTCCAGCCACGTACAGATCCCCTTACGGAAAGACATCAGATCCCAGAACAGCCTTGGGTGGTTGTCAATGGGGATGATATTCACGATCTACTGTAACCAGCCTTATTGAATAAAACCCCCATAGCAGGGGGACTCAGATCTGATCCAGGTCCTATGCGGTACTGCTGCTTTTTTTCTCCCTATTATTTAATTGATTAATGTCAGTGATTGGTCAGAGAGGCCACTCATCTAGTGTCCAAGGTCCTTGATAAGAGGGGAAGAACGAAAACCAGCAGTGTTGCAGACCTCAAAGCCAGGAGTTGAGAAAGGTGGCACTATTGATAATTCATGATATTATCTGATTTTGCTAAGATTTTTTTTAATTATACAGTATATCTTTCAAGTGGAGGCAGTAAACTTACACTGAGTGTACAAAACATTAGGAACACCTTCCTAATATTGAGTTGCACCCCCTTTTGCCCTTAGATCAGCCTAAATTAATTGGCTGGGTCGAATACAAGGTGTTGAAAGCGTTCTACAGGGATGATGGCCCATGTTGACTCCAATGCTTCCCACAATTGTGTCAAGTTGGCTGGATGTCCTTTGGGTGGTGGAAACTGTTGAGCATGAAAAACACAGCACCGTTGCAGTTCTTGGCACACTCAAACCAGTTCGCCTGGCACCTATTATCATACCACGTTCAAAGGCACTTAAATATTTTGTCTTGCCCATTCACCCTCTGAATGGCACACAAACACAATCCATGTCTCAATTGTCTCAAGGCTTAAAAATCCTTCTTTAACCTGTCTCCTCCCCTTCATCTACACTGATTGAAGTGGACTTAACAGGTGACATCAATAAGGGATCATAGCTTTCACCTGGATTCACCTGGTCAGTCTACGTCATGGAAAGAGCAAGTGTTCCTAATGTATGGATGTCCTTTGGGTGGTGGACCATTCTTGATACACACGGGAAACTGTTGAGCGTGAAAAGCCCAGCAGCGTTACAGTTCTTGACACAAACTATTGCGCCTGGCACCTACTACCATACCCCGTTCAAATATTTTGTCTTGCCCATTCACCCTCTGGAAAGAGCAGGTGTTCCTAATGTGTTGTATACTCAGTGTATATACACTACCAGTCAAAAGTTTGGACACACCTACTCATTCAAGGGTTTTTCTTAATTTTTACATTGTAGAATAATAGTGAAGACATCAAAACTATGAAAAAACACTTATGGAATCATGTAGTAACCAAAAAAGTGATTCTTCAAATAGCCACCCTTTGCTTTGATGACAGCTTTGCATACTCTTGGCATTCTCTCAACCAGCTTCATGAGGTAGTCAACATGGAATGCATAAAAAATTAACAGGTGTGCCTTCTTAAAAGTTAATTTGTGGAATTCCTTTCCTTCTTAATGCGTTTGAGCCAATCAGTTGTGTTGTGACAAGGTAGCGGGATATACAGAAGATAGCCCTATTTGGTAAAAGACCAAGTCCATATTATGGCAAGAACAGCTCAAATAAGCAAAGAGAAACGACAGTCCATCATTACTTTAAGACATCAAGGTCAGTCAATCCGGAAAAAGTTTCTTCAAGTGCAGTCACAAAAACCATCAAGTGCTATAATGAAACTGGCTCTCATGAGGACTCCCACAGGAATGGAAGACCCAGAGTTACCTCTGCTGCAGAGGATACGTTCATTAGAGTTACCAGCCTCAGAAATTGCAGCCCAAATAAATGCTTCAAAGAGTTCAAGTCACAGACACATCTCAACATCAACTGTTCAGAGGGGACTGTGTGAATCAGGCCTTCATGGTCGAATTGCTACAAAGAAACCACTACTAAAGGACACCAATAAGAAGAGACCTGCTTGGGCCAAGAAACACGAGCAATGGACATTAGACCGGTGGAAATGTGTCCTTTGGTCTGGAGTCAAAATTGGAGATCTTTGATTCCAACCGCCGTGTCTTTGTGAGACGCGGTGTGGGTGAACGGATGATCTCCGCATGTGTAGTTCCCACCGTAAAGCATGGAGGAGGAGGTGTTATGGTGCGGGGGTGCTTTGCTGGTGACACTGTCTGTGATTTATTTAGAATTCAAGGCACACTTAACCAGCATGGCTACCACAGCATTCTGCAGCGATACGCCATCCCATCTGGTTTGGGCGTAGTGGGACTATCATTTGTTTTTCAACAGGACAATGACCCAACACACCTCCAGGCTGTGTAAGGGCTATTTTACCAAGAAGGAGAGTGATGGAGTGCTGCATCAGATGACCTGGCCTGCACAATCCCCCGACCTCAACCCAATTGAGATGGTTTGGGATGAGTCGGACCGCAGAGTGAAGGAAAAGCGGCCAACAAGTGCTCAGCATTGTGGGAACTCCTTCAAAACTGTTGAAAAAGAAGTCCAGGGAAGCTGGTTGAGAGAATGCCAAGAGTGTGCAAAGCTGTCATCAAAGCAAAGAGTGGCTATTTGAAGAATCTCAAATATAAAATATATTTTTTACTACATAATTCCATATGTGTTATTTCATAGTTTTGATGTCTTCACTATTATTCTACAATGTAGAAAATAGTAAAAATAAAGAAAAACCCTTGAATGAGTAGGTGTTCTAAAACTTTTGACCGGTAGTGTGTGTATATATAGTGGGGAGAACAGGTATTTGATACACTGCCGATTTTGCAGGTTTTCCTACTTACAAAGCATGTAGAGGTCTGTAATTTATCATAGGTACACTTCAACTGTGAGAGACTGTCACGATCGTCATACGAAGCAGACCAAGGCGCAGCGTGATATGCGTACATCTTTTAATAGGTACTTTTCAACACGATACAAACAAAACAACAAAACGATACTTGAAGTCCTAAGGTTGACAAACACAAACCTACACGGAACAAGATCCCACAAAACACAAGTGCACAACAGGCTGCCTATGTATGGTTCCCAATCAGAGACAACAAGCAACAGCTGATTCTCGTTGCCTCTGATTGAGAACCACTCCGGCCAACCTAGAAAACACATGAACTAGAAACTGAAACATAGAACACAAAACATAGACCCTACACACCCTGGCTCAACATATAAGAGTCCCCAGAGCCAGGGCGTGACAGTACCCCCCCCCAAAGGCGCGGACTGCGACCGCGCCAACATAAACCCAACAGGGAAGGGGCCGGGTGGGCATTCCGTCTCGGAGGCGGATCCGGCTCCGGGCGTGACCACCACCCTCTAACAACCCCCCCGTAGCGCCCCTGGTCTGGTCCCGCTGGCTGGAGCTGGACTGGACATCGGTGGAGCGGATTGCTTAGGCTCCGGTGTGGAGCAGCTGAAACAGGCACGGGCCGGACCGGGCTGACGAAGCGCACCACTGGCTTGGTGCGGGGAGCAGGAACAGGCCGGACCGGGCTGACAAAGCGCACCACTAGCTTGGTGCGGGGAGCAGGAACAGGCCGGGCCGGGCTAACGACGCGCACCATTGGCTTGGTGCGGGGAGCAGGAATGGGCCGGACCGGGCTGACGAAGCGCACCACTGGCTTGGTGCGGGAAGCAGGAACAGGCCGGGCCGGGATGACGACCCACACCATTGGCTTGGTGCGGGGAGCAGGAACGGGCCGGACCGGGCTGACGAAGCGCACCACTGGCTTGGTGCGGGGAGCAGGAACAGGCCGGGCCGGGCTGACGACGCGCACCATAGGCTTGGTGCGGGGAGCAGGCCGGGCCGGGCTGGCGACGCGCACCACTGGCTTGGTGCGGGGAGCAGGAACGGGCCGGGCCGGGCTGACGACGCGCACCATAGGCTTGGTGCGAGGGGCAGGAACAGGCCGGGCCGGGCTTGCGACGCTCACCACAGGCTTGGTGCGAGAGGCAGGAACAGGCCGGGCCGGGCTGGCGACGCACACCATTGGCTTGGTGCGAGGGGCAGGAACAGGCCGGGCCAGGCTGGCGACGCACACCATTGGCTTGGTGCGAGGGGCAGGAACAGGCCGGGCCGGGCTGGCGACGCGCACCATAGGCTTGGTGCGAGGGGCAGGAACAGCAGGGCCGGGCTGGCGACGCGCACCATTGGCTTGGTGCGAGGGGAGGGGCAGGAACAGGCCGGGCCGG
Source organism: Coregonus clupeaformis (assembly GCF_020615455.1). Classification (NCBI taxonomy): domain Eukaryota; kingdom Metazoa; phylum Chordata; class Actinopteri; order Salmoniformes; family Salmonidae; genus Coregonus; species Coregonus clupeaformis. Next base: position 26,141,027 of record NC_059231.1, on the reverse strand, counting down.
GATCTCTGTAATTGCAAACAAAGGTTTCTGTACCAAATATTAAGTTCTGCTTTTCTGATGTATCAAATACTTATGTCATGCAATAAAATGCAAAATAATTACTTAAAAATCATACAATGTGATTTTCTGGATTTTTGGTCCCGCTGGCTGGAGCTGGACTGGACATCGGTGGAGCGGATTGCTTAGGCTCTGGTGTGGAGCAGCTGAAACAGGCACGGGCCGGACCGGGCTGGCGACGCGCACCACAGGCTTGGTGCGGGGAGCAGGAATGGGCCGGACCGGGCTGACAAAGCGCACCACTAGCTTGGTGCGGGGAGCAGGAACAGGCCGGGCCGGGCTGACGACGCGCACCATTGGCTTGGTGCGGGGAGCAGGAATGGGCCGGACCGGGCTGACGAAGCGCACCACTGGCTTGGTGCGGGAAGCAGGAACAGGCCGGGCCGGGATGACGACCCACACCATTGGCTTGGTGCGGGGAGCAGGAACGGGCCGGACCGGGCTGACGAAGCGCACCACTGGCTTGGTGCGGGAAGCAGGAACAGGCCGGGCCGGGATGACGACCCACACCATTGGCTTGGTGCGGGGAGCAGGAACGGGCCGGACCGGGCTGACGAGGCGCACCACTGGCTTGGTGCGGGGAGCAGGAACAGGCCGGGCCGGGCTGACGACGCGCACCATAGGCTTGGTGCGGGGAGCAGGCCGGGCCGGGCTGGCGACGCGCACCATTGGCTTGGTGCGGGGAGCAGGAACGGGCCGGGCCGGGCTGACGACGCGCACCATAGGCTTGGTGCGAGGGGCAGGAACAGGCCGGGCCGGGCTTGCGACGCTCACCACAGGCTTGGTGCGAGAGGCAGGAACAGGCCGGGCCGGGCTGGCGACGCACACCATTGGCTTGGTGCGAGGGGCAGGAACAGGCCGGGCCAGGCTGGCGACGCACACCATTGGCTTGGTGCGAGGGGCAGGAACAGGCCGGGCCGGGCTGGCGACGCGCACCATAGGCTTGGTGCGAGGGGCAGGAACAGCAGGGCCGGGCTGGCGACGCGCACCATTGGCTTGGTGCGAGGGGAGGGGCAGGAACAGGCCGGGCCGGGATCTCTGTAATTGCAAACAAAGGTTTCTGTACCAAATATTAAGTTCTGCTTTTCTGATGTATCAAATACTTATGTCATGCAATAAAATGCAAAATAATTACTTAAAAATCATACAATGTGATTTTCTGGATTTTTGTTTTAGATTCTGTCTCTCACAGTTGAAGTGTACCTATGATCAAAATTACAGACCTCTACATGCTTTGTAAGTAGGAAAACCTGCAAAATCGGCAGTGTATCAAATACTCGTTCTCCCCACTGCATATATATATATATATATATATATATATATAAATATACAGCTGTGGAAAAAATTAAGAGACCACTGCAAATCTTTCTTAAATCAGCATCTCTACATGTATGAGAGCCATTCCATTCCAGTGTCTGTTGAATTCCAACACAGGCACACCTCATTCTACTGAATTAGGTACTGATTAGGTGATCACCTGAACCAAATCTTATTTAATGAGGAAAAGTATAAAAACCACTGCTGTGGTCATCACTATCCTCTTGCAATAGGACCAGCTGGATGGGAAAAACAGTGCTAATAGTACCTCAAAAGTAATATTAATCAAAAAATAACTATTGACCATGCCAAAAGAGTTGAAAAGGAAGGTTTTGAGTGAGGAAAAGAAGGGTTCAATTCTGGCTTTACTGGCAGAGGGATACAGTGAGTGTCAAGTTGCTTCCATCCTTAAAAGACGGCGGTTCATAAGAACAAGGTCAAGCAGCAGACATTGGGGACAACAAAGCTACAGACCGGCAGAGGGCGAAAACGACTCTCTACTGACCGGGATGACCGCCAACTCATTCGAATGTCACTCAACAACTTTAGGATGACATCAAGTGACCTACAAAGAGAATGGCAAACGGCAGCTGGGGTGAAGTGCACGGCGAGGACGGTTCGAAACAGGCTCCTAGGGGCAGGGCTGAAGTTGTGCAAAGCTAGAAAAAAGCCCTTCATCAATGAGAAGCAAAGAAGAGCCAGGCTGAGGTTTGCAAAAGACCATAAGGATTGGACCGTAGAGGACTGGAGTAAGGTCATCTTCTCTGATGAGTCCAATTTTCAGCTTTGCCCAACACCTGGTCATCTAATGGTTAGATGGAGACCTGGAGAGGCCTATAAACCACAGCGTCTCACACCCACTGTGAAATTGGGTCAGAAAGAAAGCATAGAGAGAGATTAAAAAAAGGAGAGTGATCAAAGGAGAAAGAGGTCTGTGATACTGAGAAAGCAATAATATATTAAGTATTATGAGAATGACAGTTATGATATGTATGATATGAAATGTCTTTTTCCTCCTCCATCTCAGTAATAACAACATGTGTTATGTAAAAATAATTGCACCCGGTAAATTACCGGATATGTCATAATATTCATTGAATTAAGTGCAATCAGGCGTGTGCGTACGGTCATTACAGATCTGGCCATGACTGCTGGCACAGACTATATCCTAAATACCTTCTCTGCCTGAACTTCTTATTGTTGTCTACACCGCAATGTCTTATTTATTAATTTATGAATCTGTCAACTAACTATGTATTGACGTTCCCACCGTCTGTCTTTAGCAGCAGCTGCAGTGAGTAAGACTGAAAGGAGGGTTCCCAGTAGGAAACCCAACAGTGTGTGTGTGTGTTTCCATATTGTTCTCTTTTTCCTTACACAGGAGGGATCCCAGGTGGATGTCCATCCCCTGTAAGACTGTAAGTCAAGTCTGAGGAATCATGGATGTGTTTCACGTGTGATCCATGGCATGTTTTGGGCACAATCTCGATGGTTCTTTACTCACTTCTATTGTCAGATGGAAGATATTGAGAGGGATTTTCCGAGAGCAAAACCAAACTTGTGTTTGTGTATAGAGCCAGAGATAAGAAGGACGGTCATAGAGAGAAGACAGATATACATTATTGTCCTCAAGAGGATTGCTGTTTTCCTAACACATTGAAGTATACAAATGCAACGCAATGTAACATGGAACAGTAAACGTCAGAGTACCAATATTGTATTTTCTACCTCCAGATGTATCCTGATTTCTCCAACATGATCTCCCCTCTATGCTGAGAAGGGACTCATACTGACTGTTTTGAAGCATTGAGGGGGCAGATTTGAATGATGGTCTTGGCTGTGGTATTCCTTAGACCCCACAGAGAGTTTGTGCTTTAATACGTGAAATCCCCTGTTTTCTGCTTGTTTCCTATAGCCTTTGATACACAATGATTTACTGACATGTGTGGTATGACACTTTTCCTTCCAACCCATTCCAGCTGTTCCTATGATGAGGTGAATCTGTCAACAGTGTCACCAGAGCATTAGAGAGCTGGGTTCCCATTGAGTTCCAATGTCACCAGACTACACTGAGAAGTGGCAGCAAATCACACGCTGATGAGGGCCACTCAACTGAAACGTTCAACGGTACAGAATGTCTTTAACTTCATCCTTGTGGAGATGCAAGGCTTTTCCCTCCCACAAACATAAGTATACACTAAGTGTACAAAACATGCTCTTACCATGACATAGACTGACCAGGTGAATCCAGGTGAAAGCTATGATCCCTTATTGATTTCACCTGTTAAATTGACTTCAACCAGTTTAGATGAAGGGGAGGAGACAGGTTAAAGAAGGATTTTGAAGCCTTAAGACAATTGAGACATGGATTGTGTGTGTGTGCCATTCAGATGGTGAATGGGCAAGACAAAATATTTAAGTGCCTTTGAACGGGGTATGGTAGTAGGTGCCAGGCGCACCGGTTTGAGTGTGTCAAGAACTGCAACGCTGCTGGGTTTTTCACGCTCAACAGTTTCCCGTGGGGGGGGGTTGTTATATTATCCATCCATGTGTTTCCCATTAAAATAGCTTCCCGACAGTGGAAATGGGGGTTTGAAAGAGCCGGCCTCAGGTAGCACCTGCTGCAGCCTCCGCCAGTCTGCATTTTGGTTTCACCGCAGTGGCTCCTGACTCCAGAGCTGGGCTCTCACAAAGCAGATTCCTAAAATTCTCCCCTTTCCACTCCACTGCCAAGATCCGGGGCTGCTATGCTCCTGTTTTATACCTCCTTTTGTTCAAGCGATAGAATTAAGTCACTCTGTGTGTAATAGCCGTGCGTTTAGGGGAATTGGGGGTAATTGTCGTCAAAATTATACGAAGACAAAACAGAAGTTTATCACGTTGTGGCGGATGTAGGACTTACGCAAGACTGGGCAATACAAGCTGGAACAAATCAAGCTACTTGCAGATGTACAAAGACCAGGGGACAAACAGGTTTGAGGAGAAATATGTTCAGTATCATGCTGTAAGGTTATCTGAGTGCATTTTAGGTTTTAGTTGGTCAAATTTGCACCCAGTGTAAAATAGTTAAACACCTGACAGTCAACAGCATCTCATGAGGCCAATGGTGACTTTAAAACAGTTACGGAGTTTAATGGCTGTGGTAGGAGAAAACATTGTAGTTACTCCACAATACTAACCTAAATAACAGAGTGAAAAGAAGAATGCCTGTTCAGAATAAAAAATATTCCAAAACATGCATCCTGTTTGCAATAAGGCACTAAAGTAAAACGGCAAAAAATGTGGCAAAGAAATTAACTTTATGTCCTTAATACAAAGTGTTATGTTTGAGGCAAATACAACACAACACATCACTGAGTACCACTCTTCATATTTTCAAGCTTGTTATGGGTATGCTTGTCATCGGAAAGGACTAGGGAGTTTTTTGGGATAAAAATAAACGGAATTGTCAGTGGGTGCTGTAGGTGGATGTGGTGCAGGAATCAGGCGCAGGACGCAGAAACTTAGTCCAAAAGACTTTAGTGAACAATCACTTAGAACACGAGCCAAACAAGCCCGGAGGCGAGAAAATACGCACACAGGCGTAAATAACAAAATGCGCACTAACATGTGCGAGAACCCTCTCCAAACAGAGGAGGAAACAACAAAGCACAGACAACCAACAGTAGCGCAATCACACACAACACATGACAAAACACAACGAGAACTTATAGGACAATAATGAGCGCTAAACGATAACAGGTGTACAACATAAAGACAAAACCAAATGAACATCGAAACATACAACGGTGGCAGCTAGTACTCCGGGGACGACGACCGCCGAAGCCTGCCCGAGCAAGGAAGAGAGTCAGCCTCGGCCGAAACCGTGACAGTACCCCCCACTTGACGCCTCGGGGACGACCAGGAGGACGCGGAGCAGGGAGCGTCGGATGACTACGGTGGAATTCTGTCAGGAGAGACGGGTCCAAAATGTCTCTCCTCGGCACCCAGCACCGTTCCTCCGGGCCGTACCCCTCCCACTCCACGAGATATTGGAGACCCCCCATCCGACGTCTCGAATCCAAGATGGACCACACGGTGTACGCCGGTACCCCCTCGATGTCCAATGGGGGCGGAGGAGTCTCTCTGATCTCATCTTCCTGGAGTGGACCAGCTACCACCGGCCTGAGAAGAGACACATGGAATGAGGGGTTAATACGATAGTCACTAGGCAGTTGTAATCTGTAACACACCTCGTTCAATCTTCTCAGGACTTTAAACGGCCCCACAAACCGCCGACCCAGTTTCCGGCAGGGCAGGCGGAGGGGCAGGTTTCTGGTAGAGAGCCAGACTCGATCACCAGGTGCGTACACCGGCCCCTCACTGCGGTGGAGATCGGCGCTCGCCTTCTGACGACGGATGGCCCGCTGCAGGTGGACGTGTGCAGCGTTCCACGTCTCCTCCGAGCGCCGTACCCACTCATCCACCACAGGAGCCTCGATCTGGCTCTGCTGCCACGGTGCCAGAACCGGCTGGTAACCTAACACACATTGGAAAGGGGTTAGGTTGGTTGAGGAGTGGCGTAGGGAATTCTGGGCCATTTCTGCCCAGGGAACATACCTTGCCCACTCCTCCGGCCGGCCCTGGCAGTATGATCTAAGAAACCTACCCACATCCTGGTTCACACGTTCCACCTGCCCATTACTCTCTGGATGGTAACCCGAGGTCAGGCTCACCGAGACCCCCAACCGCTCCATAAACGCTCTCCAGACTCTGGAGGTGAACTGGGGACCTCGATCAGACACAATATCCTCGGGTACCCGGTAGTGCCGAAAAACGTGGGTGAATAGAGCTTCGGTGGTCTGTAGGGCAGTAGGAAGACCCGGCATAGGGAGCAAACGACAGGCCTTAGAGAACCGGTCCACAACGACCAGTATGGTAGTATTCCCCTGCGAGGGGGGAAGGTCTGTGACGAAGTCCACCGAGAGGTGAGACCATGGTCGTTGTGGAACGGGCAGGGGTTGTAACTTACCCCTAGGCAGATGTCTAGGCGCCTTACACTGGGCGCACACCGAGCAGGAGGAGACATAAACCCTCACATCCCTGGCTAACGTTGGCCACCAGTACTTAGCGCTAAGGCAGTGCACTGTCCGGCCAATACCAGGATGTCCAGAGGAGGGTGACGTGTGAGCCCAATAGATCAATCGATCCCGAACCTCGAGCGGAACGTACGTCCGACCCTCCGGGCATTGAGGAGGACTAGGGTCGGTGCGCAACGCCCGCTCGATCTCAGCATCGACCTTCCACACTACCGGTGCCACCAGACAAGACTCCGGCAGTGTGGGAGTGGGCTCCACGGACCTCTCCTCCGTGTCATACCACCGAGACAGTGCGTCTGCCTTACCGTTCTGTGACCCAGGGATGTACGTGATCTTAAATACGAACCGGGCTAAAGACATGTTCCACCGCGCCTGGCGAGGGTTCAGTCTCCTAACTGCCCGGATGTACTCCAGGTTACGGTGGTCAGTCAAAATGAGAAAAGGGTGTTGAGCCCCCTCAAGCCAATGCCTCCACACCTTTAGGGCCTGTACCACAGCTAACAGCTCCCTGTCCCCTACGTCATAATTTCGCTCCGCCGGACTGAGCTTTTTGGAATAAAAGACACAGGGGCGGAGTTTAGGTGGCGTGCCGGACCGTTGCGAAAGCACGGCCCCTATACCGGCCTCGGACGCGTCCACCTCTACCTGAAATGGTAAAGCGGGATCCGGATGCGCCAGCACCGGAGCCGAAGTAAACAGGTCCTTCAGTCTCCCAAAAGCCCTGTCCGCCTCGGCTGACCACTGCAAACGCACCGGACCTCCCTTCAACAGAGACGTTATGGGAGCTGCCACCTGTCCAAAACCCCGGATAAACCTCCGTTAGTAATTTGCAAACCCCAAAAACTGCTGCACCTCTTTAACAGTGGTTGGAGTCTGCCAATTACGCACGGCTGACACCCGGTCAACCTCCATCTTCACCCCTGACGCAGACAACTGATAACCCAAAAAGGAGACCGACTCCTGGAAGAACAGACATTTCTCTGCCTTGACATACAGGTCGTGCTCCAACAGCCTCCTCAACACTGGGCGCACCAGGGCTACATGCTCGGCTCGGGTAGAAGAGTACACAAGAATGTCATCTATGTACACGACCACCCCCTGCCCCTGCATGTCCCTGAAGATCTCATCCACGAATGATTGGAAAACTGAAGGAGCGTTCATCAACCCGAATGGCATGACGAGATACTCATAATGACCCGAGGTGGTACTAAACGCTGTCTTCCATTCATCGCCCTCTCTAATGCGTACCAAGTTGTAAGCGCTCCTGAGATCTAATTTTGTGAAGAAACGCGCCCCGTGCAATGACTCCGTCATGGTCGCAATCAGCGGGAGTGGATAACTGTATTTCACCGTGATCTGATTGAGACTACGGTAATCAATGCACGGGCGTAACCCTCCATCCTTCTTCTTCACAAAAAAGAAACTCGAGGACGCAGGGGAAGTGGATGGCCGTATGTATCCTTGTCTCAGAGATTCGTCTATGTAAGTCTCCATAGCTCTCTTCTCCTCATGAGACAGAGGATACACATGACTCCGTGGGAGCGCTGCTCCTGCCTGGAGGTCTATTGCACAATCTCCCTGCCTATGAGGAGGCAACTGCGTCGCCCTCGATTTACTGAACACGATAGCCAAATCCTCATACTCGGGGGGAATGTGCAATGCGGGCACCTGGTTTGGACTCTCCACCGAGGTCGCCCCCACGGAAACACCTAGACATCGCCCCACACACTGGGCAGACCACTCCATCAGAGCCCTCTCCTGCCACGAAATAGACGGATTATGGAGACTCAACCAGGGAATTCCCAGCACCACCGGATACGCAGGAGAGTCGATCAGATACAGTTGGATAATCTCCTCATGACCCCCCTGCGTACCCATCCTAAGTGGTGCTGTGACCTCCCTGATCAAGCCCGATCCCAACGGACGGCTATCTAGGGCATGAACGGGGAATGGGACATTAACAGGAAGAAGGGGAATCCCTAATTCTAAACAAAATTTACGATCAACAAAATTCCCAGCCGCGCCTGAATCTACTAGCGCCTTATGCTGGGAATGAGGTGCAACCTGTGGAAAACGCACAGGTAGACAGAAGTGCGCAACAGAGCGCTCTGGGTAAGTGGGGCGCCTACTCACCTGGAAGGACTCCCCAGTGCGGAGCCTGCCGTCTTCTCCCCTAGGAGACCCTCCCCAGCACCTGGCCGCGGTGTGTCCTCCACGGCCACAGTTGGTGCTGGGGACGGCCCCCCTCGTGCTCCGACCCCCCCTCTCTCTAGCGCCAGCTCCCCCGAGCTCCATCGGGCTCGGCTCGGAGGTGCTGGAGGATGGAATGGACGGACCCCCCTCGGAATGTCCGCGGGTAGCCAGCAGGGTGTCCAGCCTGATGGACATGTCCACTAACTGATCGAAAGTGAGGCTGGTATCCCTGCAGGCCAGCTCCCGACGGACGTCCTCCCGTAAACTACAGCGGTAGTGATCTATGAGGGCCCGCTCATTCCACCCTGCATCCGCCGCTAGAGTTCGGAATTCTAAAGCGAACTCCTGGGCGCTCCTCCTCCCCTGCCGGAGGTAGAACAGACGCTCCCACGCCGCTTTCCCCTCAGGTGGATGGTCAAACACAGCCCTGAAGCGGCGGGAGAACTCAGAGTAGGTGATAGTGGAGGCGTCTATTCTCCTCCACTCGGCGTTGGCCCATTCCAACGCCTTGCCGGTAAGACAGGAGATGAGGGCGGACACGCTCTCGTGTCCCGAGGGCGCCGGGTGTACGGTGGCCAGGTATAGTTCCACCTGCAGAAGGAAGCCCTGACACCCGGCAGCGGTCCCATCATATGCCCTCGGGAGCGAGAGCCGAATTCCCCTGGGTTCCGGAGCTTGAATGGGCTGACTGGCCGATGGTGATGGCACGGGAGGTGGAGTTGTGGGTGTCCCTCTGGTCTCCCAGCGTTGAAGGGTGTTGATCACGTCCTGAAGGGCGGTCCCGATACGAAGGATCTGATCGTTCTGCTCACGGACCCGTTCCTCCAGAGACTCAGGTGCTGCTGCGGCTCCTGCTGATTCCATCCTTAGGGTGTGTGATTCTGTCAGTGGGTGCTGTAGGTGGGTGTGGTGCAGGAATCAGGCGCAGGACGCAGAAACTTAGTCCAAAAGACTTTAGTGAACAATCACTTAGAACACGAGCCAAACAAGCCATGAGGCGAGAAAATACGCACACAGGCGTAAATAACAAAATGCGCACTAATATGTGCGAGAACCCTCTCCAAACAGAGGAGGAAACAATGAAGCACAGACAACCAACAGTAGCGCAATCACACACAACACATGACAAAACACAACGAGAACTTATAGGACAATAATGAGCGCTAAACGATAACAGGTGTACAACATAAAGACAAAACCAAACGAACATCGAAACATACAACGGTGGCAGCTAGTACTCCGGGGACGACGACCGCCGAAGCCTGCCCGAGCAAGGAAGAGAGGCAGCCTCGGCCAAAACCGTGACAGGAATAGAGCTAAGCACATGCAATATCCTACAGGAAAACCTGGTTAACTATTTTTTCCAAATTCACCTTTCAGCAGGACAATAACCTAAAAGACAAGGCCAAATATACACTGGAGTTGCATTCCAAGATGACATTAAATGTTTCTGAGTGGCCTAGTTACAGTTTTGACTTAAATCAGCTTGAAGATCTATGGCAAGACTTGAAAATGGCTGTGTAGCAATGACCAACAACCAACTTGACAGAGCTTGAACAATTTTTAAAGAATAATGTGCAAATATTATACAATCCAGGTGTGCAAAGCTCTTAGAGACTTACCCATAAAGACTCACACCTGTAATGCTGCCAAAGGTGATTCTAAAATTTCTAAAAACATGTTTTCACTTTGTCATTATGGGGTATTGTGTGTAGATGAGTGAGAAAATAATCTATGAAATCAATTTTGAATTCAGGCTGTGACACAACAAAATGTGGAATAAGTCAAGGGGTTTGAATACCATAGAAATAATCATTCTTATTTCTATGATGAATACTTTCTGAAGGAACTGTAGATATCATCAGTGACATGACTGATTTACGGTCAGTTGATCTGCCTCTTTAGCCATTGTTACACCTTGCATTAACATGTGGTTGTCGTCATATGATCGAGATTTGTTGTGTCTACACATGGTAATAAAATGTGTCTCTTATCTGCCCACGTTGTCGGTATTGTGACCAGATTCCTTGGTCCCTCCTTGTCCCTGTATGCAAATGAATCCAACCTGCCTTGGACTTCCCTTATGACACAAGCTGTATAAACTGACAGAAAACAGCACACTTTTATAGTCAATAGTTTTACACTCATCATTAAAGCCTATATTTGTTATCCAACGATTTAAGTCTGGGAGTAATAGGCTACAGTCCCGATATCCTCAACCTGTCCACAGCCATACAAATACATATTATTTCATACATCCTTTTAAAAACAGTAAAACAGCTTTGTAGGCCTAGGTGCATTGGTTGTGTTTAGATAGGTCTTAAGAAGAATTAGCACACCAAAAGTTTGTATTTCGAAGAACCTTGAATATGATAACCCATAGCAAGATGTGTGGTAAAATTATACAAAAATGGATAAAAGCGGCCGGCAATGGATAAAAAGTGCAAAGAAGCACTATACTACGGCAAATACTATGGCTTTATAAAGGAAAAAAGTATCAATCTAAAAGTAGCCTAAAGAATCCTTCGTATTATACATCAATCAATCAATCAATCAAATGTATTTATAAAGCCCTTTTTACATCAGCAGATGTCACAAAGGGCTATACAGAAATCCAGCCTAAAACCCAAACAGCAAGCAATGCAGATGTAGAGGCACGGTGGCTAGGAAGAACTCCCTAGAAAGGCAGGAACTTAAGAAGAAACCTAGAGAGGAACCAGGCTCTGAGGGGTGGCCAGTCCTCTTCTGGCTGTGCCGGGTGGAGATTATAAGAGTACATGGCCATTAAGGCCAGATTGTTCTTCAATATGTACATACAGTGGGGGAAAAAAGTATTTAGTCAGCCACCAATTGTGCAAGTTCTCCCACTTAAAAAGATGAGAGAGGCCTGTAATTTTCATCATAGGTACACATCAACTATAACAGACAAAATTAGGAAAATAAATCCAGAAAATCACATTGTAGGATTTTAATGAATTTATTTGCAAATTATGGTGGAAAATAAGTATTTGGTCAATAACAAAAGTTTCTCAATACTTTGTTATATACCCTTTGTTGGCAATGACACAGGTCAAACGTTTTCTGTAACTCTTCACAAGGTTTTCACACACTGTTGCTGGTATTTTGGCCCATTCCTCCATGCAGATCTCCTCTAGAGCAGTGATGTTTTGGGGCTGTCGCTGGGCAACACGGACTTTCAACTCCCTCCAAAGATTTTCTATGGGGTTGAGATCTGGAGACTGGCTAGGCCACTCCAGGACCTTGAAATGCTTCTTACGAAGCCACTCCTTCGTTGCCCGGGCGGTGTGTTTGGGATCATTGTCATGCTGAAAGACCCAGCCACGTTTCATCTTCAATGTCCTTGCTGATGGAAGGAGGTTTTCACTCAAAATCACACGATACATGGCCCCATTCATTCTTTCCTTTACACGGATCAGTCGTCCTGGTCCCTTTGCAGAAAAACTGCCCCAAAGCATGATGTTTCCACCCCCATGCTTCACAGTAGGTATGGTGTTCTTTGGATGCAACTCAGCATTCTTTGTCCTCCAAACACGACAAGTTATATTTTGGTTTCATCTGACCATATGACATATGACATTCTCCCCAATCCTCTTCTGGATCATCCAAATGCACTCTAGCAAACTTCAGACGGGCCTGGACATGTACTGGCTTAAGCAGGGGGACACGTCTTGCACTGCAGGATTTGAGTCCCTGGTGGCGTAGTGTGTTACTGATGGTAGGCTTTGTTACTTTGGTCCCAGCTCTCTGCAGGTCATTCACTAGGTCCCCCCGTGTGGTTCTGGGATTTTTGCTCACCGTTCTTGTGATCATTTTGACCCCACAGGGTGAGATCTTGCGTGAAGCCCCAGATCGAGGGAGATTATCAGTGGTCTTGTATGTCTTCCATTTCCTAATAATTTCTCCCACAGTTGATTTCTTCAAACCAAGCTGCTTACCTATTGCAGATTCAGTCTTCCCAGCCTGGTGCAGGTCTACAATTTTGTTTCTGATGTCCTTTGACAGCTCTTTGGTCTTGGCCATAGTGGAGTTTGGAGTGTGACTGTTTGAGGTTGTGGACAGGTGTCTTTTATACTGATAACAAGTTCAAACAGGTGCCATTAATACAGGTAACAAGTGGAGGACAGAGGAGCCTCTTAAAGAAGAAGTTACAGGTCTGTGAGAGCCAGAAATCTTGCTTGTTTGTAGGTGACCAAATACTTATTTTCCACCATCATTTGCAAATAAATTCATTAAAAATCCTACAATGTGATTTTCTGGATTTTTTTTCCTCAATTTGTCTGTCATAGTTGACGTGTACCTATGATGAAAATTACAGGCCTCTCTCATCTTTTTAAGTGGGAGAACTTGCACAATTGGTGGCTGACTAAATACTTTTTTTCCCCACTGTAGATGACCAGCAGGGTTAAATAATAATCACAGTGGTTGTTGAGGGTGCAACATCATATTGTACAGTGGCCTCTCCTGCTTACAGAAAGCCTTTACGCATAATTTTGGACATATTCTGCACTTTATTGCTAGCCATTTTCTGGAAATGCTCAAAGATTCACAGAATATAATATAATAAAATTGAAAAGGATTGCATTATCTTCCAGGAGTATGATTCTTGTTTATCATAGGCCTAAACAGTACCAAAGGCAAATAAATGTGATATGCAGGAAGAACGACCATGGTTTGGTTTCCTCCAAATCATCGACAAGCCACTGTATTATAATACCACTGTAGCCTACTATATTCATATCTGATATAGCAACTGAATTAGACTATTCATATTACCCAAAACGTTGACAAAGCGCTCACCAGCTTTCCCTCAATATTGCCACAGCTCTGTTCAGAACGGTACCATGTCCAGCTCTGAATACATTGGGCATTGGGTTCTCCCGTTCACACTCCTGCTATTACAGTCCTTGGCCTTTCTGTACAATGTTTTCAAATATTTGGTTTTGCGCTGGCAAAAAAAAAAGATGTGGGAATGGGGAAACCCTTTTTCTCTCATTCGGGATGATCTCTCGTCATTAATATCTGTATTTCTATATGCGTGATCTAATTTCGATTGGACTGTGGCAGCTGACCACTGTGCCAGTAGGCACTTGGTTTTAATGAAGACCATGATCTTAATTCTGGAGGAATTGTAGGGTTGTCCATAATTACTACCTCAACTGGCCGGTGTGATTTCTTTGAGAGGGCAGGAACACCGAGACATTGGCCAAATGTATATGCTTTCGTTGTTAGGATTCGTTTACACTTCAAGGCTATCCATACAAGATGCTTCTTCGACTTCCTCCAGAGGTGATCAGGAAGATCTAATCACAATCAGATCACAATGCATCTTTTGATTGTCTACACCTGTTGACAAATGTGGGTGAGATTAGAACGTAGACAAGATCAGGACAACAGACGCGTGTTAGAACCAGGTATAAACGGGGCTTTTGACACCAAGCTCCTCAAACCCCACTGTGTCTCTATAACTGTTCCCAGACCAGTGATAGAGAGGCTCAGTCCAGTCGAGTCAGTAAGGGGAGGGCAGGGGAGATATCCAGATCCAGTCCTAATTGTGAGCAGGCACAGTGCTGCAGACGGATTGGAAAAACCCGCCCTCCATTCCAACTGCCACGGCAGTCACAACGACCACATTCCACCGCCCTCCATTCCAACTGTCACGGCAGTCACAACGACCACATTCCACCGCCCTCCATTCCAACTGCCACGGCAGTCACATTCACAACGACCACATTCCATCCAAGGCTGATTAAATGTTCCATAACATTCCTTAATCCACACACACGCATACGCATACCAGAGGAGGCTGGTGGGAGGAGCTATAGGAGGACTGGATCATTTTAATGGCTGGAATGGAATAAATGGAACAGAGTCAAACATGTTGTTTCCAAATGTTTGATCTGTTTGATACAGTTCCATTTATTCCATTCCAGCCATTACAATGAGCCTGTCCTCCCCACCAGCCTCCTCCTCCGACACATACACAACAAACACACACACACCTCAAATGACCAATAGGACAATATGTCTGGGCACCGCCAAAAATGGAGGATACACACAACAGCATAGCATAACAACAAACAACAGTTCCTCCAGGATACTCAGATCAGGAACCATCACTGAGGATGTGGAGTACAACAAGTACAGTATGATGTTTGACAGGAATATGAAGTTCAGAAAATATATTCTATTATAGAATTTAAAAAACCTTCCACAACAAGACTGTTCGGTGGTTTGGTAAGGGTTGCAGGGAGAAGGAAAGGTATGCACACAGGGCCAGGCATGTACACACACACATGCAAGCATGGCATGCACATACTGTACGCACAACATATGCTGGCAGATATGCACATACACACACATACACACTTAAGAAAGTGTGTGCAGTGGGTTGAAGTGTGTCGTTCTTCTATTGAGGTCACAGGTTGGTGTGTAATCACTACGCACACACACACACCATTTTGGGGCTTAGCGGATTTGTTAGGGCTGAAGACCATCTGGTAACCATATTGCTGTCAAAGACAAGTCTTGTGATTGGCTGGACACCAACCAACATCAACTCAGTGAACATCACCGATTAGCCAGAGGGCTCATCATGATGGAATGAAAAGAGAAAACGATGCATCTGTTATATCATTTCTGAATGTAAATGTTCTTAGATCACTGAGTATTTAAAGGGAAAACTGTTTGTTTTCACTACAGTACTGTACAGCTGACCAGTGACGTGCAGTCAGGGTAGGTAGGGTAGACAGTGCATACCCTGTGATAATCTAATAAAAACAGGTGTTATGAAAAGCCAAATTAAAAACAATTATAATTTTTTTAGTCATTAAAATCCTTGACGCACGCAGCCTTATCTGATAGGGTCAGCATAGGCGTCGCTGCTTTGCCTAGCTTGAAGAAGCTTCATTCAAGCCAATTTCATATTTTGAGCATTGCGTATTGCCTAAACATGTTGTGTGGGTATTGCCCTGGGGTAAGCTCTGCACAGGCAACCACCATGACACCATCTCCCTCACTGCTAGCTGTCGGGCAAGTGAACAGAGTGAGTACTGGACTGTCCACTTGTCTGAAACTTCATTACCGATTAACACTTTTTAGCCAGACTTTTACACATCTTGGACTTTTAATTTTGCTTTGTGGATGTAAGGAATGAAAATGACTTTTTGTGTCTGTGTCGAGAGTGAACCCCTTCACAAAGTGGAGAGAGCTTGCTAGCTAGCTAAGGGATTCAAAACCGACCTGCTGAAAAAGTAAGACATACCTGTATCTAATATACAGTGCATCGGAAAGTATTCAGACCCTTTGACTTTTTCCACATTTTGTTACGTTACAGCCTTATTCTAAAATTACAGCCTTATTCTAAAAAGGAATCTAATCAATCTACACACAATACCCCATAATAACAACAGGTTCCATTGGGGACCTTCAATGCTGTAGAAATTTTTTGGTACCCTTCCCCAGATCTGTGCCTCGACACAATCCTGTCTCAGCACAATTCCATCAAGCTCATGGCTTGGTTTTTGCTCTGACATGCAATGACAACTATGGGACCTTATACAGACAGGTATGTGCTTTTCCAAATCATGTCCAATCAATTGAATTTACCACAGGTGGACAAGTTGTAGAAACATCTCAAGGATGATCAATGGAAACAGGATGCACCTGAGCTCAATTTAGAGTCTCATAGCAAAGGGTCTGAATACTTATGTAAATAAGGTATTTCTTTTTTTTCTAAAAACCTGTTTTCACTTTGTCATTATGGGGTATTGTGTGTAGATTGATGAGGGGGAAAAATAATTGAATCCATTTTAGAATAAGGCTGTAACGTAACAAAATGTGGAAAAAGTCAAGGGGTCTGAATAGTTTCCGAATGCACTGTATCTGATATCTGCATACCCAAGTTTACTGCACGTGTACCGGATGGCTAACATGTCATCACACAGCAACATCAACTTACCTAAGAGCCCAGAGGGACATGCAAGCTTCTTGCTCCAAAGTCATGGTTGGCATCAGTGTGTTGTTGTTGTTTGAAACGCAGGTTCAAACCTCAGGTCCAAGGTGGCATTTGCATTCATGGCAGTCTTAAGCCATTGAATGTACGCTATATATACAAAAGTATGTGGACACCCCTTCAAATTAGTGGATTCGGCTATTTCAGCCACACCCATTGCTGACAGGTGTATAAAATTGAGCACACATCTATGCAATCTTCATAGACAAACATTGGCAGTAGAATGTTACTGAAGAGCTCAGTGACTTTCAACGTGTCACCATCATAGGATGCCACCTTTCCAACAAGTCAGTTCGTCAAATTTCTGCCCTGCTAGAGCTGCCCGGTCAACTGCAAGTGCTGTTATTGTGAAGTGGAAACACCTAGGAGCAACAACGGCTCAGCCGCGAAGTGGAAGGCCACACAAGCTCACAAAACTAGACCAACGAGTGCTGAAGCGCGTAGCAAGTAAACATTGTCTGTCCTTGGTTGCAACACTCACTACCGAGTTCCAAACTGCCTCTGGAAGCAACGTTAGCACAAGAACTGTAGGTTGGGAGCTTCATGAAATGGGTTTCTATGGCCGAGCAGCCACACAGAAGCCTAAGATCACCATGCGCAATGCCAAGCATTGGCTGGAGTGGTGTAAAACTCGCCGCAATTGGACTCTGGAGCAGTGGAAACGCATTCTCTGGAGTGATGAATCACGCTTCACCGTCATTCACAATGCCCCTGTGCACAAAGAGAGGTCCATACAGAAATGGTTTGTCGAGATCAGTGTGGAAGACCTTGACTGGCCTGCACAGAGCCCTGACCTCAACTCCATTGAACACATTTGGGATGAATTGGAACGCTGACTGCGAGCCAGGCCTAATCACCCAACATCAGTGCCCAACCTCACTAATGCTCTTGTGGCTGAATGGAAGCAAGTCCCCGCAGCAATGTTCCAACATGTAGTGGAAAGCCTTCCCTGAAGAGAGGAGGCTGTTATAGCAGCAAAGGCGGTACCAACTCCATATTAATGCCCATGATTTTGGAATGAGATGTTCGACGAGCAGTTATCCACATACTTTTGGTCATGTAGTGTATCAATGCCATACAACACTCCTTCCGTGGCCTCCAACTGCTCTTAAACGCTAGTAAAACTAAATGCATGCTCTTCTATCGAACGCTGCTTGCACCCACCTGCCCGACTAGAATCACTACTCTCGGTGGGTCTGACTTAGAATATGTGGACATCTACAAATACCTAGGTGTCTGGTTAGACCGTAAACTCTCCTTCCAGACTCACATTAAGCATCTCCAATCCAAAGTTAAATCTAGAATCGGCTTCCTATTTTGCAACAAAGCCTCCTTCACTCATGCTGCTAAACATGCCCTCGTAAAACGGACTATCCTACCGATCCTTGACTTCGGCGATGTCATTTACAAAATAGCTTCCAACACTACTCAGCAAATTGGATGTAGTCTATCACAGTGCCATCCGTTTTGTCACCATAGCCCCATATACTACCCATCATTGTGACCTCACTACATATTCATCGCCAAACCCACTGGCTCCAGGTCATCTATAAATCACTTCTAGGCAAATCCCCGCCTTATCTTAGATCATTGGTCACCATAGCAACACTCACCCGTAGTATGCGTTCCAGCAGGTATATCTCACTGGTCATCCCCAAAGCAACACCTCCTTTGGCCGCCATTCCTTCCAGTTCTCTGCTGCAAATGACTGGAACGAACTGCAAAAATCTCTGAAGCTGGAGACACTTATCTCCCTCACTAACTTTAAGCATCAGTTGTCAGAGCAGCTTACCGATCACTGCACCTGTACACAGCCCATCTGTAATTAGCCCACCCAACTACCTCATCCCCATATTGTTATTTTTATTTATTTTTATTTTTTAGGGGGTAGATCAGCTTTAATATTGCAGATAGATTGTAACTTCCCATATTGTTATTTACATTGTTATTTATTTTGCTCATTTGCACCCCAGTATCTCTATTTGCACATCATCTTCTGCACATCTATCACTCCAGTGTTAATACTAAATTGTAATTATTTTGCACTATGGCCTATTTATTGCCTTACCTCCATAACTTACTACATTTGCACACACTGTATATAGATTTTCTATTGTGTTATTGACTGTACGTTTTGTTTATTCCATATGTAACGCTGTGTTGTTGTTGTTTTTATCGCACTGCTTTGCTTTATCTTGGCCAGGTCGCACTTGTAAATGAGAACTTGTTCTCAACTGGCTTACCTGGTTAAATAAAGGTGAAATTAAAAATGTCGACTGAATTGCATTATATTCCATTTGATGCTCTCTCAGCCTCTGTCTGTCCAGATCCTCACTATAATGATCATGAACTTTGAGTTGTTTACCTCCCTGCTCTACAGTAAACATCCTGCAGATACTGAGTGATGTCATCCAGACCTCCTGTCAGTCAATGCTGATGCAGATTCTGGGATATCCTGAGAGAAAGAGAGTATTGAAGGATGGGGCGGGGGAGAGCGATGGAGAGAGATCATGAGGGACAGAAGAGGGAAAGGGAACGGGGGGACAATGAGCGCTCCATCTCATCATCATTGTATTTACTATATGTTGTTTTATTAATCATGGACAATGATAACTTTATTTGTAAAGTGCTTTTCAAACATTATGCTCAAATGCTTAATAATTGGTTGGTATGGTCTCTCAGCACAGCCGTAGGTATCAGTGTCTGATCTAAAGCAACACTTACAGTAAATGTGGTGAGACACAGATTTAAAGAATCCCCGAAGGCAGAGGCCAACTCAAACAGGTTGAGACCAGCACTAATACAAGGGAATTTTATCCTTTGGCTTCCATATTTCCTTCATCCCGTTCTTCCCATAATCTGTGTTTACCCAGACTATAATCTCTTCATTTAGTTTACTTTGGTTTCCTCTCCCACTGAACTACAGCGGTCTTGAAGATTCACATCAGATGATGGTATAGGCCTAGACTAGAGAGAGAAGTGGAAAATAATGTGTTCAACTTAGGTTTGAGTTAGAGTAACACAGTGTACTGTAGACTGTTACTATCATTCCTTAACCGGCTATAAACATCCCAGTCAAGGAACCAGCACAGCCAGTGGGCATTGGGGAAACCCAGCCACAAGACGATGCTTGTCCTTTTCTCTGTTCTTTTTACAGTAATGTACAGATGGTCTGGTCCTCCAGTACAGGCAGGTTTTATGGTCGTTATGGAGCCCCACATGACTGCCTATCACCAGAAGAAGAAACAGAAATAGGTTGAGACTGACAGGTCTAAACCTTCTGCTCCTCCACTGTTACGTAATAGTCTGTTGCAATATGCCACATACATCACCCTTGGCGTTTTTCCTATTTTGTTGCATTACAACCTGTAATTTAAATGGATTTTAATTTGGATTTCAGATAATGGACATACACAAAATAGTCAAAATTGGTGAAGTGAAATGAAAAAAATTACTTCAAAAAAATGTAGAACGGAAAAGTGGTGCGTGCATATGTATTCACCCCATTTGCTATGAAGCCCCTAAATAAGATCTGGCGCAACCAATTACCTTCAGAAGTCACATAATTTGTTAAATAAAGTCCACCTGTGTGCAATCTAAGTGTCACATGATCTGTCACATGATCTCAGTATATATACAGCTGTTCTGAATGGCCCCAGAGTCTGCAACACCACTAAGGAAAGGGCACCACCAAGCTAGCAGCACCATGAAGACCAAGGAGATCTCCAAACAGGTCAGGGACAAAGTTGTGGAGAAGTACAGATCAGGGTTGGGTTATAAAAAAATATCAGAAATTTTGAACATCCCACAGAGCACCATTAAATCCATTATTAAAAAATGGAAAGAATATGGCACCACAACAAACCTGCCAAGACAGGGCCGCCCACCAAAACTCACAGACCAGGCAAGGAGGGCATTAATCAGAGAGGCAACAAAGAGACCAAAGATAACCTTGAAGGAGCTGCAAAACTCCACAGCGGAGATTGGAGTATCTGTCCATAGGACCACTTTAAGCCGTACACTCCACGGAGCTGGGCTTTACGGAAGAGTGGCCAGAAAAAAGCCCTTGCTTAAAGAAGAAAATAAGCAAACACGTCTGGTGTTCACTAAAAGCCATGTGGGAGACTCCCCAAACATTATAAATAAAATACCAATTTGTATCAACAACGTCTACTATAGCACCCCCCTGCTTGGACAGCCATCCAGACAGCCATAAAATCTGGTTTCGGTTGTCGGCCCATTCGGTCTTCCAATCCCATGCCAGAGCAGAGTTGGCAAACCAACCAATCAACGGGAGATCTGTCATGCCATCCAACCAATCAGACAAGAGGGATGGCCCGGTTTTGCGCTCCTAAATTATGAGGTAATGTATGTAGTATGGAAAGGGGGATGGAGAGGAGGAGGAGGCGGAGGAGGAGGAGGAGGTGGAGGAGGAGGAGGAGGAGGAGGAGGAGGTGGAGGAGGAGGGGGGGTTAAAGTAATAAACATAAAACATGTTCTGAGAGACACTGAAACTCTTTCAAGCTCAACACCAAATCTATCCCTCTCCCTCCTTTCCCCACTGGGGTAAAGTAGCAAAAATGGTTGGGCACGGAGACTGCACAGACCCAGTCCAAGCCCAGCCTCCCCATATGGTTCATATTGAAGAAAAGTACATCGGCATGCGCTGTTACATGACCATTCAATGGGAATAGATTATCAAATGAAAAGGGTTCACTATTCCGTGCATTATGTGGAAACTATGGAATCAGGAGCTGGGCATATGGTTGGAGTGGTTCATGAGGATGATGGTGATGGTGATGGTGATGATGGTGTTGTTGATGATGATGGCTATGATGGTGATGATGATGATGATGAAAATTCCGATGACAAAGGTGATGACTGTGACAATTACGACGACAATTGTGCATTGCAGACATAGTAACGATGGTATCGAAATATACTTTCTTAAAGCAAAGCCCAGGAACATACAGATCCACTGGCACAGGTTCACTCATTGAGTCCTGCTATGTTTCTCTCTCTGTCTCACTCCCAGGCCCTCCGAGCCCCTTCCCTCTGCAGCTGCACACTGTCTCTTGTTCCATGGAATGTCTTCCCTCTTCCACGGCACATGTTGTCTGTCTGCTCCCGGGTTGGACGGCTGTCACAACAGCATGTAAACACAGTCCTCACGCACACGGGATGAGGAGCTAGATCACAGCGCTCTCATTGATTTTCACCGAGAGAAGAGAGTCCAGGTGGGAAGAGCAGGACTGGAACTTGGCCTCAGCTCACACACTAGACTCGAGGTCATGCAGCCTGTGTGCTAAATTAAAGCGATCACGCAGAGCATGAGTGTGAGACAAAGAGTCAGAGAGAGAGAGACCTAGACAGACAGAAAGAGAGAAAGAGAAAGAGAGAGGGAGAGGGAAAGAGAGAGAGAAAGAGAGAGAGGGAGAGCGAGAGAGAGTGAGCGAGAGAGAGAGAGAGAGAGAGACTAAGAGCTGTGATGTCATAGAGGGAGAGCGGACTCGAGAGGACACGGTGATGTCACAAAGAGATATAGAACCCTAACATTGTAACAAAACATGTCACAAAAGACTAAAAAGGGCCCTAAAACGATTGTCACCAAGGGAGAAATAATACTAGTAATAGATTTAAATAGTATAGTGCTTTTCATTAGAGCAAGAATCTCAAATACACTCTTAAAACAACAAAATAAAAAATGTCAGCCTATTGACAGTTCTGGGTGGAAGATCTTCCACGGTCATCCACAGAGGCTGGTGCAAGTCCAACAGGTCACATCCTGTGTCCGATCTACTCTCCATACGCACCTTCCTCACCCGCACTCTCAATGTCTCTTCCGACTGAGACCCAGATGAAGGGTTGAGGCCCAGATTAAGGTTTGAGCAGGGGGGGAAACCAGTGGTGTAAAGTACTCAAGTAAAATTTTAAGTACTACTTAAGTCGTTTTTTGGGGTATCTGTACTTTACTTTACTATTTATATTTTTGACAACTTTTACTTCACTACATTCCTAAAGAAAATAGTGTACTTCTTACTCCATACATTTTTCCCTAACACCCAAAAGTACTCGTTACATTTTGAATGCTTAGCAGGACAGAAAAATGGTCCAATTCACACACTTATCAAGAGAACATCCTTGGTCATCCCTACTGATGATATGGTGGACTCACTAAACACATGCTTTGTTTGTAAATGATGTCTGAGTATCTAGCTATCCGTAAATTATAAAAACAAGAAAATGGTGCCGCCTGGTTTGCTTAATATAAGGAATTTGAAATGATTTATACTTTAACTATTACTTTTGATACTTAAGTATATTTTAGCAATTACATTTACTTTTGATAGTTAAGTATATTTAAAACCAAATACTTCTAGACTTTTACTCAAATATTATTTTACTGGGTGACTTTCACTTTTACTTGAGTACTTTTCTATTAATGTATCTTTACTTTTACTCAAGTATGACAATTGGGTACTTTTTCCACCACTGGGGGAAACGATGTTCAGATCTAGGGGGGAAACAAGTCAGAAGTCAGGTCACCTCTTTATAGAACCCTGATGTCACAAAGGGAGAACTAAGGCAGGGATTCAATCTGATCATGCTTTGTCAACAAGGCATTGTTCCCGCGTTCGCGTATGACTGCATGATAAACGCTGCACATTGGCGCATTATCGACAAAGGGCGATCAGATTGAATTCCGGCCTTAAACTTTAAAACTGTGAATTCATAAAGGTCAGAAGAGAATCATAAAACTGATGTCAAAAAGAGAAAAAGGATAACAAAGTTGTGATTTTACAAAGGGAGAAAAAGAATCCTAACATGGTGTCAGAAAGTGAGAAATAACCCAATGGTGTGATGTCATAGAGGGAGACAGAGAGAAAATCTAATCAAATTTTATTTGTCACATGCGCCGAATACAACAGGTGTAGACCTTACAGTGAAATGCTTACTTACAAGCACTTAACCAACAATGCAGTTTTAAGAAAAATAAGTGTTAAGTAAAAAATAAAAATAAAAAATAATAATTAAAGAGCAGCAGTAAAATAACAGTAGCGAGGTTATATACAGGGGGTACCGGTACAGAGTAAATGTGCGGTGGTACAGGTTAGTCAAGGTAATTGAAGTAATATGTACATGTAGGTAGAGTTAAAGTGACTATGCATAGATAATAAACAGAGAGTAGCAGCAGTGTAAAAGAGGAGGTGGGGGGGACAATGCAAACAGTCCAGGTAGCCATTTGATTAGCTGTGCAATGTTATGTCACAAATGGAGAGAGAGAGAGAGAGAGAGAGAGAGAGAGAGAGAGAGAGAGAGAGAGAGAGAGAGAGAGAGAGAGAGAGCATTGAACATAGGTGTGTCCCAAAAGAGAGACCTGCCTCTGAAGTGGTACAGTAGTGTAAACACATCCAAACTCTTCCAGCCATTGAAAAATAATGTGAGTGGCATCACTGTGTCCTTTCATTCCCTCAGTGAGCTCAGACTGGGTTGATATGTAAGAGGCCTATCCTGATCCAGGAAAAACCTGGACCTACCTGTCTCCCCCAGTCAACAGAGACACAACAGCTTGGCTGCTGATGGCCAGAAGAATGTTCACTGAAAAATCTGCCTCCCTGTGAAAAACGGTTCCTACCCAAAACCCCTGAGCTGAGAGCCCTTGCTGACAGTTGGTTTGGCAGGGCCGTGTCTGAAAGTTGAGGTCATGTTTTTCACACTCCTGATGTAACGCGGCTCAGTGTCAGTAAGAAATATTATTTGACCAGTGTTACGTAGTGTTGATTCTTCAGTGTAACATTTCTAGTGTTTATTCAGGAGTTAAATTAACTCTCTAGGAGCAGGGGCGGTGTGTTCAATAGGGCGATATGGGCGACGCACTGCCAAACGGGAAAAGGAAGGGATTTTTTTTCTAATCAATTATATCACGGCAACAGTAGTTATCAGTGTTGTAATGTCCAATCAGGCTAAAGTCGTGCTTCAAATGGCTCCCCCCCCTTTTGGGGCGATTTCAGTCAGGTTGAAAATCGCCCAGAAGTCTGTCATAGACTCCCATGTAAAATCTATTTTTTTCAAATTTCAGAGCTTTCAATACAATCTCTATGGGTGTCTGAGGGCTTGCACTTACGCGCTTTCGTCATACGTAACGTAACCATGAACGTAACTAAGAAAAGAGCGGATTGTGTCTTTGAAAGAAGTTCCTTTTTGTCGGCGAACAAATGAAGATAAATTGGCAACGAAACAATTAGGACCTCCCAGACCAAATTTAATAATTCAACAGGTTTCTACTAAAGGCGGAAAGTCCTACACCCGAGGATTTTCCAAAAAATTGGTACTGAACGAAAAAATAACATTGCCACTCAACTGGATGAGGGATACAGGCTAGCTGTCCGCCACCACAACGATGAGGTTAGTGTTGATAATCACAAGTTTACTGGAGAACTGAGACCAAGTAGAGACTTTGGACAGGGTGGATATGGTATAATAAAGGCAGTTTATTCAGAGGTAAAGATATCTGGAATCGCGTGCACGGACCCGTTCGTCAAACTCTTAGGGAGCTATACATTAAGCCCCATTACTTACCATATCAGATAAGAGAAATTGCTGCAGCTACATATATTTTACATCCTGGCCCTACATAGTTCACTATTTGCATCACTTACCAAAATATTACATGTGGTCATATATGCTTGGAAAGTGGAGATGCCATAGAACGTCAAAAAAGTAAACATTGCTGGAGACACATTGCCGTTTTGGAGAAGACATCGCGTTTGCTAGCGAAGAGATTTGTTGTGGCAAATGAACTTGGGCTGGGAATTGCCAGGAACCTCACGATAAGATATATGCATTGCGAGTCTCATGATTCTATACGTATTGCGATTCGATACTGTGATTTTATTGCGCACCATATGTCTGTTGCAGAGGGATCAGAAAGCCATGAGAACGAGTTTTGATCAGTCATGGAAATAAAAGTGCTGAAAACAAATTGGCTCCCAATGTGAAAAGATTGAGAACAAGCTATGAAGGAACAATAATGGTGTTTTGGTGCAGGTACAGCCAACTAGCGCTAAAATATTGCGATATTGTCAATACAGTATATCGTAAAGTATCACTATGTAACTCGATTTCTTTCACCCCAATCCCTCAAATTAACGGTAAATAACTGAATTGTTTGCCCCACATTTAGCTAAGATGATTAGCTAGCCAGCTAAAATGTTTTATTTAGTTAGCAGTCGCATCTACAATAGTTTACTGTCAATAACATGTCTCCAAAAATGACGTGGTGTCTCCAATTGTGTTGACATTTTACAATTGCGATGCGCATCCATGAGTATCCACTTTCTGTAGCTCAGCTGGTAGAGCACGGCGCTTGTAACGCCAAGGTAGTGGGTTCGATCCCCGGGACCACCCATACACAAAAATGTATGCACGCATGACTGTAAGTCGCTTTGGATAAAAGCGTCTGCTAAATGGCATATTATTATTATTATTATTATTATCTGAAGAGAGCCCGAAACATTGTGTGCAGACATTTTATGCAATAAATGAAGTAGGTTGAATCTAGTAGTTCTGATCTTCTGATTGGTCCTGATGAGTTGGGCGAGGTCCCCTCCAGGCTACTGTCACTGTTGCATTGGCTCTGAGTCGGGTTCTCTGTCTTCAAATGTTCAGCCTAAGAGAGGGGATTTTTGTGTGTGTGTGTGTGTGTGTGTTTAACAGTGATGAGTGTGTGTGTGTGTGTGTGTGTGTGTGTGTGTGTGTGTTTAACAGTGATGATGTGTGTGTGTGTGTGTGTTTGTGTGTGTGTGTGTGTGTGTGTCCTCAGAGCAAGAACTCGTGAGTTGGAAGAACTGAGAGGCCTATGGCGTGGGTGTTGTCCTTGGCCACCTGCTGACAAGGCTGACAAGATAGGACCCTTTTGTCCATTGTTATTGGATAGGAACAGAACTTATAACCAGCTCCTGACCTAAATAGATCTTAGCACAACATTTTACTCAACATATCATATTCCATATTCACTATAACAAATATATTTACTACGACATTAGCAAGAACCGCCACATCCTCAGCCGGCTAATCCAGTGTGTGAAGTTTTGCGGAGTGTTTGAGTTAGCTTTGCGAGGCAAAGATGAAACTGAGGGCTCCACCAACCCTGGTAAGCCAACACTTTTGAGATCAGTCAATAAATGCTTCTGGTATTGACTTATATGCTGCCCCTGTCTTCATGTTGTTGCTGGACATATCTTTTTTAAAATGTGTGTAGGTCACCTAAATCATCAGAAAAATTGCCCCCCCTGAGAATTTTTTCAGGAGCCGCCACTGTCTAGGAGTGAAATTAACACTCAGTTGTGTAAAAGAACCCAAGCATTGGTGTTAATAACCAGTGTTGAGTGTGAGAGTGTGATTGTGTCAGTTTTACTCTGTGGAGAGTAAAATATTCTAATCAAAACCATGCCTATTGTTATCATATTTCCCAGCATGCTTTACTACAGCTAGATTTTTGGGGGGATTGTTTTTCATATCTGTGTTTTTGCATGTATGTTGATTGACTGGTTAATCTTATGCTACGCAAAGATAAATAACATACATTTCTCTAAACTAGTCCAATCAGTTAGTTCGATTTATTGCACCCGTTACTGAAATGGTTGTTCCAGTTTAAATGGTTTAGGTAGTCTCCTTTATCAATGTTCCTCACCCCGACAGTTATGCTGAATGCAGGTTGCGGGTGAATAAAAATTCCAACTGATAGACATCCTAACTCTTGCTGGATTCCAATAGGAATTACATATAACTTTACAAGCCAGCATAATGTGACTTGCAGGCATGATGTGGTCTGTAAACCAGTAGGTTTCTAACACCACTGTGTTGGGGTAAAACATGGCCATCAAAGTAAGGCCTTATGATATATGTACTGTCATAAACAGTTTAATTTGAATGATAACAATATCCCGAGTGGTGCAGTGGTCTAAGGCACTTCATTGCAGTGCTAGCTGTTCCACTAGAGATCCTGGTTCGAATCCATGCTTTGTCGTAGCCGGCCGCGACTGGGAGATTCATTGGGCGGCGCACAATTGGCCCAGGCTAGGGGACGGAATGGCCGGCAGGGATGTAGCTCAGTTGCATGTATGCACTCACTAACTGTAAGTCGCTCTGGATAAGAGCGTCTGCTTAAATGACGTAAATGTAAATAACATTTACCTACAGTAGGTACGCACTTGGTGAAGTCCACAGGACTGAAAATGAACGAATTCAACAACCATGTCTCTGTCACTGACAAATACAGTCATAGGTGGTAACTCTACAATTCACTCTAAAAATGATATTGGAGGCGTGGCTTTCAATTAGTTATATTTGGCCACCCGTGAGTGGAAGTGTTGTACCAGCTTAAGCGCTCTATGGTTATGTAAATTGAAAATTCAGCATGTCTGCTGCCAGTTCTGAAGCATGTGGAAATGAAGACATAAATATCATTGTAATGTCCTTAACCCAACACCTTGTCAAGAGATACATACCTCTTGGTGTAATGGCTAAAAATATTATATAAATTGTTATTGCATAACACCACCGGTGTAAACTACACTGAACAAACATATAAATGCAACATGTAAAGTGTTGGTCCCATGTTTCATGAGCTGAAAAAAAAGATCCCCAAAATTTTCCATACACACAAAAAGCTAATTTCTCTCAAATTGTGTGCACAAATTTGTTTACATTCCTGTTAGTGAGCATTTCTCCTTTGCCAAGATAATCCATCCACGTGACAGGTGTGGCATATCAAGAAGCTGATTAAACAGCATGATCATTACACAGCGGCAAAGGCCACTCTATAATGTGCAGTTTTGTCACACATCACAATGCCACAGATGTCTTCAGTTTTGAGGGGGGTGCAATTGGCATACTGACTGCAGGAATGTCCACCAGAGCTGTTGCCAGAGAATTGAATGTTCATTTCTCTACCATAATCCGCCTCCAACGTTGTTTTAGAGAATTTGGCAGCATGTCCAACCGGCCTCACAACCGCAGACCATGTGTACGGTGTTGTGTGGGCAAGCGGTTTGCTGATGTCAACGTTGTGAACAGAGTGCCCCATGGTGGCAGTGGGGTTATAGTATGTGCAGGCATAAACTATGGACAATGAACACAATTGCATTTTATAAATGGCAATTTGAATGCACAGAGATACCATGACAAGATCCTGAGGCCCATTGTCATCGGCCGCCATCCCCTCATGTTTCAGCATGATAATGCACAGCCCCATGTCGCAAGGATCTGTACACAATTCCTGGAAGCTGAAAATGTCCCAGTTCTTCCATGGCCCGCATACTCACCAAACATGTCACTGATTGAGCATGTTTGATATGCTCTGGATCGACGTGTACGACAGTGTGTTCCAGTTTCCGCCAATATCCAGCAACTTCATACAGCCATTGAAGAGGAGTGGGACAACATTCCACAGGCCACAATCAACAGCCTGATCAACTCTATGCAAAGGAGATGTGTCACGCTGCATGAGGCAAATGTTGGTCACATCAGATACTGACTGGTTTACTGATCCACGACCCTACCTTTTTTAGGTAGGTATCTCTGACCAACAGATGCATATCTGTATTCCCAGTCATGTAAAATCCATAGATTAGGGCCTAATGAATTTATTTCAATTGACCGATATGAACTGTAACTCAGTAAAAATGTTGAAGTTGTTGCATGTTGCGTTTATATTTTAGTTCAGTATATATACACTTCCTAGTGTTAAAATACTATATGAGGTGTTATTGCATAACACTGAAAGTGTTAATTCCCTAACACTGACAAAGTGTATCAGCGTCAGCACTAAGCACAGTGGTAATTTAACACTCAAAAGTGTGGACCCTTATAGACATTGGTCCAGTGTTGAATTTAACACTGTCAGTGTTGATTTAACACTGGTGAATTTGCTGTGCAGTCTCAATCACTCTGTTAATGGCAGAGAGTATTGTTATGGAAACAAAGGCAAGCAAATATGTATGTTGTGAGGCATCCTGTAGGGACAGATACATCAATAGATCAAAGCAAGAGGTGGTCTGTCTATAAACTCATTTCAGAGGTTAAAATAATATTTACAGCATTTTGACTACTGTATAGTTTTTCATCTCACAGGAAAGGTAAAAACATGCAGTGTCAATGGATGGAGTACCAATGTAAAGCTGAACCTAAAGTATCGAAGGAGCAAAGGGGGTTCAGTCAACCATGTTCGCATCATGTGAAACTCTGTCCAAGACCTGAAGACGTTAGTTCCCCAAGCCAATGCCTAGGTTTTACCCCAGAATGCTAACACAGTCTTGAGGTACGTAGACGACCCAGGTTCAACAGTCAGTCACACGCACGGTATCTTAACCATCTCTTCTCATCTAAACAATCTTTGGTGCATTAGCTGCCAGTGTATCCACCACGGCATGTTGTTTTGAAAGGAAATGTCTCTTTTACTTTTTCTATGCTAACTCTGTTGGGCAGTCTTGTATCAGAGCTAAACCCCTACATTTAAGATGAACAACAGACATACACATACACACACACAGAACATCTGTCTGGTATAAATCACTAGAAAACTGTTACCTCACCAGCCACTAGGCCTCTGAGTGACAGTGAGAAGCCCTGTGGCAGCATCCCGTAGGACGAGAAGGGAATTTAATCATCATAAAGAGCTATAAATTGCTTTTTAAGTTTAAGGAGAATGAGGAGCCCTTGCACGAGAGGCAGGGGAGAGGAGAAAGCACAAGAGTCATTGACTCTCTGAGGCAAACAGTGGCAGATATCATGTGTTGTTACACAAACACACTGTCAATGTTAATGTGTCTTAAACACACAGAGATGAAATGACGTATGTTTTCAATTAGGAATATAGGAAAGAAGATCAAACTAATCTTTAAGGTCACTGTGCTCACATTAGCAGCTAGAACACATGCTGTAATGTCTGTACTGTACATCACTCTCTGTCTCAAGCACTGTGGGGGGGTCATAGAAATGTACTGCAAGAACTCATCTATCAATGTGGTGTCAATGAGGAGAACATAGCCTGCATGTTGCTAAATGGTATAAGGGCACTATTTGTGCCATGTCAGAAAAGAACAGCACCACATGGCTTCTGTCTGCGGTTCAGACCTATTATTTGCATGGTCAGAGGGTCTACCCACACTTTGACCCACACTTTGACCTTTTCAACTCAAGGATCTAAAACAGACAGACAGACAGACCCTGGTGATGACTTCAAGAGCTCTATCAGCCAATGACCTCCCTCTCACCCTGAGACCGCTGCTCTGCTGGTGAGGCACGTGGGCCGAAAGGAGAGTAGTAGTCTAGCCACGTGCCGCTCTCCTTCTCCCTCTCTCTCTTTCTGTCTTTCTCTCGCTCACCAAAAACACGCTGGAGACATTAGAAGGCCTGAGGGTGAAAGCAAATAGTTATCAAATAAAAAAATAAACCATGGGGAGAGAAAGTGAAAGAGTGATTAAGTGAGAGGAAAGAGAGAGTGAGAGCGGAAAGAGGGAGAAATAAGGGGAGCGAGAAAGAAAGAGAGGGAAGTGAGAGAGAGACTGGCAAAGAGAGGAATAAAATACCCTATGCTTCTATTTTGCACTGAAAAGAGAGGAGAAGAAACTCAGACGTATGGTCCCACTGTTCTCTGTAACCGTCTATACATGGTCATCAGTCATCTATGGTCTTCTCTCTGTGACCAATAACAATTAGCCAATCTCTTTTCTATGACCATATTATAAGTGGTCAACAGCAGTCCCTGACAAGACCTCAAGTTTTAAACACTGTTCTTTCTGCGACCATCAGCAGTTTCTCTTGGGCGTTGTGCAGGACCGTTAGCGTTCAGGCTGACAAGGTCATCTGTGTGGTCATAAATCAGCCATGTTTAATAAGACACTAAACAGGAGTCTGTCCTGACACCCTGGAATGAGCTGCAACCTGATTGAGTTATCAAGCGACACTTCTGCATCACTGTAATTACATAACAGGCAGAAAAAGAGAGGGGGGAGGGGGGATTGTGTATCAGTGAGAGTGGGTGCTCCTCTTCTCTATAGTTGTATAAACATTCAGCATAGTGTGTGTATGTGTCGTAACCCAATGTTGTTGTTTTTTTACATTTGTTGAATGCTGTAACTCCCTTCAATGTATTCTGAACATTTCATGACTCTACGACCAAGACAATATATTCGAAATAGCTTCTGAATTTTCATAATTGTATGTTTGTTATTGGGAAAATATGGTCATTTTTTAAATTTCCTGAAAATTTTCTGGTTTTGAAGATAATAGGTTTTCATGCGACAGCGACAATGCGGCTCCGTGTGCATACCTGACTCTGTGTTTCCTGCTGTACTCTATGTTCTGTGTTCCATTCATGAGTGGACCAGGCCTCAGCTCTCTGGGCACATGTGGGTGATGGAGGAGCTGGATTGGCTGGATTTATCTACAGTCCGTCAGGGAAGTGAGTCCCCCGGGCACACAACAATTCTATCAAGTTCTCACAAACAGTTTAATAGTGAACGAGTACCTGAGGAAACATCGATGAACAGGCTAATTAATCTCAAATAGGTTTTGGAGCGCCTCCATGCCAAATGTTTCCCCCCTCTAGAGACGCCAGGTCAGGTGGCACCCATTTCTGTATCCATGTCTGGGGAAGATAGGGTCATAAGAAACACAATTAAATAGTCTCTATGAAACGCACAGAACATATCCAAAGATATTAACCCATAAAAATGTGGTTGTAGAGCATGGAGATTCTAAGTTTGAAAACACATACCCTGTAGGGTATCTACATGGACTGAGATATTACACAGATCTAGGATCAGCTTACCCTGTCCAAACCCTAACCATAATGGGGGAAAACCCAAAACTGACCTTAGATCAGGATCCAGGGTAAGGTGTCATTTTCAAAAGACAATATTCAAAACAATTTACCACAGAAAACATGGTCATTAATTACAATGACCATAATCCAGGGTCAACTTCATCCTACTTGTATGGCGACAGAGGCATCACTCTCGGACCTACACACAAAGACAGTGCCCCCTAGTGGTGGCACAGAGAATATAAATATTCCCATTATAAAGTCTGATCACATTCAAGGTTCAAAGTCCAGATTGATTCTCCTTGGTTCCTGACAAATATTGCAACCTTATTCTGAATGACTATGGGGGTTTCCACATGAACATTTTTTATAAAAAAATGTATGCACTCACTAACTGTAAGTCGCTCTGGATAAGAGCGTCTGCTAAATGACTAAAATGTAAAATGTAATGGGTAATGCTTGGCTTTGTTATGGGAATAGGATTTGTTATGGGAACTCATGCTGTGGAATAAGCTGTCTGTCACCACATTGCTCCAACACAGCCACCTCCTAATCCCCAACCCTTCCCAGGAGGATGGTCAGTAGGTGCCAACCCTAACATTAACTAAAAGCTTGAGTAATCCCTGGGCCTGTGGGACAGGACCCGGCCAGAACAATCTCTCACTGAAACCATGCCCTAACATCACTCATCCCTCCGCATATTGTTGAATTGAGCAAAATATCTTTCATTGCTTTTGACAATGATGAGAAAAACAATGTGGATGATGTGAGGTGGGAGGATAGTGGGAAAAATCTTGCTGACAGGGCAAAGGGGTTAAGCTGATGAGAGCAAGTCTTTCATTAAGACCTTGGTTAACACACTGATTCACAGTATCTCCCAGGTGTTCTAATACTGAGGGGAAAAGACAGCTGACAGACAATGGAGTGAATTACAATTATAATCTATGTTATGTGTTTATATTCATTACGTTGACATAAAATGCGATTGTTGTTTAACAATTGGATAAATTGTAGATCAATCTGTCAGTAATAAGTAATTATACAACTTCTTAGAAGTTAGCTGTAGCCATGTCGAATACAGAAACACAATAGCATAATGGCAGAAAGCAGAACAGTTAGAGAAAAATAGTAGAGCAAGAGACAGAGAGAAAGAGAGAGACAGAGAGAGACAGAGAAAGACAGAGAGAGACAGAGAGAAAGAGAGAGAGACAGAGAGAAAGAGAGAGACAGAGAGAGAAAGAGAGACAGAGAGACAGAGAGAGACAGAGAGTGAGAAGCAGGGAGAGAGAGAGAGAGAGAGAGAGAGAGAGAGAGAGAGAGAGAGAGAGAGAGAGAGAGAGAGAGAGAGAGAGAGAGGGGGGAAGTGATAGATAAGAGCCATGCAGGGGGCCTTGCTGAGCCTGTAAAGCTCCTAAGTCAAGATTCTAGAATGCATTGCAGCTCCATGGGGTTTCCTGTGAGCTTGTGTTCTTCTCACGCACCCCTGTCTGCTCCCTCAGACCCAGTCACTGTAGGGTCCGTGCTATCCGGGATCCTTGGAATGTCCCTATCCCATTGAAGTTTGCATTTTAAATGGGTTAGGGTAAGGGTAGGGTCAGGGTAGGGTTAAGGTTTAGGGTAAGGACGTCCCAAAGATACTGGATAGCACTGACCGTCACTTTAGTGTCCACCATCCAGCTGCAGCAGGCAGCAGGTATGCTCATATTCCAGACACAATGACACAAACTAAGGAACTGTGATGTTCTGTTGGTTATGTCCTGTGAGCTGTGGGTTAGGGTCAGGGGTTAAAGATGTAGGATCATGTGACAGGATCACGTCACTGTGCCTGCTGTAGCTGGGTGGGTAGAAGACCGACATAGATCTAGGATCAGTTTACCCTCTCAAAATCCTATCCGACATTGACCATAGATCATTGTAGGGGCTGGATTCAATCCATAGCATCGAAGATCAGCGTTGTAGCGCGGTTGAAAGGTAAAGGTTGTTTTTGATCAATCACACTATAACGCTGATCTTCGGTGCTACGGATTTAATCCAGCCCTAGGTCAGCGTTTAGGGGCAATTCCAACCTACAGAGAGCCAGTACCACCCCGCCTTTTCTGTGTGTGTTTGTGGTCTGTCTGTGATGTTTCAGGTTGACAGAGAGCCAGGGATCACCCACAGTGACTGTAGCCTGAGAACAGAGCCCAGACTGAGCCATCTGGAGGAGCTCACAGTGTGTTCGGTCAGACTAATGATGCAAACATACACAACCTCACACACACTGTCATCATGGAGATGTCCCACAGGGATGACAGGTGTAGTGGAGCGGTCTAGCTGTGTGTATGTGTGTGTGTGTGTGTGTGTGTGTGTGTGTGTGTGTGTGTGTGTGTGTGTGTGTGTGTGTGTGTGTGTGTGTGTGTGTGTGTGTGTGTGTGTGCCTAAGGCAGGGCGGGGAAGGCATAATGTCTACAACTGTTGTTAAGTCATCTGCGTTCCATGCATCTGATCCAAGGTGAGTCACTATCCATACGGCCAAGTTTTGGGAAGGTCTTCAGGACAATGTTGTGCTATAATCACATTTTTTCCCTTTGTATGTTTTCCTGAGTTTTGTTGTTTGGAGGCTGTATGCTCATAAATTATGTTAACAGTAAGTTGGCATTAGCAGGGCAAGGGACTTGGGCTAAAGGCAAATAGCCTCCAAATAACACTCACATGGCTTAACCATTTCCAAATGCGGGGGTGAACCATGATAATCCAGAGTTTGGAAACTACCCATCCCCAAAGGGATCCCCCTTCTCTTTGTGGTTCGGTCTTCCCTCCTCTCAGTGCCCAAAATGAAATAACAACACAAGGCAAGTATCCCTGGATCGTGATCAATTACATCATTTTTTGGACAATCAAAACTATCCCCCAGAGAGAGTGACATAGTAGACCGGGTGGATCTGTGCTCGTTTGTTGGGTCTTCCTTCTCCACCACACTGCAGTGTTGGTGACATCAGGCGGATAAGGCCTATGGCTGTTCCAGAGCGGGACGCTCTGTGCCCTGAGGTGAGCTGTCACAATGCATCAGTCACTCACCTTTAACACATTAAGACGTTGTTTCCTGGCACACAGTCCTGGCCTAATCCACAGACCACAGCTCTTATTGCTAATCTGTTTTTAGGATTAGAGCAGAGAGGCTAAACACCTAGCCTATCAGTGGTCATCAACACATCAATGCGAATACTGGATCAATAGATGAACAGAGCATATACATGTACACTGGGTGGTTCAAGCCTTGAATGCTGATTGACTGACAGCAGTGGTATATAAGACTGCATACCACGGGTATGACAAAACTTTTTTTTTTACTGCTCTAATTACGTTGGTAAACAATTTATAATAGCAATAAGGCATCTTGGGGGTTTGTGATATATGGCCAATATACCATGGGCTAAGGGCTGTTTCCAGGCACTCCGCATTGCATCGTTCATAAGAACAATCCTTAGCCGTGGTATATTGGCCATATACCACACACCCCTGGGCCTTATTGCTTAAGTATACACTGAGTGTACAAAACATAAAGAAACACCTTCCTAATATTGAGTTACACCCTCTTTTGCCCTCAGAACAGCCTCAATTCATCGGGGCATGGACTCTACAAGGTGTCGAAAGCGTTCCACAGGGATGCTGGCCCATATTGACTCCAATGCTTCCCACAGTTGTGTCAAGTTAGCTGGATGTCTTTTGTGTGTTGGACCATTCTTGATACACATGGGAAACTGTTGAGCGTGAAAAACCCAGCAGCGTTGCAGTTCTTGACATCCTCAAATCAGTGCGCCTGTCATCTACTACCATACCCTGTTCAAAGGCACTTAAATCTTTTGTTTTGCCCATTCACCCTCTGAATGGCACACATACACAATCCATGTCTCAATTCTTAAAAATCCTTCTTTAACCTGTCTCCTCTCCTTCATCTACACTGAAGTGGATTTAACAGGTGAAATCAATAAGGGATCAAAGCTTTTACCTGCATTCATCTGGTCAGTCTATGTCATGGAAAGAGCAAGTGTTCCTAATGTGTTCTACACTTAGGTGTATACACATCCAAATCTGACACAGGAGCTGAACAGAAAATGGAGTGTTTACTGCTCCTAAAAGTGATCTTAATTGAAGCCCTCTGTGAAACTGTCAACAAACCATGTTCCCACAGACCTTATATGAGCAATCCTAGACACCAGTTCTGTTCTTGAACCAAGCATATCAACAGGTGACTTCTGTAACAAACATAGCATGAATAATAATTTAGTATAAAACGTATATTTTTATTTATTGCTTCATTTTATTATTAATGTTTTTTAAATAAACATTGACATAACTGTAAGTAGTAATGTATTATTGTAAAAATATTAAACCACTGCTTATGTAAAAACAAAAAACAAAAACGAACATTGTGTACAACAAAACATGTCAACATTTCAAACACATTCAGTTGACATTCTAGTGTAAAGAGCATACCACAACTCTCAGATAGTATTTATATCACAGCATTCTGGATCCATCCCATTGGCTATGTGTCCCGATGGAGGAAGAGAATGTTGATAAAAACCAGTTTATGCACACAAGAAAATGTATATAAAAATTAACACACAGATTGCAAAGGCATGACGATTTCATAAGTGAAAGGTAAGCTTGTGCTTTACCACAGTAACCTGTGTTCTCGCTTGTGTGGAGCCATACAGAGGACTGAGAGAAAAGGACAGGATATCATGAAATGTAAACATGAACCTAAAACAGGAAATATCTTATATGTCTGTGGCTATGTCTCAAATGGCACATTTTACCCTATATAGTTCACTACTTTAGGCAAGTAGTGCACTATATGGAATATGTTACCATTTGAGATTCGACCCGTGTTTTCTTGTGACCTCCTATGACTATTCACAGTTAAAACAAATGTGAAAAAGTTAAACTACAGCATGAAGAGCTGCAACTTTGAGGATTCACTGGAAACCATTCCTCTTTATGTGAAATACTTACAGGGTAAAGCAAGGATGGTGTCCAAACTAGTGGTTACAGAATGGACTATTTTGAAGTTTCTGGTGAATTATTTTTTTAGTAAAAGCTGCTGCTAAGAGTTTGCTTATCCACAGAGCACATGTTGTTTACCCATGTACATTTTATATCATTTTTTGAATGTTTTCTAACGCATTTTATCTGAAAACAGACTGCCTGATCAAATCCTGGGTTTGCTTTCTTTCCCCTTGAAGATTGTTTCCATTCTAAATGTGTTTTCAATTATATTTTGGTCCTTCAGCAAAATCTCTCCCACTCTCTCATAATACTTTTTATCCCTACAGAAAACAAACTCCAACTGCTTCCTGATGTAGAGTGAGAGAGTGCGAGAGGGAGGGATAGAGAAGGAGGGAAAGAAGAGGGGAATTTATTGCAGCTGAACAAAAATGGAAGATTCACCCTCCATTTGACCACTTTTCCTAAAATGTCAAAGTACACCCATATAGTGCACTACCTTATATAGTGCACTACTTTCACAAGAGCCATAGAGGGCTGAGATTTAAGATTCGCCCACAGAGTCCATCCAACTAGCTTCCAACTTCAGGAGAACACTATCTAGGCTTACTACTAGCAAGAAACTCAGACAACAGAGATCCCATTGCACCAAGAACAGCATAGACACTGGCCAGTCAACTGCGCTCAATCTCCCACAACCTACAGCTGGGTATAGAACAAGAGCACACAGCTCTGGTCCAGAGGGCAATAATATCTGCTGCTTTTAGTCCCTGCAGAAGGACTGAGTTACCTGAAGGCCTGAGTTACCTGAAGCCCTGAGTTGCCAGAGGGCCAGAGTTGCCAGAGGGCCAGAGTTGCCAGAGGGCCAGAGTTGCCAGAGGGCCAGAGTTGCCAGAGGGCCAGAGTTGCCAGAGGGCCAGAGTTGCCTGAAGGCCTGAGTTGTGTACCCCTGGTATAGACCATCCCTCTAAGAAAAGGCTCTAGTTCATACAGTTCTTTAACCATTAGCAGATACAGTGAGAATCACACCTTACAGTACCTATCCAACATTCCAATGGGATAAATACTTACACATTCACAGTGCTACATTCTTCTGTCAACAACAACTGGGTGAGATATGACATTACATGCAAATGTAATACTCTATCATGTATTATGTGCTACCTAAAGAACAGGTATCCTAGAGAGCATTGCATTTTGTTTGTCA
Organism: Coregonus clupeaformis; assembly: GCF_020615455.1. NCBI lineage: Eukaryota > Metazoa > Chordata > Actinopteri > Salmoniformes > Salmonidae > Coregonus > Coregonus clupeaformis. Next base: position 26,102,325 of record NC_059231.1, on the reverse strand, counting down.
TCATTTCAAGTAACGAATACGATTCTAGATGGAGGGAGGCGGGTCTTCCCCCAAAGGAAGACATCCAATGAGCAGCAGATATGCCCACAGCCACCACACCCATTCCAGCAGAGCTCACCCAATCGAGAGAAGGCACTGACAAAGGAGGAAAAGCAGGACGGGGCAAGAGCAAAGACTCTCCTATGCTCACAAGTTAAGGACAGGCTACCATGTTGCTCAGCATACAGCTGAGTGTCCCATACAGGTCTACGTGGACGTGCTCTCTCTGCGTGTATCCAGGGCACTGTGGAAGACACACACACACACTGATTACACTGGGCAGTGTGGGTAATAGGCAGCAGACACTTGGCACTAACTGTGCCATGCAAATCCAAGCAACTCAATACACACACAGACCAGACAAGACACGCACACACACACACACACAGAGACAGCAGTTGCACACATTCGCACGCGATCACACTAATACGACTCTAATTAGTGATGGCATGCAACATCACCACGCTCATGCAACCCAATACCTCACACTGACACTTATTTTCTCTCACTCTCACACAGACATATGCTGCCAGTCACATTGAAACCAAACAGAGTGACTGTCTGTCTCCACTAATGTGGCCTGTCTCTCTGGGGCAGACATAGCTGGTTAGATGTTTCTGGGAGCCAAATGTCTCCTTCCCTTTGCATTGTCTTCCAAGTCTTCATCCTTATCTGTTTCTAAAGTCTGATTTGCGCGCTCAAATCTCAAGTTAGACCTGAATAAATGATTGGAGCCACACTCACGTTTGATGCTGCCGCAGAAAATCTGCAAACTGCCGGTCCTTCGCATAGAGCTCGATGATGCGTAACCTGTCCTGGATTTCCTGTGGAAGAAGAGTGGGTGTGGTTAACAGGGTGAGAAAGGTTACATGACAGACAGACATTGTGTCCAAACGGTAGGCCTATATCCAGACAGTACAGATTAGATTAAGGAATTGAATGATACGTATGAGATAAGTAGGAGGTAAATATGGAAGGGGATCCCACACATTGGCTTTCACCTTCCTTCAACCCCACCAGCCTACACACACAGACACACACCTCCTTGGTCAGTTCGCTGTTCTCGTAGATGTGGCGTATCTCCTCACTGCTGAAGTCTGTGGAGGCCTCGGCGCTGGCGCTGCTGTAGACCGGGGCCTCTGGGTAGCGGCGGTAGTAGTGGCTGTAGCCCGTCGTGGCCTCACTCTCATACATGGGGTTGTACTTAGTGGCCCTCTCTAGAGACGGGATACTCTCCCCTCGCCTGGGGAACAGAGAGAGAGAGAGAAATCTGAGCTTAGTCTGCTAATAGGAGAAAGAGAGACCAACAAATACCTCTGTCTGGTAATTGTAATCGGGACAAAACCCTTTGTGTAAGTGAGAGTAGGTTGGAGGGTCGTGGGTAAGAGGACATTGTTTATTTGAAAGGGTAACGATTAACTCAGTCCCCAAAGAGAATAAATGAGGGAGAGAGAAAGGAGTCACTATGGTAGTCTTCTGTGATAATCATGTCTGACCAAGGCTTAAATAGGGGATGTCCTTTTACAGTAATTATATTTAGACAGGTTAAGTCTGTAGTGGTATTTACTAATAACATAACACCTGTAAGCTGCTGTACTGTACTGTACTGACCAGGGCTACAGTGCATATAAGGCCTCTGGCCTCCTGACAGTGTTAGAGACACCTACACTTTGTTCACCTCCTAAAGCACACACAGTCACGTACACGCACCAACACACCTACACACACGCACTGTACACACACACACACACAACTCTAACTACTTATATGACTGGATGGCAGTCCCTATCCAACAGGTGATGTACCCTCCCTCTGAGAGGCTATGACAAAGAAGGAGTGGTGTGTGTTGACACTCACCGTATTGGGTCCTCTGCCTCATCCTTATCGTACTGATCCCGTAGTGTCCTCGCCAGGAAGAAGATCACACCAGATGCAACCAATAGGAAACCTGCTACGGAGGCAATCGCTATGCCGACCACCAGAGGTTCTGACACATACTCCTCACAGTGTTCTCCACGGTACCACCAGTTCTCCCCTACACGACATCTAGAACCACAAGGAACAACTTTTAGTACCACACATACACACACACCTAGAACACAACCAATTCTCAACATAATGACACCTAGAATCATAAGGAACAACTGTTAGTGCAACACAATAACACACACACACACACTGAAGTTGATCAATGCTCAAGAAAAGTTAAATTGAGTGTAAATGTTTATTTGTTATTTGTGGGAACTGGGATTAAACGTTCCATGGAGGGTGTGAACTTCCTCGTTGGCCATGTTGAGGTAAACAACATCTGGAGTGCTCTGTTTGTTTTATGATGGTGGGTGTGATGTAAGTCGCTCTGGATAAGAGCGTCTGCTAAATGACTTAAATGTTAAATGTGTGAAACAGAGGCCTCACACATGTTGGCACACACATCTGTTTATACATACTGTGTGTGTGTGTGCATGAGCCTGTGCATTTCCATTATGTTGTTTCTGAGATGGCTTTACAGTATGGACATTTATTGGAATTGTGCATTGGTCCTTCAATAAAGAGTGGGGTAAGTGCCATTCAGATTCTGTCAATTGTAATGAAATTCACACACACACACAAACACACACCTGCAGATGGCCCCCTGTCCAGGTATGATGTCACACTTCCCGTCATTCATACAGAAGTCTGTCTGCAATTCACAGATGCTCTGACAGGGCAGACCTTCCACGCTGAAGTAGCCAGCATTACAAACACACTCCGCCTCGCCAGACCAGCGGTTCACAGAACACTGGGCAAACTCATTACACGCCTGGAACTTACACGGGTTCGCCTGGTCACCTAGCAACAACACACAGGACACAGGTGTTAGGGCATTTCCAGTCGACTCCTGATAAGTGCACATTGGATAAGTGCAGACAATGCAGTTCACTAGTTCCAATTCAAATAAATTATTTTAATTGCTCTGCATATTTACTTTAAGTTTAGTCCCGAGTCATAGCATGATATAGTTTCTCCTTGCATGAAAACAGGGGTATATGACAAAAGATGTCAACGTTTTTATTCATACAGTATCTGTTCTCTAGTTCACACCCCCCTACTCGTCAACACTATACAGATGTTGTGTTCCTGGTTGCCAGGGTCTGGCTGGTGAGACCGGCTCTTTGTCTTCTGTCTAGATAAGAACCACCCTGAAAAAGGATTTCATGCTAAAAATGGATCGGTTGTGTCATGCGTTTAACTTACAATCCATGTAGATATGCACATTTTAAGGCATTGTAACTGCATTTGTGTCTCCGGTGAAATATGTGGTAATTGTCAACCTTACCTGACTCTACGTCCAGTGAGTACTTGTCAATGGCCAGGTTCATAGTTTGGTAGGCTGTGTTAGCGAAGTCTTCCAGGATCAAGTAGACTGCATTGTTGACGCCGCGAGGCATCGGCCTCCCGAATTTCATCCGGCTGTTGACCACGATACTCCCATTCCGGAAGTTCAGGATCTCCAGATTCTGGAAGTTAGTAAGGTTGGACTGGAGGTAGGGGACCAGCTAGATGGGGGGGCAGGGAGGGAGAGAGGGGAGAGGGAGGAGGGAATGGAGAGAGCGAGAGAGAGAGAGAGAGAGAGAGAGAGAGAGAGAGAGAGAGAAAGATGGGTTCAGAGAGTTGACACTGTCTACATACAACACTTCAAATTAAGTCAATACAGGGGGAATAAATGCTCAAAATGAATAGCTCACCAGCTCTAGGAACCTTTGTTCCAGGGCCTTGTATTCCGCGGAGCTCTTATTGAAGAGGTCATCTGAGAACATCATGTTGGTGACCCTCAGACTGAAGAACACCATCAGAGCCCGCCCAGGGTTGATTGGCATGGCAATGCTGTGGTCCGTACCATGTACCACTCCAGAAGGGTACCCACTGCTCCCCTCCTCTGTTTGATTTGTCCCGCCGAAGTGGACCAGGTCATAGTCTGTCACAGGGTCTATCGTCTGCAGCTGGTTAAACAGACATGACACAATTCATGGTGCAATTGGTCAGTGTGGAACAACATTTGGTAACATTCATGATACAACAAGGAAATGTCTGTGCTTACAGATGATTAGACTAAAGGCATGGACAGACCAGTAGGATTGCTGGCCGAGAGTACTTAGCACCTCTAAACACAGTGCCGGCCATAATTTGCAAACTGATTCTACATGTTGAAATGGGCGAAAATGACGGCCGTCAGTCGACACTGGCGGGAGGTCCCTATAACACACCGCGCCGATAGCAAGCGAACGAACAGTGAATGAACGGCCCCTAATGTGCAGACCGACAATCGGTCATTCACGTGAAAACATGAAATTACCCCAGGAATCAATAGATCATTGCTCAAAGATGCACAAATACGATTCCCAGGGTCATTTAATGTTTTCATGTGTATCTGAGCTATTCGCCGTTCAAGCAGGCAGAAATACAGCCTTTATGATGCAAAACATGATGCAAAACACGTAATGCCCGCTGTATTTCTGCCTGCTTGAACGGCGAATAACTCAGTACTATAACAAGGGGAGTTTTTCCTAGTCAAGTCACTTGGTCACTAAGACAGGAAAAACTCAGAGCCCTGAAAAACATACACTACAAACATCAACTCTCAGTCATCTGTCATTACCTCCAGAGTGATGGAAATGTCTGGACCAGGGTGGTACTCGGCGGGTATGAGAGCTGGGGTGACACCCTGGTCCTCTTGTTCTGCCTCTGGTTCTGGGGCTGTGTCCAGGGCTGTGGCCACTGTAACCTCCTCCTCCTCTACTATGACATCAGAGACTCGGGTGAAGGGTGACTCTTTCTCCGCAGAGAGAGGGGTGGGGTGGGTGGCCTCCGGAGAAGCCTCATCGACCAATAAGATCTTGTCTTCTACCAAGTCCTCCTCCGAGATCTCAGAAATGTCCGGAACTTCAACGACCACTTCTTCTGCCACCTCTTCCTCCACCTCCACAACATCCTCTTTAGTTACTGGCTCCTCGATGATTGGTCCCTCCTCTAAGCTCTCAACTTCCTCTCCATATTCAGGTATTTCTGGATAAGCCAGCACCACATTAGTCTCCTCTTCAGGCTCATCTGGGGGCAGAGTCTCGATGGCAGGGGGATTCTCGGGGACAATGAGGTCCTTCGCTGGCTCGGGAGCTTCCATCGTCTCCACAGGGACGAAGGCAGGGGCCTCTTCCTCTTCAATGGTCTCTGTCTCTATGATGGAGTACTCCAGGTCTTCAGAGGGTCCAGCTTCCTCTTCTAGAACCTCTGCTGTGTCAGGGACCTCCACTGTTTCCTCCTTTACCTCATCTTCCTCAGAGACCTCCGCTTCAGCTTCCTCTGTTTGGATATCTTCCTCTATGATTACCTCTTCTGGAACTACCTCTTCTTTTATGGTCAGTTCCTCTTCTGGAGCTGGGGCTGGCTCTTCTTCTATGGCCTCTTCTTCCTCTTCTTCAGGCTGGAAGGGCAAGTCCTCCAGTACGCTAACACCTGAACCAGGGGCCTCTATCTCCAGAGGAGGCTCGGGGAGCGTAGCGCCCTCTGGCTGCTCAGGGGAGGTAGGGTCTGTAGGGAGGTCCTCCAGCAGAGGGCTCTCTGTAGACACAGTGTTCTCCAACAGCATAACCTCCTCCTCAATGCTTGTGTCATCGATGGTCACCTCAGGCTCAGCGGGGAGGATCACGCTGTCCTCCTGAACAATGACATCATTCTCCCCCGTTGCTACATCCTCAGCTTCAACCTCGGGGGCATCTGGGGTCATCTCAGCAGCCAAAATGTCCTCCTTGACAACAGAAACATTACAGGAGAAACCTATTAGTCCCTCAACTGTTACACCATCAGGTTGGGGTTCCATTCCATTCCATTTCAATTCAGGACATGGAATTTACCACAACCCTGTACTGTATTATATTATAATCAGTAGTCTTCAAAACTGCAAGGCTAGGGAATTATAGGTTTCCATGACTTAATGACTGCCAAAAATGATTTACTGACATACACATGCTCTGTGTATTGTTATCAAGTTTTAACTACCTACATGGTGTGACAACTACTCCAAGGCATAATACTAACTAAAATCCAGCTTCTGTCTGATGGAGAGAAATCTATCACTCTAAGATAAGGTAGTCCTGGGCAGCTTTGATGCCTAGAGCTTCTGTTATGGCTGTGTGCGGTTGGCTGTAAATGCCAGTTACTGACTGGTAGTTTGCCAACCTCTTCCAGTCCATGTAATTACTCCAATTAATCACTTAGGGCCTTAGCAGGCAAAGTAGACCAGCAGACCCAGTTACTGTCCAAGATCAAGACTGGAGCTCCCAGCTCTGATTACCACGACACAGCACATTTAAGCTGCTAGACTACTGGCAGAATCAGACAGACGTGTAACATTCAACAATGATAATAGAGTCCTGCATTGTTTATCTGTTTATCTTTCAAAATGTTCTAGACCTATCCCTCACAAACACAGTTGGAGTGAGAATATATCACCCTCTCTCTCTCTCTCTCTCTCTCTCTCTGTAGCCCCAGAACAGTAGTGGATTATTATAGCAAGAGCCAAGCTAATCCTCAAAGCCTTCCCCTCATCCTTTTCCATTTCCTCAGCACTGGACTGGAGAGGCCTGGTTAACACCACCTAGCAGCAGTCTTAACAAGACATTACCTAACACACCATTCTAATACACTCCACACTGAAATGCACACCTATATAGATTTGGTTTGATATTTAGAAAGATCCATGCTCAGCATTGTGCCTCTCACTGTTGTCCAGAAAGTACCTCTGGACCAACAGGAGAGGTCAAAGGCTGTTGTCATGGAGATGACCTCTGACTTACCACACTGCCGTTGGTGTAATCCTCGGGTATTCCAGCAGTGGGCTCAAAGGACTCAGTAACACTGGACACTGTGAAACCAAAGAGGACACAGAGTCAATACTGTCACAGAGTCACAGGAGGCCCTATTCAATCAAACCTAATATTCAGATTTCCAGGATCATTATAAACAACAACAAAAGGCTCTCAACAAACTCTGCTGCATAATAAGTCAAACTTTCTCTCTCAATGTACAGGAGGAATTACGTTTTCTGTAAAATCCACTCTCCCTCTCCCCAGTCCTGACAGTGGTGGTGCTGACTGTGTGCTTACCTAAGGGGAACCCTACTAATCACCCTACAGATCTGGCCCCTATACCTGCCACTGTGGGCGAAGACTGCATTACCATCAGGCCTGGAGGCTGTAACTTGGAGCCAAGCAGTGCCTGTAAGTCACCACACACCGTGCCAGGCAGGCATCTGACAGTATTTACCCCTCATTTCAGATGACCCGGTCCATCAGACGGCATCCATCTTCAGGGAAACACAGTAAACGAATTACACTGATTCCTTTACAACACCGCCAGGGAGAATTCCCATAGCCCAGGGAGAAGGTATAGTCATCATTACTGTAGAACTTGTTCCATTCGCTGGAAGAAACCCTGCCAGAAGTTAGAACTAACCTACTTACTGACACACTCGCTGAAGCGGTTTAGCTCGGTGTGTGTGTTCACATACAGTGGGGAAAAAAAGTATTTAGTCAGCTACCAATTGTGCAAGTTCTCCCACTTAAAAAGATGAGAGAGGCCTGTAATTTTCATCATATGTACACGTCAACTATGACAGACAAAATGAAAAAAAAAATCCAGAAAATCACATTGTAGGATTTTTAATGAATTTATTTGCAAATTATGGTGGAAAATAAGTATTTGGTCAATAACAAAAGTTTCTCAATACTTTGTTATATACCCTTTGTTGGCAATGACACAGGTCAAACGTTTTCTGTAAGTCTTCACAAGGTTTTCACACACTGTTGCTGGTATTTTGGCCCATTCCTCCATGCAGATCTCCTCTAGAGCAGTGATGTTTTGGGGCTGTCGCTGGGCAACACGGACTTTCAACTCCCTCCAAAGATTTTCTATGGGGTTGAGATCTGGAGACTGGCTAGGCCACTCCAGGACCTTGAAATGCTTCTTACGAAGCCACTCCTTCGTTGCCCGGGCGGTGTGTTTGGGATCATTGTCATGCTGAAAGACCCAGCCACGTTTCATCTTCAATGCCCTTGCTGATGGAAGGAGGTTTTCACTCAAAATCTCACGATACATGGCCCCATTCATTCTTTCCTTTACACGGATCAGTCGTCCTGGTCCCTTTGCAGAAAAACAGCCCCAAAGCATGATGTTTCCACCCCCATGCTTCACAGTAGGTATGGTGTTCTTTGGATGCAACTCAGCATTCTTTGTCCTCCAAACACGACGAGTTGAGTTTTTACCAAAAAGTTCTATTTTGGTTTCATCTGACCATATGACTTTCTCCCAATCCTCTTCTGGATCATCCACATGCACTCTAGCAAACTTCAGACGGGCCTGGACATGTACTGGCTTAAGCAGGGGGACACGTCTTGCACTGCAGGATTTGAGTCCCTGGCGGCGTAGTGTGTTACTGATGGTAGGCTTTGTTACTTTGGTCCCAGTTCTCTGCAGGTCATTCACTATGTCCCCCCGTGTGGTTCTGGGATTTTTGCTCACCGTTCTTGTGATCATTTTGACCCCACGGGGTGAGATCTTGCGTGGAGCCCCAGATCGAGGGAGATTATCAGTGGTCTTGTATGTCTTCCATTTCCTAATAATTGCTCCCACAGTTGATTTCTTCAAACCAAGCTGCTTACCTATTGCAGATTCAGTCTTCCCAGCCTGGTGCAGGTCTACAATTTTGTTTCTGGTGTCCTTTGACAGCTCTTTGGTCTTGGCCATAGTGGAGTTTGGAGTGTGACTGTTTGAGGTTGTGGACAGGTGTCTTTTATACTGATAACAAGTTCAAACAGGTGCCATTAATACAGGTAACGAGTGGAGGACAGAGGAGCCTATTAAAGAAGAAGTTACAGGTCTGTGAGAGCCAGAAATCTTGCTTGTTTGTAGGTGACCAAATACTTATTTTCCACCATAATTTGCAAATAAATTCATTAAAAATACTACAATGTGATTTTCTGTAAAAAAAAATCTCAATTTGTCTGTCATAGTTGACGTGTACCTATGATGAAAATTACAGGCCTCTCTCATCTTTTTAAGTGGGAGAACTTGCACAATTGGTGGCTGACTAAATACTTTTTTTCCCCACTGTATGTGTGTTTGTGTGGAGCATGTATGTGTGTGTGCATGTGTATATGTGTGTGTGTGCAACTAAAACATGCACTGGAGCCCAGTGAAGGTAATGGATTGAAGTAAAGCAAGAGAGGTAAGGGTTCTGATTCTTCAAATCCAGTTGGCTCACTTCGATCAGACAGACCGTTTAATGAGGAAGATTGAACTGCTGCAGAGTAAATACACAGTCCCTATAAAAGATGAGTCTGTTATTTGTTTATCGAAAATGACCCACTTCTGAACAGAAATCTCTTCACCACAAAACGCTGCATAAGACCAAGTGCTGTTAAATAGAATGAAGGAAATTAGGCCCCAGAGAGCCAGTGTGGATAGGTGGAGGTGGGACAACTAAGGTAGGTTGGGGCTGGCTCTTGTGGAACTAGGTGTCTTACAATCAGATACAGTGATCCAATTGGTGTTGTTGGCTTCATTGTATGGTGTTGTAGGGTGTTGGGTCCCATGGAATTCATAGTCTGGCTACAGCAGGGCCGATTCCAAACATAAGCGGTCACTTAGGGCCCTTGGGCACTAGGGTGCCCCCGACCCCAAATCATTATATACACACACACTTATATATTGTTTTGTCATACAACACAATGCCACAGATGTCTCAAGTTTTGAGAGAGTGTGCAATTGGCATGCTGACTGCAGGAATGTCCACCAGAGCTGTTGCCAGAGAATTGAATGTTCATTTCTCTACCATAAGCCGCCTCCAGTGTCGTTTTAGAGAATATGGCAGTACGTCCAACCGGCCTCACAATCGCAGACCACGTGTAACCATGCCAGCCCAGGACCTCCACATCCAGCTTCTTCACCTGCGGGATCGTCTGAGACCAGCCACCCGGACAGCTGATGAAACTGAGGAGTATTTATGTCTGTAATAAAGCCCTTTTGTGGGGAAAGACTCATTCTGATTGGCTGGGCCTGGCTCCCCAGTGGGTGGGCCTGGCTGCCAAGTGGGTGGGCCTATGCCCTCCTAGGCCCACCCATGGCTGAACCCCTGCTCAGTCATGTGAAATCCATAGATTAGGGCCTAATGAATTTATTTCATTTGACTGATTTCCTTATATGAACTGTAACTAAGTAAAATCATTGAAATTGTTGCATGTTGCGTTTATATATACAGTGCATTCAGAAAGTATTCAGACCCCTTGACTTTTTCAAAATGTTGTTATGTTACAGCCTTATTCTAAAATGGATAAAATAGTTTTTTCCCCCTTATCAAACTACACACAATACCACATAATGACAAAGCAAAAACTGTTTTTTTTTAAACATTTTTGAAAATTGTCTGAAATATCACATTTACATAAGTATTCATACCCTTTACATAAGTATTAGACCCTTTACTCAGTACTTTGTTGAAGCACCTTTGGCAGAGATTACAGCCACGAGTCTTCTTGGGTATGACGCTACAAGCTTGGCACACCTGTATTTGGGGAGTTTCTCCCATTCTTCTCTGCAGATGCCCTCAAGCTCTGTCAGGTTGGATGTGGAGCGCCGCTGCATAGCTATTGTATTGCATCTCTCCAGAAATGTTAGATCAGGTTCAAGTCTGTGCTCTGGCTGGGCCACTCAAGGACATTCAGAGACTTGTCCCGAAGCCACTCGTGCGTTGTCTTGGCTGTGGACTAAGGGTCATTGTCCTGTTGGAAGGTGAACCTTCGCTCCAGTCTGAGGTCCTGAGCGCTCTGAAGCAAGTTTTCATCAGGGATCTCTCTGTACTTTGCTCTGTTCATCTTTGCCTCGATCCTGACTAGCCTCCCAGTCCCTGCCGCTGAAAAACATCCCCACAGCATGATGCTGCCACCACCATGCTTCACCGTAGGGATGGTGCCAGGTTTCCTCCAGACGTGACACTTGGCATTCTTGTTTCTCATGGTCTGAGAGTCCTTTAGGTGCCTTTTGGTAAACTCCAAGCGGGCTATCAGGTGCTTTTTACTGAGGAGCGGCTTCCGTCTGGCCACTCTACCATAAAGGCCTGATTGGTGGAGTGCTGCAGAGATGGTTGTCCTTCTGGAAGGTTCGCCCATCTCCACAGAGGAACTCTAGAGCTCTGTCAGAGTAACCATCGGGTTCTTGGTCACCTCCCTAAACAAGGCCCTTCTCCCCCGATTGCTCAGTTTGGCCAGGCGGCCAGCTCTAGGAAGAGTCTTGGTGGTTCCAAACTTCTTCCATATAAGAATGATGGAGGCCACTGTGTTCTTGGGGACCTTCAATGCTGCAGAAATGTTTTGGTACCCTTCCCCAGATCTGTGCCTTCGACACAATCCTGTCTCGGATCTCTACGGACAATTCCTTCGACCTCATGGCTTGGTTTTTGTTCTGACATGCACTGTCAACTTATATAGACAGGTGTGTACCTTTCCAAATCATGTCCAATCAATTGAATTTACCACAGGTGGACTCCAATCAAGTTGTAGAAACATCTCAAGGATGATCAGTGGAAACAGGATGCACCTGAGCTCAATTTCTAGTCTCATAGCAAAGGGTCTGAATGCTTATGTAAATAAGGTATTTCTATTGTTTTTTTATAAAAAATTAAAATACAAAACTGTTTTCGCTTTGTCATTATGGGGTATTGTGTGTAGATTGCTGAGGTTTGTAATTTTTTAAATGTATTTTAGAATAAGGCTGTAACGTAATAAATGTGGAAAAGGTCAAGGAGTCTGAATGCTTTCCCGATGGCACTGTATGTAGATATGGAACTCAGTCGGGGTCTCAACTTACTATTGAGAGTAAGAATAGTAGAATACACCAAGTGCAATTTCGAAATTTGGCTGTGCATTAGCAGTTTTTTTTTAGTTATGTCAGTCACTGACAGTCACTCAATTAGCCTTGTCAGCTAACAATTTTTTGCTTGGTAGTTAGTCTACAGTAGCCAGCTACACTATATATACACAAAGTATGTGGACACCCCTTCAAATTAGTGGATTTGGCTATTTCAGCCACACCCGTTGCTGACAGGTGTATAAAATCAAGCACACAGCCATGCAATCTCCATAGACAAACATTGGTAGTAGAATGGCCCATACTGAAGAGCTCAGTGCCTTTCAACGTGGCACCGTCATAGGATGCCACCTTTCCAACAAGTCAGGTTGTCAAATTTCTGCCCTGCTAGAGCTGCCCCGGTCAACTGTAAGTGCGAAGTGGAAACATCTAGCAGCAACAACAACGGCTCAGCAGTGAAGTGGTAGGCCACACAAGCTCACAGAACGGGACCACTGAGTGCTGAAGCGTGTAAAAATCGTCTGTCCTCGGTTGCAACACTCACTACCGAGTTCCAAGATGTCTCTGGAAGCAACGTCAGCACAATAACTGTTCGTCGGGAGCTTCATGAAATGGGTTTCCATGGCCGAGCAGCCGTACACAAGTCTAAGATCACCATGCGCAATGCCAAGCGTCGGCTAGACTGGTGTAAAGCTCGCCGCCATTGGACTCTTGAGCCATGGAAACGCGTTCTCTGGAGTGATGAATCACGATTCACCATCTGGCAGTCGAACGGACGAATTTGGGTTTGGCGGATGCCAGGAGAACGTTACCTGCCCGAATGCATAGTGCCAACTGTAAAGTCTGTTGGAGGAGGAATAATGGTCTGGGGCTGTTTTTCATGGTTAGGGTGAGTCTCCTTAGTTCCAGTGTCCACATACTCTTGGTCATGTAGTGTATCTAAACTTGCAGTAATCATGGCCAAATATCGACTGGGCACACAGGGAACGTGCCTAGAGGCCCTGACCTCCAGGGAGCACCCATTCATCTTTTTCTTTTTCTTCTCACTCAGATATCATATTATCATGGCATAAATCATTAAAACATCTGTAGAATTGCTTTAAAATGGCACAAATTGCTCTCCACCCCCTGGCAAAATGGGTATATTTGCATGCAATTTGTTATGAAATTAATATGTTTTCTCTCTGCCTAATGGCAAAATGCGTAAAGTTTGAGAAAGTTTGCTTTAGAACTGCAACACTTTCCCTCCAGCCCATGGCAAAATGTGGAAAATGTAAGGAAATTAACTTTAAAACTTAAATGTTTCTCTCCACCGTAAAGAAGGGGTCCACTAAAATGTTTTGCCGCAAGATGGGGGCCCCTCAACCAAATCTCGCTTAGGCTAGAGCCGGCCCTGGGCTACAGTGCCAGAGTATTGTGTATAGTGGTTTGGCATTGTATGGTAATGTGTAGATAGTGTATTGTACAGTAGTGTTGTGTAGTGCTGTACCAGTGTCTAGTTGCAGTGAGTCAGGGTCCAGGGCCAGGGTTGTATCACTGATGATGTTGTCCTTGTGCTGGGCCTCAGTGATGTAGTTCCTCTCCTCCACCTCTCTGTAGGAGTTCTCCACCAGATTGGACTGCAGGGTCAGGTAGTCCAGCTGGTCACTGCTCACCCCCTCCTCTTCCACCTCTACTGTCACCGCATAGACCACCACCACACCATCCAACCTGCATAGGCAATATATGTACAGATACATCAGTCAGTTAATCTGTCAGTTGATCAATATATCAATCTATGAAGTATATTTATATCCATCCCTCCATCATCAACATCTATCCACCCATACACCCATTGACAAATCATAAAATTTTACTATCAATGTATATATTATTTTATTGATAAGTTTATTCATCTAAGCTTAGCTAGAAACAGCGTCTCTAAGAGGAGAGCAGTTTCCCTTGGAAGAGTAGAGTTCCAAAGATGTACTAACCAACCTGTTAAAAGCATATGAGTCTATTCTGAAATGATAGTTTTATAGATTTTTTACTATAACTTCCATGACTTCCATCCAACCAGACCTACCACTAAAGTGATCAATATGGTCATAAACACAACAAAAAATGCACAAGAGACTCTGGATGTTGAACCTGGCTATGTGGAAAAAGCCATCTATCAGCTTCATATGGCTTCAGGGAGCCCTTCTCTGCTCTTCTCTTTTTCCCTGTGACCTAGATCTCTCAGCAGCTTGGCTTGGCCCAGGGTGAGGCACGTGCCTGTAATCAGCTCACTGCACCACCACATCCCAGTTTTCCTGCTGTCAGCTCAAACTGGGTAAAGGAATACTCCTTGATAAGACAACTTTCAGAATCCAAGTGTTTAATGACACTTGAAACTACTCTATGTTATTTTCCTACTCTTCTGCTGCACCTGCAGATACCAGGTGAGCAGATGGACCTACTGTTCTGTTCCTGTCAGTTCCATACTGTAGCGCTACTGACCTGGGAATCTGGGATCACCACTCAGAGGAGAGCAAGGCTTTTCTTAGTAAAGTCCCATGTAATTGCATGAGCAGAGGACTGTGTGTGTGTGTGTGTGTGTGTGTGTGTGTGTGTGTGTGTGTGTGTGTGTGTGTGTGTGTGTATTCCTGTGTGTGTTAGTGTGCCTACACAGCATATTTGTGTTAAAATCTCTGGTGTGTTTCACTTGGTGAAGGCTACAGGACTGAAAGCCATCGAATGCAACAATCATGTCTCTGTCACTACCAAACAGTCATGGGTGGTACTGGTACCTTGAAAGACACCCTGGGAAAGAAATATGCAAATAATTAAAACACCCAAAAACGAGTTACTGTAACACCACAGGTGTTAATTCCCTAACACTGAGGAAGTGTAACAGCATCAGCTCTAATAAAGTGTTAATTTAAGTCAGAATCTGCAACATCCACAGTGTTAGGGACCAAACACTCTTGGGTTGTTAGTTTATCAACACTTTGAAAAGTGTTAATTTAACACTATTTGAGATGTTCACGTATAAGTTCAAGATGGCGCCGATAGACATGGCAGCTCTGTTTCTAGCTCCTATGCAACTTTGCAGTATTTATTTGTATTTTTTGTTATTTCTTACATTATTCACCTAAAAGTTTTTTTTGCAAACAACTACAAGCATTTCGCTACACCTGCAATAACATCTGCTAAATATGTGTATGCGACTAATACAATTTGATTTGATTTGAAAGTGTTACATTTAACACTGTGGGTGTAAAAATTCAGATCACAAATTTGCTGTATAGAGACATTGATGAGGGAAACCCAGCATGGTCCCTCCCTGTGGTTGACAGGCCATGATGCTGATTGCTGTGGGCATAAAGCCCCTTAGATAAGCTCCTCTCCTGGGTTGGGGTTAGGTAGCAGCTGGTCTCTCTGTCAGGCCCCGGCCTTATCCTGCTTACCAGGTGAGCGACCACGATAACACCATTAACTTCAAGCAAACAAAAAAAAACACCCAACACACCCTCAGAAGTGTCCACGCTCGCTCACAGGTAAACACAGCATGGATCCCGCGTGAACTTCAGGCAGAGACACACACACACTCTGTGTAGACTAGGTTATTCTTAACCACAGATCTAGGGTCAGATTACTAATGACTGAACACCTCCAGGGCTGTTGGTAAGGGTCTATACTCACCCTTGGGCATCCTTCTGAAGCCTGCATGAAACAAAAACAAAACACACTTTATCTAAAGAAATTATGTTTGACAAAGACCAGGTTAGAAGGTCAGGTCAATTTATCAAACCAATGGTCTACACCACTAGCCTGGTCACATCTGTGTGTTGTAGCCAACTCTTCAGATTATTGCTGTCATGCCATACATGTATGTACAGTATAGCATGACAATGATAGTTAAGGGAGTTGGTTAAACTAAAGCACATCAAGATGTGACCAGGACCAGGCTACTACATCACTACAGTAGAGACTGACCTGAACTCCAGCACAGCCACACTCTTAAAGCCTGGCAGTCCCCCCAGAGCATCCTTTATCTGCAAACACAGAGGTCAACGTGAGTTCAACAGTCAACATCAGCATCCATGTCATTCGTGGCCCAAACTTTATCACTAACCTTATCTCTAAACCTAATCAAATAAAAAAGGAATAGCTTATGTACTTGGCTTGCTCATGAATTCTGAGGATATTGCCAGTTGATGTCCTCTCTAGCATGGCCATCTAGTGACTACTACTCACTCAGACCACTGATTGAACCTTGTTGCTGGATGCTAATGTGAAGTGCTTTGTGAAGAGAATCATTGTTCTGCTGACTCATTGACCCAGGATTGTGGAATACCTCCTCAGTGATAAAATGTAATCAAGTTTAATAGTGTGCAAACAAGCCTGCCATTACACCCTCTTCTGCGTTTCTCTCTCAATGCGCCAGATACCCTGCTTTCGCAATCACTATTATTCTGACACATTTGGCGACACAGCCTACTGCTTCAGTTGTCAGATTGTGTCTTTCCGAACTTGCCCGTCCCTCTCCTCCTCCCTCTTCTATCTCCTTCCCACTTTCCGTACACAGAGTGATCAAGTTTAAGACAGAGTAATAATGAGTAAATTAATGGCTAGTAGGGGAGAGTCAAAATCATCTTATTTTACCAGCAGCAGTAAAATGTCTGACCCAGTTGTTCTCAGTCAAAAAGCATCAATGGTGGAGGAAAGTTATCTGTGAGTTCGTGGGTGTGTGTGTCCTGCCTTCAAAAAAAAAAAAAAATGTATTTGCCACAAGCGCTGAATACAACAGGTGTAGACCTTACAGTGAAATGCTTACTTACAAGCCCTTAACCAACAATGCAATTTTAAGAAAAATAAGTGTTAAGTAAAAAATAGATAAGTAAAAAATAAAAAATAATTAAAGAGCAGCAGTAAAATAAAATAACAGTAGCGAGGCTATATACAGGGGGTACCGGTACAGAGTCAATGTGCGGGGGCACAGGTTAGTCGAGGTAATTGAGGTAATATGTACATGTGGGTAGAGTTAAAGTGACTATGCATAAATATTAAACAGAGTAGCAGCAGCGGAAAAGCAAATAGTCCGGGTAGCCTTGATTAGCTGTTCAAGAGTCTTATGGCTTGAGGGTAGAAGCTGTTTAGAAGCCTTTTGGACCTAGACTTGGCGCTCCGGTACCGGTTGCCGTGCGGTAGCAGAGAGAACAGTCTATGACTAGGGTGGCTGGAGTCCTTGACAATTTTTAGGGCCTTCCTCTGACACCGCCTGGTATAGAGGTCCTGGATGGCAGAAAGCTTGGCCCCAGTGATGTACTGAGACGTACGCACTACCCTCTGTAGTGCCTTGCGGTCGGAGGCCGAGCAGTTGCCATACCAGGCAGTGATGCAACCAGTCAGGATGCTCTCGATGGTGTAGCTGTATAACTTTTTGAGGATCTGAGAACCCATGCCAAATCTTTTCAGTTTCCTGAGGGGGGAATAGGCTTTGTCGACTCCAGTCCTTCTTGCGGTCTCAAGCCACATCATAAACTGTCAATTTCAGCATCCTTTCACACAAAGTATGCCTAGTGTCAAATTCAAACAGTCAAATAAAGGGAATTTGAAATCCTGCCCAACTGTGTGGGTTCTTAATAGCGCCCTGACTGTGTGTGTTAAATCTAACAATTAATCACTATAGCCTCAGCGCCAAGCCTACAAACAAAGTGATGGGTGAGGAGAGGCCAGGAGAGGAAAGTCATTTAGAGGAAGATTTAGAGGAGATGGTGACAGAGAGATGAAAGGAGAGTGAGAGAGAAGGAAAGAGTGAGGAAATAAACTGAGTACTGTAAAGGAGTGAAGTGGAGAAATGCATGATGGAGCGATGAGAGAGGAAGGAGAGGAAGTGAAGTAGGAATTAATGAATGCGTTTTGAGTGAAACAGAACGAAGGTCTGAGCGTACCTTGTCAGTGAACTGCTGGTTGAGTGTCTGGTACTGGAGGCTGGCAGGGTCTCTGAGAGCATCGCTGTACCCCTCTCCCTTCAGCAGGATACTCAGCTCCACCACCTGCTCCAGCTGGACCCGCGCCAACCCCTCCATCTCTATGTCATTTGTGGGTTCTGTGGAAGGCTCCACCACTGCAGCCTCTGGCTCCTCTATGATGACCTCACTGATGGCCTCTGGGGGGTTAGGGAGTGAGAGGGTAAAAGTCAGTGTTTTTATAAAGCAACACTTTCCTTGTCTCTGAATCAACTTAATCAAGCTCTTTATAATTAGTTAATTAGCTGACTCGGGTACATTACTACTGGGCTGGAACCAAAGCTTGCACAACCTGTGGGTCCTCAGGACTAAAGAAATCTGATTGTCAACTTTGACGCTGGTCTATATGTGCTTTAGCTAATCCTCTAACTATCATTGTAACGATATGTTTACCGTGAGACATCAGAAGCATTGCTTGGCTTAAGCCCATATGTGGACCAAGACATCAATAGCCAGAGGAGTTGGCTAACTCTGTGGGTGCTCTGATTACTAATGTGGATTAAACAGCTCTACTGGGATAATACTGGTCTGCACCCATCATACAGCAAAGAGAGGGAGATGGGGGCGAGAGAAAGAGGAAAAGTGAGAAAGAGGTAACAAAAAGAGAGAGAGAGAGAGAGAGAGAGAGAGAGAGAGAGAGAGAGAGAGAGAGAGAGAGAGAGAGAGAGAGAGAGAGAGAGAGAGAGAGAGAGAGAGAGAGATGGAGGGAGGGAGGGATAAAGGAGGGGTGAAAGAGCAAGAGTGTGTGTGTGTGTGTGTGTGTGTGTGCATGTGTCACGGACCTCCTTGAGCCTCCTGTTCCCTGTCTGTAGTCTGGGTGCTGTGGAAGAACAACAATCAGTCACAATTAAAAAGAGGTTTCACTCACAGATCTCATCAATTCAAATTATAATAAGGTTTTCTTAAGAATAATTGAAGAAGCACATTACAATGTTTGGTGTTCTACATGGAGTGGATATGGGCACAGCAGCCATAGAGATACATACAGTGTGTCTATCTCTACGTGCACAGCGATGGAGGAGGTGATGAGGAGTAATATGGCCAGGTAAGGTTGAAGAACCTTCAGAACCTTACCTGCACATATGAAGCCATGAGTTGGTGGCCTCACTACGGTTGATAGAACAGGAGTAGAGAACAGCAATGGGGAAATGAATGAGACACATGTAATATAAGGTTATTGCACAGTGAATACGCTCAAAGAGTGGTTACAATGGCAATGAAAGTGAATATGATATGATGCCTTACCTTTTTAACCCTGTCAGTGACATTCTCTGAAATTGGAAAGATGGAAGACAGAAATGATACAGGAGCAAGTACAGTAATAACTGAAGCATGAATAGTTATACACACAAAATAACATTTAAAAACACACAAAAAAACTGCTGAAAGCTATTACTTTTTGGATGAATGATGATGTACAAGTAGTAGATATACATGATGATGGTACTTTCATGGAGACTGAAGAGACTCATATCTCCTATGCACCCACTACCCCTCCCCCTTACAAAAATAGCCCACTCACACTCTCAACCAGGGCCAGGTGCTCCTCTGATTGGCTGAAGTTGTTGCCCATCTCCAGAGCGGTGGTCGTGCCATCCAGGCATTGACTCATCCAGGTCTGGTACTCTTCCTGGTTCGGGAGGCGGTCCCAGAAGATCTTGAAGGCCTCCCACACTGTCTCCTGACACACTAAAACACATACACACTAATGTCACTGATTGGTGAAAGAACCATTTACTTGGTAGAAAACTTTCTCTAAGCATGACAAGGAGCAGGTAGGAAAACCATCCTAGGCTGTGGCCCCTCCTGTTCTGGAGCTGTGACGCCCTGAGGTAAATTTTAGCTAGCATCGTAGCTCATGTGTGGATTTAAGCGTTGTACAGTACATACCCCCCCCCCCCCAGGTCAGAGTCAACAGACTCCATGTTTAGCATGCTGTGTACCTGTCTGCCTGACCTCAGTATCACTCTCCACTGTCATGCCACTGCTAAATCAGTGATGTAACCCCTTTCCATATTGTAAGTCAGCTTACAGGTCACCAACCCAATGACCTGTAGCTACCTACTCAACCCTCACTGCTCTCCTCCCTGGAGCCAAAGCATCTCCCAGTCCCCATAGGGGAATAGGGTTAACACGGTTAAAGATCAGTTCCTACAGCACAGTATCTCCCTTAACCTTAACGCTGTCCCAACTATTCTCTTCCCAATTCAATTCTAACAACTGCATCTACATGGGACCCTGCACCTACATAATATAGTACTATCTCCACAATCATTGTGCTCACCTACCTATATCTACACAATCACCAACCACGGCCCTGGTCTAAAGAGCTACAGGGTGGGATTTGTTCCAGCCCATCTTACTGAGCAGATGTTTAAATTGGGTGTTTTAGTAAGTGCTGGGCTGAAACTAAAGTCTTGATTGCCAAATTTGACCAATCTCATAAAAGTAAAAAAAAACATGTTATACATTTTCATTCAAGCATAGTATAGAGAACGTCCTGGAATAGCTTTACTATTCATCGGGAGACCCAAGGGTTAGCCAAACAGCCAGGGAGGGTTAGCAACCCTCTGATGGAGTCCAGCCAGGTCAGGTCCAGCCAGGTCAGTGTCTCAGCAGCCCACCAGACTGGAGTCACATGCAGAGCTGTCCTGAACACTCACCACAGAATAGTCCCACTAACAGGCCCACAGACTCTCCAAAGCTCCTCCCTCTCAGAACCCTAAGCCTCTGTCTCTCTCTCTCCTGAGTGGCTGGACACATGTTCTGAGCGTTTTATTTTTAACCTGTCTGCTCGCGCCCAACGTCCTTCTCAGGGTCAGGAGTCACTCTCCCTCCCCCTCCCTCTCTCTCTCCAAGTGCACTGTAGGGGCTCCTACATGGCTGAAGTCTCTAAATGGGCTTATCTTGACTTACAGTGCGACTTACTTACTGCCAGAAAATGAATCTAAAGTAGAGCAGATGTGGCTGAAAATCTGATGCTGGAGAGGGCATATAGGTTGAGACCCAAATATCTCAATGCAGTTTCAACACACACCTCACGTTTCTAGGGCTGGGTGAGTAAAGGATATAGACCTAATCTATGGTCTGCGTAAGGGTTGCCAGAACGTGCCACACGCACAGATCTGGGATCAGCTAATACCTACAGTCAGTATGAAAGAGCACAGTTAGAAAGATATGGCATATAGAAGCAAACCGGATGGACATCATGAAAATGATCGGAGAGGTTGAGGGTAGAGGAAGTTCAGAAGTAGAAACAAACAAAATATAATTATTGTAAAATTGACTGTGTCCATAAAATGCATATAGTATGTATAAACTGGAAGTAGAGGCCTAAGCATTGTTGTTCATTAGTTTACTTCAATTAGGGAAGGGGTGGTGGGTTGGAAAGTAATATGTATATATATGTATGAATATGTATTTATATGTATGTCTGTGTATATGTATGTGTATGTGTATGTATATATATGTATATATATATATATATATATTTGCGAAAAAAATGGGGGATTGGAAGTGATGCAGACAATTATATTGATGGAAGTTACAATCTATCTGTAATATTAAAGCTGATCTACCCCCTAAAAAAATAAATATATACAAATTAATAATAATAATAATAATAATAATACCTACAGTCAGTAGCCAAAGCCAATCTGGAGCCAAATGCACAACTGGCCATAGGTCTGTGGGCAGGCACCACTCCTCCTACAGATGTCATGATATCTGCAGCACTTCAAGCACTACTCCATCAAGTGAATGTCTTTACTAAGAGGAGTGGGGGGAGGGGTAAATAACAATTGTTCTAGATGCCATTATAAGACCAAAGACTTGGAACTGAGGGACTGGGAGGACCGTGAACTCATGTAGGCCCATAGATGTTACAGTATGTGTAGGCCTCTCACCCGCTGACTTCTGTTGCAACTGCGAAGACACATTTCAGTTGAATGCATTCAGTTGTACAACTGACTAGGTATCCCCTTTCCCTTCCCTTTCTAAATCCCTGCCTAGAGGCAACAGACACACACAATCATCAGCCTTTTATCATACACAACCATACACCTAAAGAATAAGCACACTGCACAACACTATACAGTATAGAGCCCATCGGATAAAGTGTGAAGTTAAGCCTAGACACTGATCTTAAGTTTGTTGGCTTTCTCCCCCCAATGGTTGAGGTTACGATTTGGGAAGGGTAAACTGATTCCAGATCTGCGCTTATGGGCTACTTCTACCTCCAGCATGATCCATACAGGTCAGTGAGTGGTGGTCTTACCTCGCAGGTGAAAGTAGCTGAGGTGATTTGCGATGGCTTGTTGCACACTCTCCTGCCCGCAGAGTTTGACCCCGCTGGGGAAAAGGACGTCGCGCTTCTGCCGGTGGATAGCTCCATGGTCCTTGTGTGAAACCTTGAGGACATGTGAATGAACTATGCTTTGAGGATCCGATAGAATGGGTGAAATGCCAACTGTTTTGAAATAAAGATCCTGTCCGTCAGGAAGAATAGGTCCTTCCTCAGATGCAGCATCTGTGATAAAACATTAAACACATAACATTGGACAACAACTCCATCTTCATTGCAGATGTGTAGATTGATTATTTATTAGTCCTACCTACCTACATACATACATACCTGTTCTTATTCCCAAAAGTGCAAACGCTAAAATGAACGCAAGTGTATACAAAATACATTTCAATAAAGATTCCGACATCTTAAATCTGTAGTAGTTTTAACTCTGAGGGGTTGAAAAATGGTATTAGTCCCTCTTTACGAGTTTGCATAGTTCGAAATTCAGCAAACGCATCAGTTTTTCACCAATAATTATGAAGTGATTAGATAAAGTGATGTCCTCCGTTCCTCCTTTCCTCCTTTCTTCCGTCGGCTGAGGAAGGTGTGTCGCGTGGTGCTGAAGAACAGCTCATGGCCACCTCAGGTAGGCAGATGGCCCATTGCGAGAGGGAGATTTTCTTCGCTCTCTAATCTTGTTTGCTAAACCCTTTAGAGCAGCTTGTCAAGAAGTTACTGGTGTAATACTGGGATGGGTGCTTAGTGCGAGGGAAACATGGATGAGAGAGAGAGAGGGGAAAGGGGGAGGGAAGAGAGGAGAGGCCACCCGCAGAGAGAGACGGCTGTAAGTGCAAGGTACCAGACAGTCCTGGTCAAAATGAAACTCAACTCAAGGCTGGAGCTGGCTGAGGCCTATATTTTCAGTCTGTTGTAGAACTAACGGATAGCGTATCTCACTAAATCTGCACCTCAGGGTAATGTTAATTCAGGTTTATGATCTGAGCAGGTCAGCACTGTTTTAATCCATCATAGGTCATAGCCTATAGGGCCAGGAGACATGGACTAGGAAACACTGAGTTTAACCATAATGACATAGCCAGATCTGGTTGTGCTTTAGCCAACTCCTCGATCATTTGTAGTTGTGTCAAAGAGACTGGTTGAGTCATGTTTGTTCATGGCCCAATGAAATCCTCCATTTATAAAACATCTTCTGGATGGGAAGGATTTAGAGGGTTTAAATAGATCATCATCAGGGAATTAGGTACTGTGTAGCCAGAGTCTAAATTTAGGGAGCCTCACCTCAGCTAAAGTCAAGCAGATTAGATTCCAGTGATATCTCATATGTTATTAATACACAACCTGGGTAGACCTACTGGTCATCATATTGTACAGGCTACACACACACACACACACACACAAAACATTAAGAACATCTGCTCTTTCCATGACATAGAGTGACCAGGTGAATCCAGGTGAAAGCTCTGATCCCTTATTGATGTCACTTGTTAAATCTACCAATCAGTGTAGATGAAGGGGAGGAGACAGGTTAAAGAAGGATTTTCAAGCCTTGAGATATGGATTGTGTGTGTGCCATTCAGAGGGTTAATGGGCAACACAAAACATTTAAGTGCGTTTGAACGGGGTATGGTAGTAGGCACTCCGGTTTGTGTCAAGAACTGCAACGCTGCTGGGTTTTTCACGCTTAACAGTTTCCTGTGTGTGTCAAGAATGGTCCACCACCCAAAGGACATCCAGCTAATTGGACACAACTGTGGGAAGCTTTGGAGTCAACATGGGCCAGCATCCCTGTGGAATGCTTTCAACACCTTGCCCTGTCCATGCCCTGAAGAATGTTCTGAGGCCAAAAGAGGGTGTAACTCAATATTACGAAGGTGTTCTTAAAGTTTTGTACACTCAGTGTACATCACATCATGTAGACTACATAGACACATGCATGTGTGTGTAGGTCACGGACACACACAGTCAGACATGGGAGTGATTATGAAACAAGTGGTCTAGGAGCTAGGAGATGATGGGCTGAGAGGCGGCAGACAAAATCCTCTCAGTGTGTGTGTGTGTGTGTATGTGTAAAGTTGGGATCTTAGGTTCAAACTACCACTTTCACCCTTCACTCTCCCTTGTGGATATGGATCCTGTTGTTACACTGAGTGACCAAAATTGCAGTTTTATGTGCTCTCACGATGGCTTTTCATAACCAGTGTTGGGGTCCAATTATTTAATTTAGTCAATTCAGAAAAGGACCTGAAATTCCAAATCAATTTCAAATAAGATGGTGAGCTACTGTATATCCATGAGAGGAATCAGTCCATCCATTAGAGGGTTAACAGTTTCAAAAGTTACAGAGTAGAAGACAATGTACTGTAGGTTAATGATATTTAATTCAGCTTAATAATGGGAATAAAGAGTTCAGCGGGTGGACAGACAGTGATCCTGAGCTAATCAACTTACTGTAGCACTTACTGTTGCACGCAATCACTCTTTGTTGTAGTACAAACACTAGCCTATCTACAGTGAGGGAAAAAAGTATTTGATCCCCTGCTGATTTTGTACGTTTGCCCACTGACAAAGACGTGATCAGTCTATAATTTTAATGGTAGGTTTATTTGAATAGTGAGAGAGAATAACAACAACAAAATCCAGAAAAACGCATGTCAAAGATGTTATAAATTGATTTGCATTTTAATGAGGGAAATAAGTGTTTGACCCCTCTGCAAAACATGACTTAGTACTTGGTGGCAAAGCCCTTGTTTGCAATCAGAGAGGTCAGACGTTTCTTGTAGTTGGCCACCAGGTTTGCACACATCTCAGGAGGGATTTTGTTCCACTCCTCTTTGCAGATCTTCTCCAAGTCATTAAGGTTTCGAGGCTAACGTTTGGTAACTCGAACCTTCAGCTCCCTCCACAGATTTCCTATGGGATTAAGGTCTGGAGACTGGCTAGGCCACTCCAGGACCTTAATGTGCTTCTTCTTGAGCCACTCCTTTGTTGCCTTGGCTGTGTGTTTTGGGTCATTGTCATGCTGGAATACCCATCCACGACCCATTTTCAAAGCCCTGGCTGAGGGAAGGAGGTTCTCACCCAAGATTTGACGGTACATGGCCCCGTCCATCGTCCCTTTGATGCGGTGAAGTTGTCCTGTCCCCTTAGCAGAAAAACACCCCCAAAGCATAATGTTTCCACCTCCATGTTTGACGGTGGGGATGGTGTTGGGGTCATAGGCAACATTCCTCCTCCTCCAAACACGGCGAGTTGAGTTGATGCCAAAGAGCTCCATTTTGGTCTCATCTGACCACAACACTTTCACCCAGTTCTCCTCTGAATCATTCAGATGTTCATTGGCAAACTTCAGACGGGCCTGTATATGTGCTTTCTTGAGCAGGGGGACCTTGCAGGCGCTGCAGGATTTCAGTCCTTTATGGCGTAGTGTGTTACCAATTGTTTTCTTGGTGACTATGGTCCCAGCTGCCTTGAGATCATTGACAAGATCCTCCCGTGTAGTTCTGGGCTGATTCCTCACCGTTCTCATGATCATTGCAACTCATGATCTTGCATGGAACCCCAGGCCGAGGGAGATAGACAGTTATTTTGTGTTTCTTCCATTTGCGAATAATCGCACCAACTGTTGTCACCTTCTCACCAAGCTGCTTGGCGATGGTCTTGTAGCCCATTCCAGCCTTGTGTAGGTCTACAATCTTGTCCCTGACATCCTTGGAGAGCTCTTTGGTCTTGGCCATGGTGGAGAGTTTGGAATCTGATTGATTGATTGCTTCTGTGGACAGGTGTCTTTTATACAGGTAACAAGTTGAGATTAGGAGCACTCCCTTTAAGAGTGTGAGTGCTCCTAATCTCAGTCCGTTACCTGTATAAAAGACACCTGGGAGCCAGAAATCTTTCTGATTGAGAGGGGGTCAAATACTTATTTCCCTCATTAAAATGCAAATCAATTTATAACGTTTTTGACATGCGTTTTTCTGGATTTTTTTGTTGTTATTCTGTCTCTCACTGTTCAGCCTACGCTACCCTCCAGTCCCTCGACTTCTTGGCGCTGACGGAAACATGGATTACCACTGAAAACACTGCTACTCCTACTGCTCTCTCCTCGTCTGACCATGTGTTCTCGCATACCCCGAGAGCATCTGGTCAGCGGGGTGGTGGCACAGGAATCCTCATCTCTCCCAAGTGGACATTCTCAATTTTTCCCCTGACCCATCTGTATATCTCCTCATTTGAATTCCATGCTGTCACAGTCACTAGCCCATTTAAGCTTAATATCCTTGTCATCTATCGCCCTCCAGGTTCCCTTGGAGAGTTCATCAATGAGCTTGACGCCTTGATAAGTTCCTTTCCTGAGGATGGCTCACCCCTCACAGTTCTGGGGGATTTCAACCTCCCTACGTCTACATTTGACTCATTTCTCTCTGCCTCCTTCTTTCCACTCCTCTCCTCTTTTGACCTCACCCTCTCACCGTCCCCCCCTACTCACAAGGCAGGCAATACGCTTGACCTCATCTTTACTAGATGCTGTTCTTCTACTAATCTCACTGCAACTCCCCTCCATGTCTCCGACCACTACTTTGTATCCTTTTCTCTCTCGCTCTCCTCCAACACTACTCACTCTGCCCCTACACAGATGGTAATGCGCCGTCGCAACCTTCGCTCTCTCTCTCCCGCTACTCTCTCCTCTTCCATCCTATCATCTCTTCCCTCTGCTCAAGCCTTCTCCCTCCAATCTCCTGATTCTGCCTCCTCAACCCTCCTCTCCTCCCTTTCTGCATTCTTTGACTCTCTATGTCCCCTATCCTCCCGGCCGGCTCGGTCCTCCCCTCCAGCTCCGTGGCTTGATGACTCATTGCGAGCTCACAGAACAGAGCTCCGGGCAGCTGAGCGGAAATTGAAGAAAACTAGACTCCCTGCGGACCTGGCATCTTTTCACTCCCTCCTCTCTACATTTTCTTCATCTGTTTCTGCTGCTAAGGCCACTTTCTACCACTCTAAATTCCAAGCATCTGCCTCTAACCCTAGGAAGCTCTTTGCCACATTCTCCTCCCTGCTGAATCCCCCCTCTCTGTGGATGACTTCGTCCAACCATTTTGAAAAGAAGGTTGACGACATCCGATCCTCGTTTGTTAAGTCAAATGACACTGCTGGTCCTGCTCACACTGCCCTACCCTTTTTTTGCCCTGAGTGCTGTCGAACCCAGCCAACCCCAAAACGAAAAGATGCTTTGACTTCTTTCTCCCTCTCTCTCCAGAGATAAAATCTTGCGACTTGTGACGGCAGGCCACCCAACAACCTGCCCGCTTGACCCTATCCCCTCTTCTCTTCTCCAGACCATCTCCGGTGACCTTCTCCCTTACCTCACCTCGCTGATCAACTCATCCTTGACCGCTGGCTATGTCCCTTCCGTCTTCAAGAGAGCAAGAGTTGCACCCCTTCTCAAAAAACCAACACTCGATCCCTCTGATGTCAACAACTACAGACCAGTATCCCTTCTTTCTTTTCTCTCCAAAACTATTGAGCGTGCCGTCTTTAGCCAACTCTCTTGCTATCTCTCTCAGAATGACCTTCTTGATCCAAACCAGTCAGGTTTCAAGACTGGTCATTCAACTGAGACTGCTCTTCTGTGTCACGGAGGCTCTCCGCACTGCTAAAGCTAACTCTCTCTCCTCTGCTCTTGTCCTTCTAGACCTGTCTGCTGCCTTTGATACTGTGAACCATCAGATCCTCCTCTCCACCCTCTCCGAGCTGGGCATCTCCGGCGCGGCTCACTCTTGGATTGCGTCCTACCTGACCGGTCGCTCCTACCAAGTGGCGTGGCGAGAAGCTGTCTCCGCACCACGTGCTCTCACCACTGGTGTCCCCAGGGCTCAGTTCTAGGCCCTCTCCTATTCTCCCTATACACCAAGTCACTTGGCTCTGTCATATCCTCACATGGCCTCTCCTATCATTGCTACGCTGACGACACACAACTAATCTTCTCCTTTCCCCCTTCTGATAACCAGGTGGCGAATCGCATCTCTGCATGTCTGGCAGACATATCAGTATGGATGACAGATCACCACCTCAAGCTGAACATTGGCAAGACGGAGCTGCTATTCCTCCCAGGGAAGGACTGCCTGTTCCATGATCTCGCCATCACGGTTGACAACTCCGTTGTGTCCTCCTCCCAGAGTGCGAAGAGCCTTGGCGTGACCCTGGACAACACCCTGTCGTTCTCCGCTAACATCAAGGCGGTGACCCGATCCTGTAGGTTCATACTCTACAACATTCGGAGAGTACGACCCTGCCTTACACAGGAAGCGGCACAGGTCCTAATCCAGGCACTTGTCATCTCCCGTCTGGATTACTGCAACTCGCTGTTGGCTGGGCTCCCTGCCTCATTATGCGGCATTATCTATCTACAAAAAGGGGTTTAGGTGAAGGGCGTGGCATTTTTAAGCCAATTTCCTGCAATTCTCCAAATTCCTCCATGGAGCCGAGATACATTTATACATTTTTAAAGTTCATTTCCTGCAATTCTACACATTTAGCCATGGAGCTCAGAGAACATTTAGCAGTTTTAAAGAATTTCCTGCAATTCTATGCATTTTGCTATGGCTAAAGCCGTGTTCTTTAGCTCAAACTTAATAACAAAATCAATACTGTTAAATGAATTGCTTTTGGAATTTTCAATTCCCCTGACTGTCTAGCTTTTATTTTGGTGATTGTTAGTTCTCCAAGATTATATATATTTTTTAAAGATATGTCCATTATCATTTCACATACTTTATATCTTGTTTTAGTGGTTTAAGTTTACACTGAAAGTGTTTTCAATCCCGAAAATTAATTTGAAAAAAAAAAATGGATTTAGGTGTCCTGAAAAACCCTCCAAAGGGTTTCTATTGCAGAAAAATCCCTGCTCTTACATTCCCTTACTAACACCAACACATACAAACTAAGATTGCTAACATTTGACCTGGAATCACCTATAATCAGTATTTACCTCTCGGCAACCAATAATATTATTCCTGGAGATTTACATGTACCTAACCTCAGTCCGTCCAGTTTAGGTGTTGTGTTTGTGTAACCCTCTTATCAGACAGCAGGGGGTCCTGCAAAATGTCGCGGTATCATACCCCATACACACACAAACACACCACACAAATCAGATCAACACAATGTAATGTGTAGGGGTTGTTTCTGGACAGGGCCATCGTCTCTTCTTTCCTAAAACCTACAAAATCCCCCCCACGCCCATCAGCTTTACCCAGAAATATGTGTGTGTGTGTTTATGTTCTACCTGGAGCGTCTTTCACCCGGAGGGTAAATTGGTTGTGCCAGTACACCACCTCCAGGGTGTCCATAGTGGTTGCGATTCAAAATGTCAGAAAATCGTCACAAAATTAACAGAAAATGATTTGTAATTCCGACTACAAATGCATTTATTATATTTTATATTCAAAACACATTTTTTCATCAAAATGTACATTTTAAAACAAAGTCCACATATAAAAATCAAACTGACATAACATTTACAATAGAATCACATAGGGGGGAAATTCATCGTAAAACAGGTAAAAGAATAAAAGGGAGACCCTGTTGAATCTGATCTCGTGTTAAATGAGGCTATAGTGGTGGTATGTTGTCCTATCTTTATGGTGCAGTGGGGACAGACTCTTTAAAGGGGCATTCCACTGAAACGGTAAAGAATAACAGTTTTAACTACTGAATTTCTGTGGAATGACCCTTTAATGCACCAACTTCAAACAAGAACCTGAGCTATAGCAACTCAACAGCTACTACAGCAAGTCTTACATATCCATCCCCAGAGGGATTTAAGTCATTAATGCAACATCCTTTGATGTTAGGGACTAATTTCATGTTGACATGATGAGACATCTGCATGTACTGTATGTTTGAACAGCCCTGCTGGCCCGTGAAACAACTATATACGCTTATTGTCTAAGAAATCATATCACTGGCTGAAATGTCAATTTCCTTGTTGCTCAGCATGAGCAGAATCCCAAGGCGGTTACCGTGCCTAACTGCCTACATTTCCCATGTTTCCTATACTACCCACCATGCCCCTCTGGTGTCTATACAGGTGCAGCACCAGGTCCCTGATTTCGTCTCGTTTCCTCCGCACCTGTTGCCGTGGGAACCAGTGTTCTAGGCGCAGGGGGAGGTCAAAGTGCACCACAGGGTCCTAAAGGGAGAAACGTCAGGAGAGAGAGACAAGGTGTATGTAGGTGTATGTCAGCATATGTGTTTGTGAGTATGTTCTCATAAGAGAAAAACATAAGTAACCTTGCCTGAGACCTGAAGACTCAGTTGGCTAACATGGTCTTGAGTTGTTCAGACACCACACCAGTTCAATACCCGACTGGTTACAGGTGTGAGTGTGTGAATGCGTATGTATGTGTGTTCTTATTCCATGTGCACAGTTACCTGCAGGAAACTCTCAACGTATTGCAGCAGGTATAGGCCGCAGTCACTGCTATTGTCCTGTAGGGGGACCTTACAGTGGGAGCCTCTCATCTGCTCAGAACTGAACTCACGCACAGAGCCCCGACGCACCTCCCACTCTGACTGCAGATACCTGACACAGAGAGACAGACAGAGAGAGTACATTAAACACCCATAAAGGTACATATTCACACACACACAGGCATATACACACCATTCCATTCTCTCTACAGATATTTAACACGCACACGCACAGGAATAGTGAACACACTCACTCTCGTAAGAGTTTGAAGACACGCTCATGGAGGGAGAACTTGAGGGAGTCCATGATGAGAATGCAGGGTCTGAGGAGAGAAGAGAAAGACATTTCACAATTGCATATAAACATCCAGTTATGAGCTCTTTCTATGTGTGTGTATGTGTTTCCACTCACCTTTTACAGACATTGTCTCTGTGGCAGGTCTTCTCAGTGCAGTCCTAGGGAGAAGAAGAACGACAGAAGGTAAGAAAGAGAACAGAGTGAGAAAGAAGGAAAACAATTAAATGCGAGAAATTGAGACCCAACATAAGAGCCCTAAAGACAGTTGTGTCTTACCGGAGGACCAGGAGGTGGCTGGAGTACTGATTCACCCTGGACAACACTCTCTGAAACAACTAGAGAGAGGAAACATCATCATCAGCAGCAGCATTATCCTCCTCATGTTACAGCCCAGGTATTTATGCTGCTGTTATTCCCTTATCCCATTGATAATGTAGTTGTTGTTACTGTCATGATGTATGTTATCGCAGCACAGTGATATAAAGAATGGGATTTGTGTCTTAGTCTCATAAAAACCCAGTAGATTAAAGCCTATTGAGTTCCAGCTTCATTCTCTGTTTCTGTCTGTGACTGGTGTTCTGATTGTTTTTGGATTATAAAAATCCAGAGCAGCTCTTAAACAATTCTCTCTCTCTCCCTTACTGTTCTGGCTCCATCCAATGTTAATACTAATTGTAATTATTTTGCACTATAGCCTATTTATTGCCTTACCTCCATAACTTGCTACATTTGCACACACTGTATATATATTTTCTGTTGTATTTTTTTACTTTGTTTTTTTTTACCCCATATGTAACTCTGTGTTGTTGTTTTTATCGCACTGCTTTGCTTTATCTTGGCCAGGTCGCAGTTGTAAATGAGAACTTGTTCTCAACTGGCTTACCTGGTTAAATAAAGGTTAAATAAAAAAAATCCTACCACATAAGGTGCATTTATCTAAACCACCCATAGTCATACTTCCTAAACCAATGCAAATATTCATTAATGTTGAAATATTATGTAAGTTTGATGGTTTCACAAAGGTCTAATGTCCTGTGAGAGACATGATGAGAATTGTTTAGTCACACATACCTGTAACTGTCAGTTTGTCTTGGTTGTCAGTGTTGGTCGGACCAGGGGGAACTTCAGTGACACCATTTAGCTTTTCAGACCCGGAGGCCTCCTCTTCAGCCTGTGCCTTGCCTGACTTCTCCCCCCCTGTTCCCCTCAGCGAGGCTGGGTTGCTCCACTCCTCACACTGGGGATCCTCCAGGCCAGGGAAGCAGATCACCACCAGGTACCAGTGGGCTCTGCAATACAAGGAAGAAAGCACTATAAGTCACATGGTTTATTGATGCGTGTTAGTGTGTGTGAGTGTGTGTGTACACTTGTTTTCCTACATTATCAGGACCCCAATGTCCTAACGATTCAGCCAAATGTCCTAAAAGCGTAGGAATTTGCTAAAATGCTATTTTAAGCTTAAGGGTTAGGTTTAGGGTTTTGGGGTTAAGGTTAGGGTTAAGGTTAGGTTAGGTTAAGGATAGGGTTAGGGTTAAGGAAAATAGGATTTTTAATAGTAAAAAAAAATGTACACCAAATGTTTTTACATCAAAGCTGTGTGTGTGTGTCACTCACTCCTGATTGACAGGCACAAACAGGAAGTCTTTCTTGAAGATGTCCACATGTCGTGTCCACGTCTTCACCCGCTGGTGCCGCCTCTGCTGCGCTCTGGGGACAGACAACACACACACACACGAAACATACACTGCAATACAAATATCAACAAAAAGATACAAATACATTAATGATAAACCAAAATACACACACACACAAACACACACTTACGAGATGCTGGTGCTGTCCTCACTTGCGTTGTCTCTGCGTGTGAGCTGCTTGTAGAAGAAGCTACTGAAGACATGAGAGCGATCAGCCACATCTTGTGGAGCCCTCTCCAGGAGCAGATACCTGTTGGGACAGAGACAGAGCCATGTTGGAGTTGAAATTGTCCTCCATTTTGGCACCAAACTGTTTTGCGTACAGAGGATGTCTCTGTTAGGGGAGATACTCCATGCAATCACTGATGTCACCCTCACTTGAGGTAGAAATCGATGATGACATCATTCAGGAACTGGCCGTTGTCAAGGCACTCCAGATCTTCTGTTGTCACGGTGATCCCTCCTTTGGAAGGCGGTGGAGGAAACTGGATCAACCTAAGAACAGGAGGATGAGAAAGAAAGAAGTTAAGCCATACATCTACACTTTTCTCTACAGCAAGGGTCTCCGTCTCAGGTCCTGGAGATTAATTTCAAAGACTCAACAAGTTGTGTAGCTTGCCTGCGTGTGGGGCCCTGGTGTGTGTACCGGGTCCAATTGGAGCCAGGCTTGGGGCCCAGGGACACAGAGTAGGAGCCTCTGGTTCTGTGATGACACACTGTGTACATGGGTCTAGGCTGGACTGGACTTTCCTGGAGGGGTGACAAATGACAGAGGATGTATAATGGGTTACATGTTGTCAATTTGATTATTAATGTTAGAGCTTTGGGTTTTGTTATGGTTGAGCTTATTGACATCAGTCACACACACGTCCACACCCAAACAAATGCACTCAAAGTACTACCAACCTCAGTGAGGGGTACGATCTCTACCTCCCTCTGCTCCTCCTCCTCTGTCTGTACGTCTGTCTCTGTGTCTGGTAGTGTCTGTGACTCCCCCTCCACCTCTCTGTCCACAGTGTCCAGCTCCAGCCCAGGTGTCTCTCTGTCCTGTTCTGGTTCTTGGTCCTGGTCTGTCCTAGGCTTGGCACTGTTCTGGCCCAGTAGGGAGAGCAGCTGAGGGTCCAGTCCGGTTCTGCTGACCAGCACCAGACTGTCGTCCAATGACAGGAGGGGACTGTGGAGGTCAACCACCCCGTTGACAGGAGAGTTGCCACGGAGCCGTGCAGCTTCGACGTGCGGGGTGTTGTTGAGACAGATGATGTCGAGGACGGAGCGAAGGAGCGCACCCTCCACCCCCTCCAGAGGGTCACGCAGAGTGAGCAAGAGAAAGGGACTGGCTTGGCCTGTGAACACACACACACACACAGAGAGAACAAAACACAGTCAAACACATTTGCACATAGGCGTACACACGCTTGAGCAAACACCCACCCACACACACACTTTTGTTCCACAAGGCAGGCTCTCACCAGTGGGTGGGTCTAAGGCCTGTTTGATTGACAGCTCACTCAGGTCTTCTTGGACAGCGACTGCCTGGGTGTCTGACACGTAGAGGAGGAGGAGGGCAGGGGGGGGCTGCCCCCTCTCCCGCTCAACCTCCCACCCCAGCCCTCTCTCCTGTAGCTCCTCCATGTCCCAGACGCTGTACCTCCACAGCTGACAGCGCTCCACAGTCACCATCACTTCTACCAGGCCTGAAGGCTCTGAAGACAGAAGGGAGAGAGAGGGGTCAACAACCTGGTCATCTAAACCTGGGACTTATTCAGGAGACGAAGACCGGGACAAATTACTATTCCACATATAGTAGTGATCAGTAGTCACAAGGGTAAGCACTGTAGCTCTCTGCAGCCAGATTTCACCAGCAGAAAGGTGAAAAAGATCACAAAAGCCCTTAGGGTCTAACACACACACACACACACGTGTGCGCTCAGCTGAAGATGAGGATGGTGTACAGACAGACAGGAGGACCACAACAGGATCAGAGAGGGTCTATTTCAAAACAGAGTTTATATAGCCACCACACGACCGCCCCACCTGACCGCCCACCCGAGGCACAGAGGGGCTAGCGACCACACACGGTCACGTTCAGGTTGGACCAAGTAATAATGGAATTGTTCCAAAAGGATTAAAGGTTAAATAGAGGACCAGGACTGTATGGTAAAGGCTGGCGACATCATAAACAAGGTCCAGGGGTGCTGGATTACCTTGAATTGGTATGATGATTCTTTGGTTTGTGATCTGCAGAGGAGAAAAGAAAGGGCCCCGTGTCACACAAGCACTGCAAGAGTACAAGCTGCTATGTACTGAATGTCTATTCTATTATGTACTGCATCTTCTCCACAGTCGGAGCACAGTGTTCAGAGCCTTACCCTGAGGTTCCCG
Source organism: Coregonus clupeaformis (assembly GCF_020615455.1). Lineage (NCBI taxonomy): Eukaryota > Metazoa > Chordata > Actinopteri > Salmoniformes > Salmonidae > Coregonus > Coregonus clupeaformis. Next base: position 26,067,246 of record NC_059231.1, on the reverse strand, counting down.
CTGGCCTCCCCTCGGACCCCCCCACAGTGCAGGGCAGAGAAGGACAGGCCCATATTCTCAGAGTCCTCAATGCTGGGGAAGGGGGACACCCCAAATCCTGTCACCACCACAGGCACCAACTGAAACAAACACATAAACACATTGATGAGTGACACACACACAAGTGCATGCAAGCAAACAACAACCATGCTTTCTGATAACAAGGGCACAAGAGAATCCGGATAAGCAATAAGACATAGAAAGGGTTTGTGTGTGAGAGACTTAGTTAATCAACAGATCGGTTTAACTTACAATATATATACAAAGGTATATGGACACCCCTTCAAATTAGTGGATTTGGCTATTTCGGCCACATCCGTTGCTGACAGGTGTATAAAATCGAGCACACAGCCATGCAATCTCCATAGACAAACATTGGTTGTAGAATGGCCCGTACTGAAGACCTCAGTGACTTTCAACTTGGCACTGTTATAGGATGCCACCTTTCCAACTAGTCAGTTCGTCAAATTTCTGCCCTGCTAGAGCTGCCCCCGTCAACTGTAAGTGCTGTTATTGTGAAGTGGAAACGTCTAGGAGCAACAACGGCTCAGCCACGAAGTGGTAGGCCACACAAGCTCAGAACGGGACCGGCGAGCGTCTGTCCGTCTGTCCGCCATTGAACTCTGGAGCAGTGGAAACGCGTTCTCTGGAGTGATGAATCACGTTTCACCATCTGGCAGTCCGACGGATGAATCTGGGTTTGGCGGATGCCAGGAGAACGCTACCTGCCCGAATGCCAACTGTTTGGTGGTGGAGGAATAATGGTCTGGGGCTTTTTTTTATGGTTCGGGCTAGTTATTAGTTCCAGTAAAGGGAAATCTTAACTCTACAGCATACAATGACATTCTAGACAATTCTGTGCTTCCAACTTTGTGGCAACAGTTTGGGGAAGGCCCTTTCCTGTTTCAGCATGACAATGCCACCATGCACAAAGCGAGGTCCACACAGAAATGGTTTGTCGAGATCGGTGTGGAAGAACTTGACTGGCCTGCAGAGAGCCCTGACCTCAACCCCATCGAACACCTTTGGGATGAATTGGAACGCTGACTGCGAGCCAGGCCTAATTTCCCAACATCAGTGCCCGATCTCACGAATGATCTTGTGGCTGAATGAAGCAAGTCCCAGCAGCAAATGTTCCAACATCTAGTGGAAACCCTTCCCAGAAGAGTGGAGGCTGTTATAGCAGTAAAGGGGGGACCAACTCCATATTAATGCCCATGATTTTGGAATGAGATGTTCGACGGGCAGGTGTCCACATACTTTTGGTCATATAGTGTATGTGTGTTCATTTGTATGTGGTGCAGCCGAGGGCATTTGGCTTGTCCTCCTATGAGTTGACCGACTACAGTACGTGGGAGCTACAGTATCCCCACTCTGGCCTCTAAAGCCTGGCAGGCAGCAGGTGGTGGTTCTACCCCCTAGGGCCAGTCTAGTCACGCAATGCCCTCCCTCACTAACACCACCTGCCTCTGTACACTGATCCCTCCGTGAGCAGCCCTTTGTGACATCACCGTAATCTATAACTCTCGAGTCGCTATTCACAATTTCCCCACCGTAGGGGAAAATACAGGGAGTTCTCATTATGACAATAGATGTATTTTATATATAGCACTTTTCATACAGAATCTGTCGCTTTTAAAAAACAAACAAAAAACCTAGACTGCCGGCAAAAAAAGCCACCATTTACATGTTGCTTATGAGTGCATTTCACACTGCTTTTAGATTATAATTGGATTGTAAGGCTCGTATGAATGTCCTGCTTAACATAACGTTTGTGTCATCGTCACCAATCAACTGCATTATACTTTTAAAAAACACTTCAACCGGTAAAAACGCCCTTTGGCTAGCTTTGCTACCAGCCTATGTCAATGAGCGTTAGTGTAGAACAGGGGTATGTGTGTACCCTACTCCTCAGCCTGAAGTGTCCCCACTTGTGCCAGCGAATAGCTAGCTTTTCGCGTGGCGCTGACTGGTAAGACACCTCAAGAGGGCGGTCATGTGTTCTAGCAAGGCAGTGGTCCTAGGTTCGAGCATCGGTGTAAGCTGAATCAGGAAGTGGTATCCATTGTGAGATTGCCCTATTTTGCCATTTGGGATGTCATCCATTGTGAGATCCACCTATTCTGTCCTTTGGGATGTCATCCATTGTGAGATCCCCCTATTCTGTCCTTTGGGATGTCATCCATTGTGAGATCCCCCTATTCTGTCCTTTGGGATGTCATCCATTGTGAGATCCCCCTATTCTGTTCTCTGTGATGTCATCCATTGTGAGATCCCCCTATTCCATCCTTTGTGATGTCATAAGATTTCAGAAGTTGTTTTTGCCCACCTGAGAGTCCATCTCTGCCATCATGTCTTCCTGAGCATGGTTTCTCTGGCGCTTAGAGTCACTAGCCCCAGTCTGTGGCCGAAGGACTGAACTGCGGGACGGGGTGACTACCTCCTCCTCATCACTGGAGAGAACGACTAGAAAACACACACAGATTAAACCTGTTGCAGTTAAATATTGTTATACACTAGGCTTGGGCGGTATACCGGGGTATTTTCAAATAAAGACGGTATGATTTTAAAAATTCTAATTTTTTATTTTTACTCACAAAAATGCAATTCAATTCAGGTACATTTGATAACAACTAGCACATGGAGCAAACGGAAGTTTCGTGACGTGACCTCCACAGTTGAGCAGCACAAGAGAGGTGATCAAGTTTCACTTCAAATTCACTATTAATGTTTGCTAGCTAGATATCTTATAACTAGTATAAATTAACGATCTAAGTGCCAAATACATTTTCTCCAGCTCAGGGCTCCAGCTATGCATTTGATTTGCTAACAATAGGTAGCTAGCTTGTAAAATCAAGCTTCTTGGTTACAGCAGAGACCATCAATCCAGTCCTGGATCAAGTGTGAGTGTAGCCTATTGAGAACTTTATCAGCTGGGTTGTCTGTCCTTGCATTTAGTTTGTTCGCTTGCGCTTGTTAGCATTTACCTAGCGTCCGCTATGGGAATTCACTAGTCCTTTGTTAGCGTACTTATTTATTTATTTTTACGTTTGCAAAGAAATAGCCGCCCTTGTGTGCACTGCAGGTAATATAGTATGATACTGGAACAGTATGGAAATCTGAATACCGCCCAACCCTATATTACACACACACTGCCATGTCACTGCATGACTGTGGTGTAATGGACTTTGAAGGAAAGACAGGAACAGCAGTAATCCTGCTATGTTGGGGGGTAACCATAGCAATGGCAAAGTGTTGTAGGCCACAACTAGTGCCATTACACACACATGCAAGCACGCAGATACTTTTTACACACAAAAAAGGCAATACTGGCAGAGACACACACAGAAACACACTCAACTCAGTTGACACACACACACACACACACACACACACACTGGGCATACTGACACAGACAGTCACAAGCACGCACCCAGTGGTCAGCATTAACAGACACTGTGGGGGCTTAGGCTTGGTGCCGGAAGTAGAAAAATAGACTACATTGAGCAAAGGTCATCAAAATTGTTAAAAGGTTTTAAAACAATACTAATAAATGCAACAGACAATGGATGAAGATACTCTAAACTTTTTGCATTTTTAAAATCCATCAGATATTGACTGAATTATAGCACATTAAACATTTTACTGGCACGTATAATGTTCAGTGATTTTGGTGGGAATTTAGGCATTCAATTTATTGTCAAATGTCTTCTTTTTTTTTTGAATGCACTCATATACACATTTTCTAATGGTATCATGTTTTTTTTTTTTTGTTAAAATAAAGATAATTATATGTGCCTCATTTGCATAAATACACTAACATTTACATCATTTAGCAGACACTCTTATCCAGAGTGACTTACAAATTGGTGCATTCAATTTAACATAAACGGGGTGGAACAGGTGCGCTGTCTAGACTGCCTCATTAATTACTGTTGTATAATTCAACAAGTGTGTCAATAGCAGGATACCTTCGGATAAAAAAAATCAACACGCTTGGCTCTGGATTACTTTACATTGTTTGTGAGAGCAGACATAATATCACTATAATCTGAGTGTTAATTTTCAGAAGTTGGTTTCATTTCAGCGCATCTAATTTGTAAACATTTCAACCTTGGGGCGGCGCACAATTGGCCCAGCGTCGTCCAGGGTAGGGAATGGCCGGCAGAGATGTATCTCAGTTGGTAGAGCATGGCATTTGCAAAGCCAGGGTTGTGGATTCGATTCCACTATGAAAAAAAAATATATGTATGCACTCACTAACTAAGTCGCTCTGGATAAGAGCGTCTGCTAAATGACAAATGTAAAATGTTATTCAATTATTACTTGTTTCAATTCCACAAAAAACAAACATCAAAATAAAGTTATCTTTCATCTCCTTCTTGTGATGTAAGTTTCGAGACGAAGCGTTAAATCCCAGACGAAGCTTTAGCGTTCTTATAGATGCAACGGAAAGACAATGTATTCCATTGAGCCCATTTCAGCCAATACCGGGCTGTGTCTGACAGGTCATTACAAAAATGTCCGTGGTCGTAACGCTCATGGGAAAAAACGACAGGCACAAGCAAGAGTATGAAAGAGTCGCAGGTGTAAAATGAAAGCAATCAATCTAGTGAGATTTAAGTGACAAGTGGATTTTGCACCCCTCAAACACATGAAATATATGGTTTAAATAGACAGATCCTCAGGAGGGCAGGGCATGCGCGTTGCTACTACATTATAATGTAACCATTCCAGGAGGGGGAGGAATCTGTGTGTTTGTTTATTTCTGTATGTTTGTTTCAATAAGAGAGATGGGGTGAAAGAAGCACACACACCAGGAGTGAAGGTATGCAGTGTACAGTGCGCTCTATACTCACTGGGTTCAGCAGGGCTGGGTTTGGGCGACCTATCCTGGCTGGAGGAGGACAGGCTCAGCCTCAGGGTTCCTCTCCTCTCCCTTCCACAGCTGGGGTTAGAGGGGCTAACAACTTCCCCGTCTTCCCCCACAGTGACTACCATCAAGGTCCCGTCAAAGTCGGAGGGATCCACCTCTACCTCTATGGATGCTACATTGGTGTCTCTGCCCCCTGTCCCCTCCAGACAGAGCCGTTTGGGAGGCAGTCCTCCCATGACTCTGGACTCCCCGGACAGGCGCAGCACGCTCCCCCTGGAGCGCCTGGAGGTGTCTGTGGTCAAGCCCTCCGCCACTCCATCCTTCATCCCTCCATCCTTCACCTGTCCATTACAGTAGAGCGCAGACTCCCTCCTACATCTCTCCCTCTGGAAACAGAGAGATAAAGGTTGCGTTAGGCTGGGGACCGGTTGTCTAATGGTTTGGATTCCAGCTTGCAGGTTTTTGGCTTTAGCCTTAAAGTCAGTCAACTTTAATGTCAGTATTAAGGTAACTTATATCCAGAGATCCTACCTCAGCGTGTGTGGATTCGCTTGAACCTGAATTGGACTTCCTGGTCCTGGTGGATTGTGGGTAATGCTTTTCCTGGTGCCTGTCCCCCTCAGTAAAGGTCACCTCCTCCAGGGGTACCCCTGACCCACACCTCCCTGACACACCAACCTCTGCAGAGTAAAGGGACGGTGATAAAGTTATCACACCAAATACAATAAACATGTTACTACTCTCCAGAAAGTAGGGCAGCAGATATGGAAAAAACAAATGACCGTAAGATAATTAAATCAACTTTGCCTGTGTGTGTGTATGTAAGAGAGGAAGGAAGGTGCAGATTCAGCAGGTCTTTGTTTTACAGCTCTATAAAGTAAAGTAAAGTGTTTGTTTATTTACAACAGGATTGAGTCCAGGAATACTGCAGAGCCTTTCCAATAAGGAGGCGGGAGAACGGTAGGAGTGTGTGTGTGTGATATCTTCACTGCATCTCTTGGGCCTCATAACCGTTGCATAAATTTAACACTAAATATCTGCGTGCGCCATTTCTGAAAAGACTTAGTACGCAGAAAAATATTGTGATTTCTAAACTTGCCGCACGCCGTTATAAACCAGACCTGTCGTAAAACTGTGCGCACGTGAACGAGCATTATAACGCCGCCTGAAAAACACCCATCATTCACCTTTTATGGTGACAATAACACCCTTATTTGCAGTATACTTTGGAAGTATTGGACTTAGGCCAAGACAGTATCTAAAGGAAATAGCAATGCATTGCAAACTTGATCAAATGTCTTTGGAGGTGTTGGCAGAATGTTTTCTTTTGCAGTGACATTTGCTGTATTTGACCATTTCTGAAAGACAAAAACAATTGCAAATTGTTGTGGATCTGTAAACAGATTGTTTGAATGCAATGTTTCACCTTCACTTTTTCCCCGAACATAAATATGCTGCACTGCCCCGCGAATTCTGAAACATGATCTACTCTGAAAAAAATGTAAACTACAGTAGGCCTACTTATAGTGGTAGCCTACAAATGTCAATGCAAAATATAAACTGCCTGTTCACCGGTTAAATTCTACTGTGTTATAAACCGCGCTCCCTGTCGGATGCATAGAGCAAAAACTTGAAATTACAAAAACTTGAAATTATAATAGCATATCTAATAGGCCCAATTAAATGAGAGATGCACATGGTAAAATGTTTGCATCTTGTTATTATATTTAGCTAGGCTACCTATTTTTTTGTTATGAATAAGAGTGTCATATTACTTTTGCCTTCTTGCAATGAAATACGTCAACCACTAGAAAGTTTGCGGGAGGATAAGCACATTCTCAAGTCAAGTTCACTTTTTTTCCGTGAAAACTGGCGCACACATGTTTTAGGGCATATTGTGTGTACGCAATTTTTATATATGAGGCCCCTGGTCCTCACCATTCTCCTCTCCTATTTCATTCTCTTCTTCCTCTGATCCCCCTCTGTGGTGTGACCTAAACAAGAGAGAAAGAAGGAATGAAAGAAAGTCAGAAGCCACCCAAACAAAATTCTACTGTCTGTATGCTTACTCTGTGCTCTGTGTTTTAACTCTTGATCGCTCACTGGCATCCTAAATTCAGCAACATTTAGCCCAGCATTACCTCCTGTCCTTGCGGGTCGAGATGGGTGTGGGGTGGTCATGGGGTCTCTTTCTGTGTTGGGGGTCATCTCTCCGATCCTCCCTCCCCTCTCTGCTGCTCTGAGACACCCTCCTCTGCCCACTCCCCACCCATGACTCGCTCTTTCGCTCTCCATTGCCGGTCATCTGGCCACGCCTTTTCTTGTCCAGGTAGGCCAGCCCCTGTTCAGTCTTTAAAACGTCCGTGAGGACCAACTGGATCTGCCTAATGAAGGAAGGAACAGAACCAGTCAGAACCTTTACAGCCCTACGACCATTCTGTGTCATCGTGACCTGATATGACATTCCGGCTTATCTGATGACCATTCTGACCAATAGGGAAACTGTGAGGCTAAAGGGGGGAGGGGCAGACAGGTGGAATGGGGTTGATAGGGCCAGGCAGTGAGTCTGTGTGGTAAAGATAAGCACTGCTGCTGCAGCTATATCTCTACAGTACCAGTAGTGGTGGTGTACACGGAGCATGTAAGCTACCTTTGAGAATAATACTTAGGGGAAGAGCCCCATCTGTGGAACGTTTGGAGAACTGCACTCAATGACATAAAGTGGCTTAATTCTACTTTACCGTGCAAAGGCTCCCAATTAGTTCACAGATAATAACATGAATTCAAATGTATATTTTGGCAGAATAAGAGAAAGACAAAGGCTGTATCTTACTAACTGACCATGTTATAGAGTAAAATCATCTATGAACCTACAACAAGTCTAATCTAACCAGACTATGTATGCTTGCTTCCTAACATAACTTTCCATCTGTGGCTCCATAAATGCTGCTCCTCACCTGTCCATTGCCGCTTGGGCTAAAGCCACCTGGCCATGATCCAAAGAGATGGATCCATTCTGCTGACGGGAATCTTGGAGTTTGATTCTGTCTCCAGCAATCTGGGACCAATGAATCTGTTGGAGAAAGAGAGGGAGGAGGAAAGTTACTTACCCACTGGCCTAACCACAATAGTAAAACCTCAGGGAAAAAGGTTAAAGGTGCAATCTGTCGTTTCATTTATTTTCTGTCATTTTAATGTTGTGTGTGTGTGTGCGTGTGCATGGGACAGAAGGTGAGACATTTTTGGGGTCAGCTAAGGTCTTTCAGGTATAATTGTGTTTCTTACTAAATGTTTGACTCCATAAGCCCTACTTAGTCTGCCCTACTTAGGCTAGGCGAACTGAACGAGTGTGCTCGCATTCTCCCTTAAAAGACCTTCGCTTGAAAAACGAGAAAAAAGCAGCAATAGTAGCATTTGTCCATCTTGAGACACCGTAGCCAGTATACACTTCCTCAGATGTCTGACTTAATCTAAGATAACTCATGAAATCTGTCATGAATTTTAACGTTTTCGTCGAGATCTTAGTCGTGCAATTATACATCTAACTAAGATATTTGTTGCAGTATTTCTCAACTGAAAAAATTTGCATGAAAGTGATTTGTCTCTCGTTGAATGACAACAAACACTTCATTGAAGAATCCCTACTGTTGAACAATCACAGACAAAAGGGCGTAGGCTTCAGCTTGCCTCAAGAAAAAATGCTGGGTGCACGAACTGAAAAAACCCTTGACGAAAACCAAAACGAACCAAAATCACTAAATGCCGTCATAATATATGCACGAACTGTTCCAGATGGGAAGCATGCGGACGCCTTACGAGAAAGGTGACCCAAAGAGAATAACATCTACCTGTGCCTCTTCATTCCCACATCCCGACTCTGAAGAAAGGAGGGTCTTGGGGATTTTGAGTGGACTTCCCATCTAAAAAGCAGAAAGGGGTACTGTTACTTTGCTCACTGTTGTTGATTATAGTTCTTGCATACTGACTGAGAAAAAGACTAGGAATCCCAATGAATGAATATAACCAGGCAGGCCAGACATACTTGAGCGTTATCCACCTTGTCAACGGCCAGTGAAATGGTTAGAGCTCTCCTGTGGTCCATCATGACCAAGCTATGGTCCTTTAGGGCTTGATGGACACTCCTTCTCCAGAGCCTCCTGTCACCAACCAAGGCAGCGATGGTGATGCAGCAAGCAAGATCTGCAGCAGACACACATGGTATACATTCACTTTCATATCTGTCAGTTTAAATGTGCATAATCACCAATAGCTTGGGGATGTATGTTGTTAAATACAGTATCAGGTGCGTGCAAGCAAGTGTGATTCAGGTGAGTGCAAGCAAGTGTGATTATTTTTAGTTTGTACTTTATGCGTAATGCTTTTGCAAGGACAAATACAAGCATTGTTTATAAACTTGCAATAGGAGTTAGTAAGCAACTACTGGATCATTATGGATACATGTTCTGTATCTCTCAATCCACAAGAACAGCAGCATCTTGACAGGTCACATGTAGTAAAAATCAATGTTGGGCCTGTTGAGGTCAATACTTTTAGTATTCTAGTAACAGACCAACCTGCTATGGCCCCATAGTAAGAGTATATCTTAAAGGGATAATCCACCCCCAGAAATAAAAAATAATGAAACTGCTGTCTATTTGGTGAAAGCTTATGTTCTATCAGTGGGTAAAATAAAAATGTTCCCCATGATTTAACGTGTAAGTGGTCCAACTGTGAAATAACGAAATCGTGCAAGAACGTGTCATAGCTACACGGTTCTCGTCACTGGAGATAGGGGATAACACAATATCACATTTCATAACGCTTTTAAAACAATTACCTACTCCAGCTCGCCAAATCAGCCAATAGATAGTATGGGCATACTCGTCTAGAACACATCCATCCGTTTATACCGTCATGACAAAGTATATATTTCGCTTAGATGTGCTCAATCTAAACAGTGTAACAAATTATTAAACTCAGTTTCTTCTTATAATAATATAATAATATGCCATTTAGCAGACACTTTTATCCAAAGCGACTTACAGTCGTGCGTGCATACATTTTTTTTGTGTATGGGTGGTCCCGGGGATCGAACCCACTACCTTGGCGTTACAAGCGCCGTGCTCTACCAGCTGAGCTACAGAGGACCACAAGTATGGTTCTTCAAGTACCATCTCTCAATGCACCGTGTGTCTGTGGGAAACGTGGGAAAGGGCCGTTGTTGCCATAGCAACATACTCTGCACTTGCTCTGGGCAGCAGAGTTGCAATTTGAACTCTGTGAGACTCCTAAATTGATAGTGCAGTTTGTTTAGGCGATTTTACAGCTAGCTAGCTACTTCATATGCTGATATTGACTTTGGTATTATTGTGTGTAGCTCCGTTTGCTAGCTAGCTAGCCAGCCCAGAGCATTTCGGGTTTTGTAGTGGACTTGAGCTGCAACAGATTTCCAGAACGATTTTGACATGTTGCTACCAACCTTATAATGACAAAATTAAACATTTGTTCACAAAAAATATTGTTTTCACATATTACTGTTATTTAACACTGTTAAACATAGGAATTAGTGGTTTGGGGTGGATTATCCCTTTAAATGTTGACTAACTATGTGTAATGGTTTGCTGCTCTCCAAGATATTAGGTTAAAACTTATTGGCATTCCTATGGAACTTTATAGGTTTCTAGTCCTTTGTTTTATGAAAACAGTTGACAGGATAACATTGTATATAATTTTTATCACCCCACAACCATGAATATTTACATGTATAAATCAATTTTTTGTTTGAAGATTAAATATTCCAATTAAAGCCCCCATGCAGTCTTTGTAATTGATTGTTTCAAATCGTCACTGTATGTCTAGTAAAGCACTGTGTGTTTATTTAATGAAAATAACTCCAAAATATATTTATCATCATTTATATCCCCGAGCCTCCTTTGGCCCTGGAAATGCTCAGTCTGATCATATGGGCATTAGGAAACAAATGTTAAGATATTTACATACACAGCCCTGATTGGCTGGTCTAGAGCCCACCCTCTTACCTATATGAACAGTCATTGGTCTATTTTAATCAGATCATATTGTGATGTCACGTGGGCCAAAAGTTCCATCCCACCTGAACAGGCTGAAATTCCAGGCCTTTTTTTATTCTTCTTCTAAACGGCCCTTACACAAAAATGCCATTATCATGATTTTCACAATTTCAGAGTGTTATTCCAACCTCAGTGTGGAAATATAAAATACAACAAAAAACAGGAAAATCACTACACTGCCCCTTTAAGGATCGACATTTTCAGAAATCAGTGATTAGGACAGCATTTTGGGCACATTCTTACCACAATTCTGTGAATCATTTAACATATTTATAAATGTGGCTCATTTGGATGTGTATTCTACATCCCTATGGACATTTTAAGATATTATTGGGCATACTACAATTATATTTCATACAGGTATGGTCATGCGAAATTGATCCAATAAGACCCCATTGCCTTGTTTGGCGGCCATATTGGAAAAAGGCTTCTGTGGAGTTAATGCGTGAATCCTGTGATGGTCCTGTATCTACAAATGTTTTTAAAACCCTGTTCTGGTTGTGTGCAATTTAATGCTTCTATCACCGAAGTTACAATCCTAAACCATAGCCGCCCACTACATGGAATTACATGGCTAAGCTTCCAACATTCTAATGTCAATGGCTGTGTTGTCAGGATATCAGTATCGCGATACTAGGAAGTAAGGAAACAAAACATGAAATGGACTTCATTTCTTGAGGGAAAACATTCCTAATGTTAGAAAAAACGTATGTTGTCACCCAGAGTCACATTTGAAGTTGTTTATATTATATATCATTTGAATGGTAATTTCATGACTTTTCAGAACCAACTAAATGTATCAGGGTTTCCTTTTTTAAGCCTGAACATTCTGAAAATGTGGATGGATAGCTGTGAATCGAAGCTTACCAATGATATATGATTAAAGGGTATACGTGAGCAATAACTGGTTGTATACTGACATTGTTCGTCATATCGTAAAATTCCAATGGTAAAAATTAATATGCCATGAGACATCGTCACCCAAAATTTGGGGGTCTGGCCCCCATGCCATCGACTACTACGCTAGGTAGCTACTCGTTGCATTTCGCTAAAGTTAAATATTGCCCGTATAATGGTTCTCTTCATGTGTGCCCTTTGTCATTCTAGAATATCATTCAACTATGCACAGACACGCTAGCGAACAAAATCTGGCAACAAGCTGCCTGTAACTTCACAGACATTTAGTGTAGGCGAGCCTTAGCTAGCATCTATGAATAGGCTAACGTTAGCTAGCTAGCAGATATCAACTTTTGTCCACGGTTCTCATACTTACTCGGTAATACTGTGAGTTAGTGCAACATACACGCACGTGACCAAAGAGCGAGGAGACGGGAAATATACACAGCTACTGCACTCTCCAAATCATCTTGCTGATTAATTGCAACGTCCATAAAATCATAAATACACGTTAATGGCAAAGGTTGCCGATGTTTTCAAGCTTTTCCTGATTCAGAAGAACATCCTGTTGTTTCCGGAAGTGGACAATCTAGCTATATGAGACCATAGAATGAGAAGATTATTTGTATCCAAGCCTATGTTTTATTACTTTATTATTTGGTTACAAATTTAAATGTATATGATATTAAATACTAAATACTTTGAATTGGATAACATTTCACAAATATTTTAAGTCAATTCTTCTAATTTTCCTTCATAGTATCAAATGACTTGATATGTAGGCTACTCATGGTCCACATAACATGTATAATTTCAAGTTGCAGATATGTAAGACATGTTTTGATGATTCATAGCAGTTCTTGATAATGTTCATCAGAGAGTTTAATATCTAATTGCTCATAATTTATATTCTGAGAAGTTATATGCATACAGCACAATAAAAGACAAGTCATTCAGATACTTTTCAAGTTTGTATTGACATTTTACTGGTCAGATAGTGAAGCTGCAGCATGGGGATCAAGCCAGCTCAATCCCTGGGTGGAGGGGTTGGTGAGCAGGCCATCACACGCTGCAGCCAAAAGGGTAATCTGGGGTCAAAGGTTAAACTAGGCTCACTGGACCCAATACTGACCTGAGATCAACGTATATAATAACTTCATATTTCACACAATCCTCACACTGGCATAGTGACTGATGTGAGTGAAAGTTGGAGTTACAACAGGTATCTGTTGTAAGAAACTCAGTGCTCAGTACTCAGTGCCCATACCACTGAGTATGGGCACACTGGAGAGAGACTAAGACAGCAAGGGCATGTCAACATACATCTTTTTTTTTGTTGGAGGGCTGTTAAAGAAAAGCTTCCATAGATCAGTGAATAATCAATAATATTACAATATCCTGTTAGGATACTTTGGTTCAGAAACCTCACTCCTATGCCCATACAACATAAATGAAATTGAATCACTTATCATGTCATATACTGTTTGGTCTCAAAATCAGTCATCATTATGGTCATGGTGACATTTTCTATGGGAATGCTTTCACTAAAGTCGGTAAAGTAAGACTAATAGTCTATTGCTAGTGTGTTGGGCTGTAAAGATGTTAAAATCTGTCCTCAAGTGAATCTGACTAGACGTACAGTTCTATGAATGTATATTTTTTCAAGACATTTTTAATGATCATTGATTGGTCCCAGCCCGTTATCCAGTGAAACCTCAGGATCCACACTTGCTGTCTCTGACCACAGCGCCGGGCCGCTGTTAGCGATGACATCAACATCATCATCAGGTTCAGGGGTCATTATGGCTGCCGATGGATCAGAATCCGACGTCAACTGCTCCTTCTTATTAAAGCCTGAGGAGACAGGAAATAAAGAGAAGCAGAAAACATAGAACTCAACATACACAGACACAGACATACACACCAGTTATATGTAAAGGCCAGACAGGTTTTAGCAGACCAGCGCAGGGATTCATTTACAGTGGGGAAAAAAAGTATTTAGTCAGCCACCAATTGTGCAAGTTCTCCCACTTAAAAAGATGAGAGAGGCCTGTAATTTTCATCATAGGTACACGTCAACTATGACAGACAAAATGAGAAATAAAATTCCAGAAAATCACATTGTAGGATTTTTAATGAATTTATTTGCAAATTATGGTGGAAAATAAGTATTTGGTCAATAACAAAAGTTTCTCAATACTTTGTTATATACCCTTTGTTGGCAATGACACAGGTCAAACGTTTTCTGTAAGTCTTCACAAGGTTTTCACACACTGTTGCTGGTATTTTGGCCCATTCCTCCATGCAGATCTCCTCTAGAGCAGTGATGTTTTGGGGCTGTCGCTGGGCAACACGGACTTTCAACTCCCTCCAAAGATTTTCTATGGGGTTGAGATCTGGAGACTGGCTAGGCCACTCCAGGACCTTGAAATGCTTCTTACGAAGCCACTCCTTCGTTGCCCGGGCGGTGTGTTTGGGATCATTGTCATGCTGAAAGACCCAGCCACGTTTCATCTTCAATGCCCTTGCTGATGGAAGGAGGTTTTCACGATACATGGCCCCATTCATTCTTTCCTTTACACGGATCAGTCGTCCTGGTCCCTTTGCAGAAAAACTGCCCCAAAGCATGATGTTTCCACCCCCATGCTTCACAGTAGGTATGGTGTTCTTTGGATGCAACTCAGCATTCTTTGTCCTCCAAACACGACGAGTTGAGTTTTTACCAAAAAGTTATATTTTGGTTTCATCTGACCATATGACATTCTCCCAATCCTCTTCTGGATCATCCAAATGCACTCTAGCAAACTTCAGACGGGCCTGGACATGTACTGGCTTAAGCAGGGGGGACACGTCTGGCACTGCAGGATTTGAGTCCCTGGCGGCGTAGTGTGTTACTGATGGTAGGCTTTGTTACTTTGGTCCCAGCTCTCTGCAGGTCATTCACTAGGTCCCCCGTGTGGTTCTGGGATTTTTGCTCACCGTTCTTGTGATCATTTTGACCCCACAGGGTGAGATCTTGCGTGGAGCCCCAGATCGAGGGAAGATTATCAGTGGTCTTGTATGTCTTCCATTTCCTAATAATTGCTCCCACAATTGATTTCTTCAAACCAAGCTGCTTACCTATTGCAGATTCAGTCTTCCCAGCCTGGTGCAGGTCTACAATTTTGTTTCTGGTGTCATTTGACAGCTCTTTGGTCTTGGCCATAGTGGAGTTTGGAGTGTGACTGTTTGAGGTTGTGGACAGGTGTCTTTTATACTGATAACAAGTTCAAACAGGTGCCATTAATACAGGTAACGAGTGGAGGACAGAGGAGCCTCTTAAAGAAGAAGTTACAGGTCTGTGAGAGCCAGAAATCTTGCTTGTTTGTAGGTGACCAAATACTTATTTTCCACCATAATTTGCAAATAAATTCATAAAAAATCCTACAATGTGATTTTCTGGAGAAAAAAAATTCTCAATTTGTCTGTCATAGTTGACGTGTACCTATGATGAGAATTACAGGCCTCTCTCATCTTTTTAAGTGGGAGAACTTGCACAATTGGTGGCTGACTAAATACTTTTTTCCCCCACTGTAAGTAGTTGATCACCTACCAACCAGTAAGAATTCCGGCTCTCACAGACCTGTTAGTTTTTCTTTAAGAAGCCCTCCTGTTCTCCACTCATTACCTGTATTAACTGCACCTGTTTGAACTCGTTACCTGTATAAAATACACCTGTCCACACACTCAATCAAACAGACTCCAACCTCTCCACAATGGCCAAGACCAGAGAGCTGTGTAAGGACATCAGGGATAAAATTGTAGACCTGCACAAGGCTGGGATGGGCTACAGGACAATAGGCAAGCAGCTTGGTGAGAAGGCAACAACTGTTGGCGCAATTATTAGAAAATGGAAGAAGTTCAAGATGACGGTCAATCACCCTCGGTCTGGGGCTCCATGCAAGATCTCACCTCGTGGGACATCAATGATCATGAGGAAGGTGAGGGATCAGCCCAGAACTACATGGCAGGACCTGGTCAATGACCTGAAGAGAGCTGGGACCACAGTCTCAAAGAAAACCATTAGTAACACACTACGCCGTCATGGATTAAAATCCTGCAGCGCACGCAAGGTCCCCATGCTCAAGCCAGTGCATGTTCAGGCCCGTCTGAAGTTTGCCAATGACCATTCTGGATGATCCAGAGGAGGAATGGGAGAAGGTCATGTGGTCTGATGAGACAAAAATAGAGCTTTTTGGTCTAAACTCCACTCGCCGTGTTTGGAGGAAGAAGAAGGATGAGTACAATCCCAAGAACACCATCCCAACCATGAAGCATGGAGGTGGAAACATCATTCTTTGGGGATGCTTTTCTGCAAAGGGGACAGGACGACTGCACCGTATTGAGGGAGGATGGATGGGGCCATGATCGCGAGATCTTGGCCAACAACCTCCTTCCCTCAGTAAGAGCATTGAAGATGGGTCGTGGCTGGGTCTTCCAGCATGACAACGACCGAAACACACAGCCAGGGCAACTAAGGAGTGGCTCCGTAAGAAGCATCTCAAGGTCCTGGAGTGGCCTAGCCAGTCTCCAGACCTGAACCCAATAGAAAATCTTTGGAGGGAGCTGAAAGTCCGTATTGCCCAGCGACAGCCCCCGAAACCTGAAGGATCTGGAGAAGGTCTGTATGGAGGAGTGGGCCAAAATCCCTGCTGCAGTGTGTGCAAACCTGGTCAAGACCTACAGGAAACGTATGATCTCTGTAATTGCAAACAAAGGTTTCTGTACCAAATATTAAGTTCTGCTTTTCTGATGTATCAAATACTTATGTCATGCAATAAAATGCAAATGTATTACTTAAAAATCATACAATGTGATTTTCTGGATTTTTGTTTTATATTCCGTCTCTCACAGTTGAAGTGTACCTATGATAAAAATTACAGACCACTACATGCTTTGTAAGTAGGAAAACCTGCAAAATCGGTAGTGTATCAAATACTTGTTCTCTCCACTGTATACTGAGATCATCTGACAGATCATGTGACACTTAGATTGCACACAGGTGGACTTTATTTAACTAATTATGTTACTTCTGAAGGTAATTGGTTGCACCAGATCTTATTTAGAGGCTTTATAGCAAAGGGGATGAATACACCACTTTTCCATTATTAATTTTTTTGAATTTTTTGAAACAAGTAATTTTTTCATTTCACGTCACCAATTTGGACTATTTTGTGTATGTCCATTACATGAAATCCAAATAAAAATCTATTTAAATTACAGGCTGTAATGCAACAAAATAGGAAAAACGCCAAGGGGGATGAATACTTTTGCAAGGCACTGTAGTTAGCTCTATGGCATTGTTATGTAATTCCAGTATTCTTAACTATGGCATTGTTAGGTAGTGCCATTGTATTATGCCATTCTATACCATTGTAGGCAGTTTTCTCTGTGACATTGTGAGGTAATGCCATAGTTCTTAACCATTGTTGGGTACCACAATGACACACAGGCTATGAAATGACTACATGTACACTACCATTCAAAAGTTTGGGGTCACTTAGAAATTTCATTGTTTTCGAAAGAAAAGCATTTTTTTTGGCCATTAAAATAACATCAAATTGATCAGAAATACAGTGTAGACATTGTTAATGTTGTAAATGGCTATTGTAGCTGGAAACGGCTGATTTGTAATGGAATACAGAGGCCCATTATCAGCAACCATCAGTCCTGTGTTCCAATGGCACGTGTGCAAAGCTGTCATCAAGGCAAAGGGTGGCTATTTGAAGAATCTCAAACATAAAATATATTTTGATATGTTTAACACTTTTTTGGTTACTACATGATTCCATATGAGTTATTTCATAGTTTTGATGTCTTCACTATTATTCTACAATGTAGAAAATAGTAAAAATAAAGAAAAACACTTGAATGAGTAGGTGTGTCCAAACCTTTGATTGGTAGTGTACATATTTACATTTTAGTCATTTAGCAGACGCTCTTATCCAGAGCAATTTACAGTTAGTGAGTGCATACATTTTCATACTGGCCCCCCGTGGGAAACGAACCCACAACCCTGGCGTTGCAAGCGCCATACTCTACCAACTGAGCTACAGGGGACTGGGGATAAGGGACATATTACCTCAATTACCTCGACTAACCTGTGCCCCTGCACATTGACTCTGCACCGGTACCCCCTGTATATAGCCTCCCTACTGTTATTTTACTGATGCTCTTTAATTATTTTTTTTACTTATCTATTTTTTACTTAACACTAATTTTTCTTAAAACTGCATTGTTGGTTAAGGGCTTGTAAGTAAGCATTTCACTGTAAGGTCTACACCTGTTGTATTCGGCGCATGTGACAAATAAAATGTGATTTGATTTGACTACATCCCCATTTGCCATGTCTTGAAATATGCAGACATTGTAATATTTCTGACAGCTAACTTTCTAGCCCCGCCCACAACTTCCGGACTTTATAGCGTTCCCATAAAGCATGGATTATTTAATCGTTATTAGTTTTACACTTAAAACATGACTCTGCCTTTGTGGTGTAGAATTTGTGAATTTTGTCTCTTGTATAATAAATTCTATACATTAATTTATACTGGATTAAGCGTACTTTTTCGTTAACTGTAATTGTGTTAGTTATGCGCCAACTCTCCCTCCATCTTGTTCCAACATCAGTTATTTTTTCCCTCCATCTTGTACCAACATCAGTTCTTTTTTAGTCTTGGTACCAATTTTTTACATTTTTTTCTAAGAGATTGTCAGTTGGATATGCAATCTGCAATGACTGTTACCAAGTCATTTACGGTTTCTATGCCTTTAGTTTTCCATGTGGACCAATTTTTCGGTGAATTCTGAAAAGCTATCTAAGGATTGTTCCATAAGGTTGTGTTTTTAGGGAGTGATATTGGTTCTTGTAGAATATGTTTAATTTTCTTCTATATTGTTATAGTGTTCTTAACTATGAAGTTGTTAATGTTCTTAGCTTTATCCTTTGAAAGGAGACACGTAAAACGATTCTGGGGATGAGAATGCGCAGCTTCAATATGTACCCATTGTACCTCTTTAGTGCATTTAACTACATGTCGCAAATAAAAGCCTTGGGTAGCGAGTTGATACAGTTCCAAGTCTGGAAGGTTAAAACCACCCTCAGACTTAATAAAATGTAATACTTTCCTTTTTATTCTATGAATTTTATTTGCCCATAAAGTCTGTTATGACCAAGTATACTTTTTTTTAAAAATGTATTCGGTGGGGTAATTGGTATTACCGAAAATAAATACAAAAACTTTGGCAGCCATGCCATTCTAAAGAGGTTTATTCAATCTGTAAGATTTATGGGAAGATTATTCCATTTGATTAGATCTGCTTTCATATTGTTGAGTAATGGAATAAAGTTATCTTTATATATTTGTTGTTTGTTGTCACTTATTAAGCATCCTATATATTTAATATTTTTTGTGGTCCACTTAAAGGATTACTGTAGATCGTGAGTTATTCTTTTTCGTTTTCCTATTGATCTTTTACTTTTGAAGAGAGCCAACAACAGGTTAAACTAAAATAAAGCATACTACTTAATGACAGTGTTTTTATGTATGTGATTTTTATGTAATTTTCTTACCTGTGGCATTTTTAGGTAATGTTCTTACCCCTGGCATTGTTAGGTAATGCCAGTGTTCTTACCTATGTCATTTTAAAGTACTGTTCCTACCCCTGGTATTGTTATAAAAAGGTAGCTAACAATCAGCATTGTTGCACATCTATGGAATTACCTAAGATCACGGTCATAGTCAGTATTCTTACCAATAACACCACATGGTGTGAAGATTGGCTTCTCCTCTTGATCTCTCTTAGCAATGTGGGCCCGAATCTTCCTCACTGTCTATATGCTGGTTGAGAGAGAGATAGACTGACAGATAGGGAGATATAAGCACTTGCAAGGCTTTCCACCAAATTACTTTAACCCCCCATCAAACAATTTAAAAAGTA
The DNA here is from genome assembly GCF_020615455.1 of Coregonus clupeaformis. Lineage (NCBI taxonomy): Eukaryota > Metazoa > Chordata > Actinopteri > Salmoniformes > Salmonidae > Coregonus > Coregonus clupeaformis. The sequence continues at coordinate 26,047,365 of NC_059231.1, read as the reverse complement.
TAATCTCCCTACAGGTTGAGCAAAATATTCTTGAAATAACATATCACAAGATAATATCATTGACATGGATGTATAGCCTATGTACCGTTACTTCATATCCACAGGAGGCTGCTGAGGGGAGGACGGCTCATAATAATGTCTGGAATGGAGTGAATGGAATGATATCAAACACATGGAAACCATGTGCGTTCAATACCATAAGATTAACATGAACAATGTGTTTTCGTAGTACAGTGGATCTGCTGTTACCAAAACAGTTACAAAACCACGCCAAACCCGTTACATATAGCAGATTATTTTAGAGGTGGAGCTTCGCTACATGGCTTCACTGGTTGGCTATTTACATGTAACTCAATGAGTACATTCATCTCGTGATCTCCTGTATTGGATAAATCAACTGAATAATATTTTTGGTTATGGTAAACATGTCATGTCACTGAGTAAGAACAAGTTTGTTTATTAGAAACTCAGTGTCAGACAAATGTTATAAAACTATGGGACATTTTTACAAGGTCATTTGTGCCAATGTCTCACTGGTTTCTAGACTACGGTGGTTTAATAAATGTGTGAAATACAATTGACTGATGAAGGAAAGTACAAACAGATTGTAATTAATTTATTGCGCATTTGACAAGTCACACAACCGCAAAATGCATGCAAGGCGCCTATGCAACCTGCCAGTGAATGTTACACAGACCTTCTCACAATTCCAATACAGCAGTTTCCTTCAGGATATTTGTATTTCTAACTTCAATATATACACACCTAGATTTCACTTTAACTTAAAACAGTTTCAAATAGCAAGACAAACATTTACATCACACACACACCCCAGAATTCTCAGTCTTTCAGGGAATTAGAATAATCACCTTTTCTTTTTACAATAAAAATAAAACTGGAAATTTGAAATCACCAGGGAAGTAGGACGACTAAAGAGGACACTCATAAGGAATGTGAAGTGTGGGGTTAAAGGTACAGGACTAGGCCTCAGAGAAAGCTCTACAGTGTTACAACTCATCATTAAACTACACAACTACAGCTGCTGTATAGTTAACCTCTGTGCAATTTCTCAAAAGTGCTAACCAATAAACTGCATCTCTCATACATGTCATACATATTGGATAAGACTTACCTCCACCTGAACAACTGCTACTCTGATGTCTACTCCTAAATCCATAACCGACCACTAGAAGCTTGTGTATAGCTGAGAGGTGGAATAGGTATATGCCATATGGTTTGTAATTAGTGCAACCATGGCTTATACAATGCTAAGTGGAATAATTTTCACCATATTGCTTAAACCTATCCAACCCATTTAGAATTAGGTCTACACCTTCAGCTCCACATCTTTATTTTTCACACAAAACAAGAAAAACAAAGTTTCACTAGGAGAGGGCTAATTGGAGGGCTGGAGTGTTGCTGGGCAGACTTCAGTCCAACCTGATCTTCTGATTGGTCATCCTGTAGATGATGCTGTCATATCCTGGGTCCATGTTCCACAGGTTGTATGAGATGACGATAACAGCCAGGGCAAGGATGATCATCAGCCACAGCACGATGTTGAAGATCACGGCATACTCAAAGTTATACTTATAGGCCAGGTTATAGGGACTGCCAGGGTTACTCTGCAGGGGGTGAGAGGGGTATAGAGAGAATATTTGCATCCATTGAAACCATATCTATGAATTATGAAGATCGAAATAAGTCTAAACAGGCTTATGATCTGTGTAACAGCATAAATGTACATAGATTATGTAGAAAAAACATTAAATGCACTCACAATTTGTTTGGACTCCAGGATTGAGCGAGATTTCCTTGTCAGTGGCGCCTCAAAGTTCTTCACCGTGACAACCTCCACCACCGCGCTGTCACCATAGAGACCAAACAAGTCCTCACCAAACTAAAGCACAGGAAGTCGAGAGGGAGGTAGAACAAAGAGATTGTGGAAATACACTACAGTTGGTCAATCAAATCAAATTTGTCACATGCGCCGAATACAACATGTGTAGACCTGACCGTGAAATGCTTACTTACAAGCGCTTAACGAACAATGCAGTTCAAGAAAGAGTTAAGAAAATATTTACCAAATAAACTAACGTAAAATATAATAAAAAGTAGCAAAATAACAATAACAACGCTATATACAGGGGGTACCTGTACCGAGTCAATGTGCGGTGGTACAGGTTAGTCGAGGTAATTTGTACATGTTGGTAGGGGTAAAGTGACTATGCATAGACAATAGACAGCGGGTAGCAGCAGTGTAAAAACAAATGGGGGGTCAATGTAAATAGTCCAGGTGGCCATTTGATTAATTGTTCAGCAGTCTTATGGCTTGGGGGTAGAAGCTGTTAAGGAGCCTTTTGGTCCTAGACTTGGCGCTCCGGTACCGCTTGCCATGCAGTAGCAGAGAGAACATGGGTGACTGGAGTCTTTGATAATGTTTTGGGCCTTCATCTAACACCGCCTAGTATATAGCTCCTGGATGGCAGGAAGCTTAGCCCCAGTGATGTACTGGGCCATACGCACTACCCTCTGTAGCGCCTTACGGTCAAATGCCGAGCAGTTGCCATACCAGGCGGTGATGCAACCGGTCAGGATGCTCTCGATGGTGCAGCTGTAGAACTTTGAGGATGTGGGGACCCATGCCAAACCTTTTCAGTCTCCTGAGGGGGTAAGGTGTTGTCGTGCCCTCTTCACGACTGTCTTGGTGTGTTTGGACCATGATAGTTTGTTGGTGATGTGGACACCAAGGAACTTGAAACTCTCGACCCGCTCCACTACAGCCCCGTCGATGTTAATGGGGGCCTGTTCGGCCCGCCTTTTCCTGTAGTCCATGATCAGCTCCTTTGTCTTGTTCACATTGAGAGAGAGGTTGTTTGCCTGGCACCTCACGGCCAGGTCTCTGACCTCCCCCTATAGGCTGTCTCATCGTTGTCGGTGATCAGGTCTACCACTGTTGTGTCGTCAGCAAACTTAATGATGGTGTTGGAGTCGTGCTTGGCCATGCAGTCGTAGGTGAACAGGGAGTACAGGAGGGGACTAAGCACGCACCCCTGAGGGGCCCCAGTGTTGAGGATCAGTGTGGCAGACGTGTTGTTGCCTACCCTTACCACCTGGGGGCGGCCTGTCAGGAAGTCCAGGATCCAGTTGCAGAGGGAGATGTTTAGTCCCAGGGTCCCTAGGAGGCGTTGGGTAAGGTTGTGTCTCTCTCTGGCTTATATGGTGTCGAGTAAAGCTTAAACCATGTATTTAGATTGTAGGTAGGTATTGTAGTTAGGTATTGTAGGTAGTTATCGTAGGTTATTATAGGTTGTAGGTAGTTATCGTAGGTTATTATAGGTCATTATTGTAGGTAAGTATTGTATTCGGCTGAGCCCGGTGAAGCACGAGGCTAGCTAACCCACTACCTGGACTAGCTAGCAGGTAGCTACTGGTAACTATTAGCAACTGTGGATAGTTGTTTCCAAAGTTATTTCACGCTTAAGAGTACCTGTAATTATGCCAGCTAGCTGCCTACCATTCAGCTGTTTTTCTAACCTCATTATCTGAAGCGTTAACATTAGGTAGTTAGTAGCTACTGTACTCGAAATGTAGCTAGCTTGTTGCTACCTGGATAGCTAACTAAACAATAGCTGGAACAACCTATCTTTAATATTTGGAGACGCTTTCTCTCCGTTGGGACAGACGCGAACTGGCTGAATCGATTCAGTGGCTAGCTTTGCACTTAACTGGCTAACAGTAGCTACTAAGGGTAAGTTATAACCTACATTTGTGTTTTGTTTTTACATACTGGTAACCAGAGTCGTTCAAGGGAATTCGGGACATGGGTGACTAGTTAACGTTAGCTTGGCTCTCTCTGTGTGTTCGTGCCATGGGAGGAGGGGTTGGTTCGCTGGCAGAGAGCAATGGCTAGCTAGTATGCTAACTATTCTAGCTAACTAACTGGCTGAATAAATTGACGACATACTCACTCAAACTGTCAAAACTAACCCAAAAATGTACACAACGTTAGACACGGACACGAATGATCTGCTTGGCGTGTTAACACACTGGTGGTTTGTTGTAACCGAGTATTGGTGCTAAACTGTGTTATTGGAGGCTGGCATGCTAGTTGGCTATGGCGTCATAGGATTCGGTGCCCTGGAAGGTTTTCACGGAAGAATACTGTACCAAGTTAGCTAGCTGAATAAACTAAGTTAGAGTCTATTCCTAGAAAACATTGAACCGCTGTAGTTTACAACAATTATAATTTCTAAAGTGGAAGTTGGGAGAGTTATATTTGAGTGAGTGTTTCAGTGAAACGTAAGTGAGGGAGGCCCCGTTCTCTCGCTTTCCCAGATGTTTAGTTCATTTCATTCCGATCTCCTTTGCATTATTGTAGCCGTTTTCTGTAGCCTGTCAACTATGTGTCTGTCTATCCCTGTTCTCTCCTCTCTGCACAGGCCATACAAACGCTTCTCACCACGTGGCTGTTGCCACTCTAATCTGGTGGTCCCTGCACGCACGACCCACGTGGAGTTCCAGGTCTCTGGGAGCCTCTGGAACTGCCGTTCTGCGGCCAACAAGGCAGAGTTCATCTCTGCCTATGCTACCCTCCAGTCCCTCAACTTCTTGGCGCTGACGGAAACATGGATTACCACAGAAAACATTGCTACTCCTACTGCTCTTTCCTCATCTGACCATGTGTTCTCGCATACCCCGAGAGCATCTGGTCAGCGCGGCGGTGGCACAGGAATCCTCATCTCTCCCAAGTGGACATTCTCTCTTTTTCCCCTGACCCATCTGTCTATCTCCTCATTTGAATTTCATGCTGTCACAGTCACTAGCCCATTCAAGCTTAACATCCTTGTCATTTATCGCCCTCCAAGTTCCCTTGGAGAGTTCATCAATGAGCTTGACGCCTTGATAAGTTCCTTTCCTGAGGATGGCTCACCCCTCACAGTTCTGGGTGACTTTAACCTCCCTACGTCTGCCTTTGACTCATTTCTCTCTGCCTCCTTCTTTCCACTCCTTTCCTCTTTTGACCTCACCCTCTCACCGTCCCCCCCTACTCACAAGGCAGGCAATACGCTTGACCTCATCTTTACTAGATGCTGTTCTTCTACTAATCTCACTGCAACTCCCCTCCAAGTCTCCGACCACTACTTTGTATCCTTTTCTCTCTCGCTCTCCTCCAACACTACTCACTCTGCCCCTACTCATATGGTAATGTGCCGTCGCAACCTTCGCTCTCTCTCTCCCGCTACTCTCTCCTCTTCCATCCTATCATCTCTTCCCTCTGCTAAATCCTTCTCCCTCCGATCTCCTGATTCTGTCTCCTCAACCCTCCTCTCCTCCCTTTCTGCATCTTTTGACTCTCTATGTCCCCTATCCTCCCGGCCGGCTCGGTCCTCCCCTCCTGCTCCATGGCTTGACGACTCATTGCAAGCTCACAGAAGGGGGCTCCGGGCAGCCGAGCAGAAATGGAGGAAAACTAGACTCCCTGCGGACCTGTCATCTTTTCACTCCCTCCTCTCTACATTCTCTTCCTCTGTTTCCGCTGCCAAAGCCACTTTCTACCACTCTGAATTTCAAGCCTCTGCCTCTAACCCTAGGAAACTATTTGCCACCTTCTCCTCCCTGCTGAATCCTCCTCCTCCCCCTCCCTCTCTGTGGATGACTTCATCAACCATTTTGAAAAGAAGGTTGACGACATCCGATCCTCATTTATTAAGTCAAGCTGGTCCTGCTCACACTGCCCTACCCTATGCTTTGACTTCTTTCTCCCCTCTCTCTCCAGATGAAATCTTGCGACTTGTGACGGCCGGCCACCCAACAACCTGCCCGCTTGACCCTATCCCCTCCTCTCTTCTCCAGACCATTTCCGAAGACCTTCTCCCTTACCTCACCTCGCTCATCAACTCATCCTTGACCGCTGGCCATGTCCCTTCCGTCTTCAAGAGAGCGAGAGTTGCACCCCTCCTCAAAAAAACCTACACTCGATCCCTCCGATGTCAACAACTACACACCAGTATCCCTTCTTTCTTTTCTCTCCAAAACTCTTGAGCGTGCCGTCTCTAGCCAACTCTCCTCCTATCTCTCTCAGAATGACCTTCTTGATCCAAACCAGTCAGGTTTCAAGACTGGTCATTCAACTGAGACTGCTCTTCTCTGTGTCACGGAGGCTCTCCACACTGCTAAAGCAAACGTTCTCTCCTCTGCTCTTATCCTTCAAGACCTATCCGCTGCCTACTGTGCACCATCCTCCTCTCCACCCTCTCCGAGTTGGGCATCTCCGGCGCTGCTCACTCTTAGATTGCGTCCTACCTGACAGGTCGCTCCTACCACGTGCTCTCACCACTGGTGTCCCCCAGGGCTCAGTTCTAGGCCCTCTCCTATTCTCTCTATACACAAGTCACTTGGCTCTGTCATATCCTCACATGGTCTCTCCTATCATTGCTACGCAGACGACACACACTTTTCTCCTTTCCCACTTCTGATAACCAGGTGGCGAATCGCATCTCTGCATGTCTGGCAGACATATCAGTGTGGATGTCGGATCACCACCTCAAGCTGAACCTCGGCAAGACGGAGCTGCTCTTCCTCCCGGGGAAGGACTGCCCGCTCCATGATCTCGCCATCACGGTTGACAACTCCATTGTGTCCTCCTCCCAGAGTGCAAAGAACCTTGGCGTGACCCTGGACAACACCCTGTCGTTCTCTGCTAACATCAAAGCGGTGACCCGATCCTGCAGGTTCATGCTCTACAACATTCACAGAGTACGACCCTACCTTACACAGAAAGCGGCACAGGTCCTAATCCAGGCACTTGTCATCTCCCGTCTGGATTACTGCAACTCGCTGTTGGCTGGGCTCCCTGTCTGTTCCATTAAACCCCTACAACTTCTTCAGAACACTGCAGCCCGTCTGGTGTTCAACCTTCCCAAGTTCTCATGTCACCCCGCTCCTCCGCACACTCCACTGGCTTCCAGTTGAGGCTCGCATCTACTACAAGACCACGGTGCTTGCCTACGGAGCTGTGAGGGGAACGGCACCTCCTTACCTTCAGGCTCTGATCAGACCCTACACCCAAACGAGGGCACTACGTTCATCCACCTCTGGCCTGCTAGCTCCCCTACCTCTACGGAAGCACAGTTCCCGCTCAGCCCAGTCAAAGCTATTCGCTGCTCTGGCACCCCAATGGTGGAAGAAGCTCCCCCACGACGCCAGGACAGCGGAGTCACTGACCACCTTCCGGAGACACTTGAAACCCTATCTCTTTAAGGAATACCTGGAATAGTATAAAGTAATCCTTCTACCTCCCTCCCCCCCATAAAAAAATTAAAAAGAAGAAAAGTGGTTGTCCCACTGGCTATCATAAGTTGAATGCACCAATTTGTAAGTCGCTCTGGATAAGAGCGTCTGCTAAATGATGTAAATGTCCTTAGCTTAGTGATGAGCTTTGTGGGCACTATGGTGTTGAACGCTGAGCTGTAGTCAATGAACAGCATTCTCACATAGGTGTTCCTTTTGTCCAGGTGGGAAAGGGCAGTGTGGAGTGCGATTGAGAGTGCGTCATCTGTGGATCTGTTTGGGCGGTATGCGAATTGGATTGGGTCTAGGCTAGGGTATCCGGGATGATGCTGTTGATGTAAATATAAACATAACGAGAGAGCGTTTTAATGGTAATCATCTACACAGATTTTGTTTTTACGCAACATGCACAATTTGCTCAGATTTGACTGAGTTACAGTTCATATAATGAAATCAGTCAATTGAAATAAATGAATTAGGCCCTAATCTATGGATTTCACCTGATATGCATCCGTTGGTCACACCTTAAAAATAAGCCACTGATGCAGAACTTTGGAACATCTACATTTTAAAAAGTCTAATAAATCCATGTAATATAGCCTTCACCTTCACAACAAATCCAATGTTTATTTTAGACAGGTCTAAAGAAGCATGATTTGAAGAAAATGTAGTCAATTTCAGAAGAACATACTCTTGAGTTGTTAGGTCCTGATCTGGCTATGGCATATGGCTGTGGGCTACACTAGTTCATTTAGCAGACAAGATTTGCTTAGAATTCCGTTGCATTATTTTATAGTATGAAGAACACAATTGAACAAAGTTGAATAAAATAGAAAGGATATTTTCTCCAAACAATTTGAGGGAGTGCGCACATGCGGCTATTCTGTGTTGACCGGTTAACAAAGAAATAGGTATTCCTATATGCTTAATTTAGAGTTATTAATGTAACTTTAGTTGTTCTACAAACGTTGGGCTATATGTTTTGATTTTTCATACATTGTAAGGCTGCATGATGCGACTAATGATGATTTGAAAAAGGTCGCTTGAAAGGCATGAGCTCTGCTTTGTTTTTTGCGCAGGCTGTACACACTTCAGTCTCGCATTCACAATTTGACAAGCACTTGATAATGCCTCGAAATTTATGGCGGCATCCCCTTTGTGTGGCCGTAATGCACCCTAAAAAAATCCATGCCTTCTGCAGCAAGTGGCCATTGTGCCCTTGGCCCGGAGTGCTGCGTTGTGCGCTTCTCCCTGACTGCTGCGCGCCCCGAAGCACCTCTCACTCACATGGGCTCTCATCACGTGATCGGGTCTTTCTCACAGGCTACAAGTGAAGACAGACACATCGGTGACAACTGCGCACGTCCTTATCCAACTCTGAGGTGCATATTGAAGATTTTGGAAGAACTGTCCACATTTACTTTTTTATGCATAATGTTTAGCTTAAAATGTTGATAAACTATTAGGCTATTTCTTCCCATTATAAGCGCAGCAATGCACACATGGCAGTATGCTATAAGCGTGAATGTTCCATTAGCGGGAAAACACCAATATCAAAAGTGACCGCAAATGTGATTACGCATGTAATGCTTTTATTATAAAGGTGCATTTTTATGGTGAAAATGATCTTCCCCAAACTTGAAACTCATGCGCTGCTTATGTATGCCAGTTTGGCTATACACCCCTTGTAAAGCAGATTAAATGTGCTTAATTTTAAGAAGTTATTTATCCACTTTAGCTGTGATACAAACCTTATCAAAGCATATAGGCCAGGCTACATGAGGTGGGCGACTATGATTCGAAAAAGTGATAATATAGCATTAATAAGTGATAGGCAAATATTGTCACCCATCAGACTATTCTTGATTTAATCTCATCTTCACATATACTAAATCATATATGTGTGAAATTTGTTTTGATTTAGAATGGACCATTATCATGCACATGTCTCGAAACAGGGGCAGCGGGAAAAAATACGTCATCTATGCACTTAAATAGCGAATGGAGGACGCTTTTCCCGTGGTTCATTTTCATACCAGCCAGGTAGGCTATATAAAGATAAGCAACGTGCTTAATATTAGGAAAGTTGATAAATAAATATATTAGGCCTAGCCTACAGAAAGCTGATGGGATCCTCTTTTTAATAGAGGCCATCACTCGGTTTTCTCGCGCAATTGCATAACCTAGAGAAATGTTGCGCAACATGAGCTCTCATGAAGTGTTTGATTAGATTTTCGATTACATTTGCATTGATGTCAGAGTGATTAGAGGGACAATAGAGTGTTGAGTAAAAGGCAGTTAGCAAGTTTGGTAGGCTACTAATGACCATCAACAGCATCCGAATTTGGAGAAGCCTAATTACTGTGACTAAATGGTCACGTGTAATTTGACTGCCTTCATGACTAGTGACCGCCAGTGTGGCAGTAATACGGTCACTGCAACAGCCCTAAGTATGACCACCATTTGCCTCATGCAGCGCGACACATCTCCTTCGCATAGTTGATCAGGCTGTTGATTGTGGCCTGTGGAATGTTGTCCCACTCCTCTTCAATGGCCGTGCGAAATTGCTGCATATTAGCGGGAACTGGAACATGCTGTCGTATATGTCGATCCAGAGCATCCCAAACATGCTCAATGGGTGACATGTCTGGTGAGTATGCAGGCCATGGAGGAACCGGGACATTTTCAGTTCCCAGGAATTGTGTACAGATCCTTGCGACATGGGGCTGTGCATTATCATGCTGAAATGTGGTGGCGGCGGATGAATGGCACGACAATGGGCCTTAGGATCTCGTCACGGTATCTCTGCATTCAAATTGCCATCGATAAAATGCAATTGTGTTCATTGTCCGTAGCTTATGCCTGCCCATACCATAAACCCACCGCCACTATGGGACACTGATCACAACGTTGACATCAGCAAACCGCTCACCCACACAAAGCCAGTGTGACAAAACTGCACATTTTAGATTGCACAAGGTGTAAGTGTGTCTTTATATGCCACACCTGTCAGGTGGATGGATTATCTTGACAAAGGAGAAATGCTCACTTACAGGAATGAAAACAAGTTTGTGCACAAACTTTGAGAGAAATAAGCTTTCTGTGCATATGGAACATTTCAGGGCCAACACTTTACATTTATATATTTTTGTTCAGTGTACATAAATGGCTTTTACAACCATAAACCATTGCCTTCTGTACTTGGCCTTTTAGGAGTAAGTCACACCACTAAGACATTTTATGAATACAGAGTATGGGCATTCCCCCTTGTGCTTACCTTCTGCAGGACATTGGCCAGAATGGCGGCGGCGTCTTGGTACTGAGAGGAGTCCTGTCCGTAGCGACGGCCCAGCTCCTCCAGGCCAGACAGCTCCAGGGAGTACAGGTCAGGGGAGTGATCCTTGGCCAGGTGCCTGTGTCTCTGCAGCTACAGGAGTGTGAAGGGGATAGACGACAAGCGTTAGCCACAATAATGAAGAAGTAGCACATGCTGTAAGGCTCTGGGGATGGCACTGCGGTGCTCAGATTTAAATGATCCAATGCCCCTGTGCCCAACAAATTATATATTCAGAGTCTTACCAGGGCAGTGATGTCATGTAGAACCTGGACCTCAGACAGGAAGAGCAGATCAGCCTATAGGGAGAGTGGAAGGTCAGAGGTCAACATTTGAAGTGGTCAACCCTTACCGTTCTTGTTCACTTTTACCGAGGGACGCAGACAGAACCAGCACTATTTATGCATGTTAGTGTTGCATGGTATACCGGTACCACGGTAATATCACGGTACTAAAACGGCTTGATACTTATGATACCAACATTGTAGAATACCGTAGTAACATTTCATATGATACTACCAAATGTTGCCCATATCGATCTAAAGAGCCTGCTGGCGGCAGTTATAAAACATGTATTAAGTCAGTTGTTTATCAATTCTGTTACATTTTTTTAAGTAACAGCAACTAGTCTCTTGTATGCACCAGTCCAATAATGTCCACTTCACTTTCATGCGCATATCACGTGTAGCAGCTATAATCCACCAGCCGCATCCCTTTCCAGCCATCACTTAGATTTTAGTAATTTAGCAGATGCTCTTATCCAGAGCGACTTACAGTAGTGAGTGCATACATTTCATACTTTTTTTCTCTCCGTACTGGTCCCCCCTAGGGAATCGAACCCACAACCCTGGAGTTGCAAGCGCCAGTCTACCAACTGAGCCACACAGGAGTCACCTGCATCTCTCCGTCCGCTCTTCCTGCACATTATTCCTACATCAGTTTTAAAAATGTAATTTAGCTGTGATAATATAATATAATAATATGCCATTTAGCAGACGCTTTTATCCAAAGCGACTTACAGTCATGCGTGCATACATTTTTTTGTGTACGGGTGGTCCCGGGGATCGAACCCACTACCTTGGCGTTACAAGCGCCGTGCTCTACCAGCTGAGCTACAGAGGACCATGATGGCGAGGGGGGATGCAGACCCTGATGAGTCTTCTGTTGTTACATTTGTACATTTGATACATTGGAGCAGCGCTCAGAGCGAGCAAAGTTGATACACTGTATATAATTTCATCCCTGGTATAACCAACAGCACAGGCCAGTCATAGGCTTTACAAGTTTGCTGTCACGCAGCAGTGCCAGAGAGGAAAAACAGCTTGCAGCTTTACAGCAAAGAAAAACATATTGTCTCTGCTTAAACGGTCAAAAAAATATGACTCATTACCAGAGCTACCTTCTTTTTTTTTCTTCCTGTGCGATTTCGTGCTTATTTGATATAATTTCACAAACCATGTCACGGGCCGTTTTAAACTAATCCCAGGCCGATAATTTTTTGATAACAAACGTTGTTTAGTCATGTTACCTAGAAAGCTAACAACCTGTTAACTTGACACTAGGTCTAGGGAAATTTGATTGGCACAGGAAGAAAGGAAAATGATCTGCTACTCATGAGATGTGCTTAAAAAGTAGGATTCATATAGGCCTAATGTAAGCCTAAACTATCACAAATCTATCTCTTTCTGGTGCTCCTTACATTATGTTTGGTGCCTAATGGAGCAGTGTGTATGTTTTAGAGAGAGAGAGAGTGGTGTCCCGTGTAGCTCAGTTGGTAGAGCATGGCGCTTGCAACGCCAGGGTTGTGGGTTCGATACCCACGGGGGACCAGTATGAAGAAAAAAAATAATTATGCACTCACTAACCATGTAAAAAATGGTGTGTGTGTGTTTATGAGGAAGACCGTGTGTGTGAGGGAGGTAGTGTGTGTGTGCCTGTGTGTTAACTGAAGAGTAAAGGTTTCATGCAGTGTTTTCCCCTTACTGCCACAATGACATGCAGATCATTATGCATGTATATTCCTTCCTCCAGCCAAATTACAGGCAGGCCTTTTCAAATATAAGCTAATTAGCTAGCCATTCTATGCAGTATTCTATTATACAGTGAACAGTGTGAAGTTAAATTCAACATATGAATGTTTAGAAAATGGGAATAAGTGTCGGGGGACAGGGCAAACAGGACGCTAGGCCACTGAATTTTTTACCATGCGGTATTGCGATACTACTCGTTATCGTGATACTTGGCCTGGTATCGTTAGTAAATTGTTGGCATCGTGACGAGACTAATGCATGTACCTCAGCGTTGCGGCTGAGGGAGTTGAGTGGTAGGGAGGCAAGCACAGAGCCATCCTGGGAGAGACGAGCGCGGATCTGCTGCAGGGTCACAGGCAGGTCCTCAAACACAGCGTTGGCCTTTCCCAGCATGTACAGCCTCTGTAGACACACATACACAGGATAACATTACCAACACCTGCACATACCAACCCTCTGTGTAATGAAACACAGCAACACATACTCAGGTGCTCATCCAATAATGTGCTGTTCCATACAGTACCTCCTCACTAGGGGCCAGCTGGAGCACCACAGGAGTGTCCTCAGCAAAGAGAGAGTGAACCGTCTCAGCCACACTGTCCAGGGTGAAGGGCACCGGCTGGAGGAGAGGGAACAAGGGATAGGTTATTAATAACAGAGCTTCTGTGAAGAATCTGATTAAAAGGAATCTCACAATTTTGCTGCTCCCCAACCACCACCCTACTGATTGGAACTCTCGTCACACTCACATTCTCTAGGGGGTAGGAGGCCACACTCTGGGGCAGGGCCAGGCTGTCCACCCCCCTCACCACCACCAGCACGTTGGCCTTGGGACGCTGGAACAAAGGACCTGCCCGGAGGCCTGGCCAGGAGAGATCCTACACACACAGACACAAGATGTTAGTATATAATATACAACAAAATAGGCTTGCATACCTGCTCAAACATAGGATCAGTGTGTGTGTGTGTACCTCCTGGATGGAGAAACCCATAGTCAGAGCCACCATATCTGGAATCTTCTCCCCTGAGATCGGCCAGTCTCCCTTTTGGAAGGACACATACTCAGGGGCCTGCAATATGGTGAGGCTGTCCCCCTGAACATCTGAGGGAAAACAGAAGGAATTGATCTATAAACAACTTCCAATAATGTCTACATAGCAAAGCTAACTACTGTTTGGCTTGGGTGAGGTCATTCCATACTGTGCAATATCATATGACTATGGAGGTTAATCTAGATCGGTTCTGACAGTATAGTGTTGCTATTTGGTCCCACTTGACTGTTAATTAAAAACAGCGAATTACACTTTTTCATGGATGGCAGAGCCGGGCAACAGTAGCTAGTTAGCTGGAGTCTCGTGACTGGGAAAGCAGAATCATGTTTGAGGAAGTTAAGTGAATCAGATGTTGGTGTACTGTCTGTCACATGATACTGAACTGGCTAGTTGCACCCCTGTGAGTCTGGTTAGTAAGACAGCTAAGAATGGATAGCTAGATATTGTTGTTCATAACGACAAAATGGATTAAACTGTGGGAAATGGCTCACGTTAGCTGGCGATTATGTCGTCCCACTCCCAGCTGGTGCGGGTTGCTGGCTGTCAAGTTGACGTTAGCTAGCTAGCATGCTAGGGTAATTAGGCCCAACAAGCAGTATTTATTCGTTATATCACCATATTTATAAGGGAAAAAAACATGGCTTGCCACAAATTATTGCTAACTATCTTTCTATCAACAGGATTGGAAGTGTTTTTCAATTTGGATTCTAATTTCATTAGCGGTACTAGTTGCTAGCTAGCTATTTCCTGTAGTTAGCTAGCTATCATTTTCAGGCAGAGGACTCGCTACTAGTAACGTTATCTGCATGAGATCATTTCCAGAAAACGATCTAGATCAGTAGGTAAATAATCAGAAGATTTCCATATCTTATACCTGACGTAAAAGCCGAGCAGTAGATAAGCGCTACGGTGAATAAAGCCTCCATCCATCTGCGATTTTCCAGCGACATCATTCTCCTTGCTGTACCGTAAATCAACTGACTCGCTTGTCACGAAGATGGTAGCAATGCATGATGGGTATGAATTGGTCTTCTGCAGAAATTACAATGATTGATTTCTATTGTATGGCTGTTGAAATATGGAGTTCATTGTCTCTGTCCTTTGACATTTTCAGGTAATGAAAATCAATACCACAAGCAGGGGCTATTCTATATACTGTAGTACAGTGGTCACCAACCTTTTCTGAGTCTAGATCACTTTGAGTCAAAATTTACCCCTCAGATTTATTTTTACACGACTTAAAAAATGTAATCCTATGCAACATTAACCAATTAAAAACAGTTCTGTAGCAATGAGGTTTTGCAGTTGGATATAGGCCCAATAATTAAATATTGCACCATCCCATTCTCTGGGCTCTGTCTGCAATCATAACATTTTAGTCATTTAGCAGACGCTCTTATCCAGAGCGACTTACAGTTAGTGAGTGCATACATTTTTTCATACCAGTTGTATATAGCAAGAATAATGAAACATAGAATAATAATAGATGTTTGGTGAAGCTATGAATAATGTATGACCACTGGAGTCTTTGCCATTCAAAATATTTTTTTTTATTGAATATTTTGACATTTTTTTAATCATTCAAAATCTTGCCAAAGCATATTCTGTAGGAGGGTTTAATTTAAAATAATTTGACATGATTTATATGTATCGGGTCATGAACATATGGACTTTGAAATGAACAAGGGAGAGGTTAAACGTAGGCTAAGTCTGGCATAAGCTTATTCCCACACTTTACAATAACTCTGTTGCAGTGGTCTTAGGTAGTTTCCGTATAGGCTATTCCCTCCATCGTGATACTGCTGCCCAGTTGAAGAGCTTGTGATGTAGACCTAATGTAGACCTATTTGCCTACTAGCCAAATAAAGTTTTGAGCATGCATGACTTAGTGCAACTCATCATTCCAATATATTTGAACATTTAATTCACGCTTCATTCAGTTCAGTCAGTCAGTCAGTATGTCATCAATTCTGTCATTTGTCTGAGTTGTAATAGGAACTAAATCAAAGAGAATATCCATTTGTTTATTGAAATCCATGTGCGTATTCAAAATTATCTAAATTCTCCAAAGTTCTTCAGTATATCACTTTAATAATTCAATGTTTAATTTAAGTCCCCCCCAAAAAAAAAATAGGCCTTCAACTTGTAGGCATTGCAATTTAGGATATCATTTTGGGTACTAGTGTCTTGCGGAATAATTTTATAACTATTTGTGTTTTAGAACTGTTTTTATTATAGGTCTCCCCTTAAAAAGAGACCCTAGCTCACAGGCCTCTAAATATAGCCTCTAAATACATTTTAAACTAAATAGTTGAAGAAGCACATGCATTGGCTGATAGGGAAAACAGATCTGGCAATAAGAATAGGCTATAGATAGTCTTGACCATTTGGGACCCCTTGGCTATTTCACTCAGGACAGGTTACAGCCAAGACTTAATCAATATTTTGTTTTGTCTCATTTATTGATATGGATATAGCCTCTGCGTGATGGGGTTGTGCAATGCAAATGGCTATAACAAGCCTACATACAGAGTGGAATTCGCAAAAACAATATAAGGCCTACCAAATACTGGAAAAAGTGTGATTCATTAGGTTACATGATCACCACAATAGCCCCACGCAGCTATAAAAATAAATTATGCAATTATATGGCCATTAAATAACACACAACAGCATGGCATATTTAGATAGCAGAATAAGCCTAGCCTAAATCATATTTACTTTCTATTTTGCAGCTCAGGCGGTTATTCTAGACAAGGCTCTTCTGTGTCTTAAAAAATATATTTATATATAATTTTTTTGTTCTACTTTTACCGCTTTTTCTCCCCAATTGGTAGTTACAGTCTTGTCCCATCGCTGCAACTCCCGTACGGACTTGGGAGAGGTGAAGGTCGAGAGCCATGCGTCCTCCGAAACACGACCCTGCCAAGCCGCACTGCTCGCTTAACCCAGAAGCCAGCACAACTGGCGACCGAAGTCAACTTGCAGGCGCCCGGCCTGCCACAAGGAGTCGCTAGAGCACGATGGGACAAGGACATCCCGGCCGGCAAAACCCTGCCCTAACCCGGACAACGCTGGGCCAATTGTGCGCTGCCTCATTGGTCTCCAGGTCCCGGCTGTGACACAGCCTGGGATTGAACCCGGGTCTGTAGTGACGCCTCAAGCACTGCAATGCATTGCCTTAGACCGCTGCGCCACTCGGGAGTCTTCTGGGTCTTTATAGTATCATTCTCACACAAGTCATTTGCTGAAGGCCCAAGTCTATACTACACCATTTACTGATATAACGTCGTTATCGAATGCCGTTCTAAAACAAGCTCTAGACTTTTATTTTGGAAATTAAACCGGAAGCTGCAAAGCAACTCTAACATCTGGGCTACAGTTGCTTGACTGACTAGCTAACTTCGACTACCTACTTTCGGTTCATGTCCTTTGCAGATGCCACATTCCTGACAAAAGTTTGGACATATAAAACAATTATGTAACTGAGTAAAGGGAGACAAAGTAAGAATTGAACATGTAAATGTTCAGTCATAGTAGTAACATAGTATGTTTACAGGTCTAATTTAACAGTTACGTTTCATGTTTCACGCATGGCTTTTCTTACGATCCTAACAATTTACGTATGGATTGTCTTACGGTCCTAACGATACGTACGTTCAACCTTTTGGCAGCTATCTGTCTCCATAGCTGCCTCTCCCCCCTCTGCTGAGAAAAAGGGACACAAACATCCAGCTGACGGCCAAACTCAAGTAGAAAGTGAAATATTCCTCGATAGTAAAAAAAGACACAATCCGCAAATAATAACAACGCAAGCTTATCTGAATATTTTGCTAATCATTCATTGCAGCTGCAGTTCTTGTTGTAGCAAGAGAAAAAAAAAAAAACGGAAAAATTAACGTACTCATTAAAACAGCAGCTCTTTTCTGTAGCCTGTTCGTTAAGCCTCTCTCTAGTCATGGTTTTCAAAGTTTTGAAAGCTCATTCACAATATCAACTTTGCTGTGCGTTCCAGGTTTATTTTTACAGTCTATGGTGATCTGAGCTATCTGATTGGCCAGCGGTAGACACCTGATTTGCTCTTTGGGTCTGCGGGATAGGCGGAGTTCTACCTTCAGACACATGAAATGGTTCAAAATGGGAACACTTTGGCTCCCGGGCGCTAGGGCTGCAGAATCAAGTGCGCCTACCACCAACAGCGCGAAACGAATAAAAAAAATAGGACCGCGAGGCTTTATCGTTGGGGGTTTTACGGAAATGTTTGCTGATCGACTAGGATCGAGTAGTCGGTGACCAATGCTGTAGCCCAAAACATCAACGTTCACTTTCTCTTCACCTGTAATATCAAGTACATCCACTGAGTGGGGGTATATGATCATAAATTAACCAACCAGGGTCCATATAGGCCAGGGATGGGCAACTCCAGCCGTCAGCGGCCAGAGTGGTCTCACTTTTCCCCCATCCCTAGTAAACACAGCTGATCAAACTAATTGCGTTCTAAACTAAAGATCATGATTAGTTGATTATTGAAGTCAGGTGTGTTAGCTGGAGTTGGGGCAAAAGTGTGACACCAATCAGGTCCCAGAGGACTGGAGTTGCCCATCCCTGATTTAGGCATACTAAGGATGCAATTCCAAGGATTTGTGAATGTCAGGGACAAATTGTGAATGTAAAGTCATTTTTATTTAATTTGATGGTCAGCTTTATCCCATTTGATGTTCAATTATTTACTTTCTTTGCAAACTTGACATCTCCACAAAAGCAGTATCTGTTAACGCTGTGCGTTTATCCAGGCTTTTGGCTTCATTTGTCTTGAGGGAGTTTTGTCTTGTTCTTGAGTAGGCTACTGCTTCTCCCCTCCACACTCTGGCTCAGAACGGCCTAGCTACATTAAACAAGTATGCAAGTATAAGTGTGCAGGTGAAATATTGAAGTAGCCCAACTGTCTGGAGGTCTTTGTAGGTCCAGACTAGACAGATTTGGTCTAGAAAAGCCAGGGCCATATGCCTTATGTCCAAAGCTTAGATGGGTCCATGTAAGCCCTTCAATAATAATCACACAATGAGAAGCTAAACACTCAGATAAACCTTATCTTGCAGTTTTTAAGATTTATTTTAAAGCTTTTTTTTTGTAAAATATAAATACAAATGAGATATTTTAATTGCAAAGTTTAAACAAAAAAAAGACACACCAAACAGTAAAACTGATACTGTACTGCAATAGCCACCCTGTTATGTACAAGCTCTGTGCTGAAGGGAGAATATCTTCTCATCATCTTTAAAACTTTCCTATTATACAAAAACACATCTCTCTGCAGTTTAGCAAGTGAAATTAGAGACTAAATGAGAAGCAGATTGAACACAGGTACAAAACAGCCCCTGAGGGTGAAGAGAGCGCTAAGTCTGTCTGAGCAGACCAAAAAACTATTAGAACAGATCGTCAACATGTGCTTCCTATCAACACAAAATGTCACATTCAAAAGCGCAGCCTCAGTGCTCAGACTGTACAGTACACACACTTCCATATAAACTGACACACACATAATGTACTGTTTAACACACATACTGTACAGACACAACCAGGGGCGTCTTGCACCCCAAAAATCTGAGGAGAGTTCCGAGGGGGGCTAGGCCCCCCCTGTCCTGAAGTTGGAGAATTTAGCATTTTTCAAACACCTGAAACAGCTATTTTCTGAAATCTAGAGCCATAATCATTATGCTTAATTCTATGTAAAAACAAAAAAATGTCAATTTTTTCAGCATAGCTCTTGAGCCATCTGTATCCTCCTGACTGGTGGTTCTTTTTTTAAAGAAACTAAATATGCTGCTCTGCATCTCTGCTAAAATCTGGTTAAAAGATTGAAAGGAATGTGATTCTTATTCAGTGCATTTAGTTATTGCTTGCTTTCCTAAAGTCTACCAACCTTGCCAGCAGGCATGCCAGCTAAGATAGTTAGACAAGCTAGCTACTCTAATTTGATTGATAGCCTGAAATGGTTTCTTGGTAGCGAGTAATGAAGTTGGGAGATTGAGAACCTTTTTGGACTAGGTAAAGCCAACTTCATAAAACTGCCAAGTGGCCAGTACTACAGAGAAAAAAAGAATAATAAATTAATGCAATTTGTATTTATTTTTTAACAGGACAAATCTGAGGAGGAACATGCCCCTGTGCCATGGGCATTACGCCTCTGCACACAACCTTCCATTCATGACAACACAAACACACTCACACAATTGCAGGATAGAAATCGAGAAAACATTTCCAGATATATTTATATATTTATAGATATATTAATACATTTATAAAAAATAAGACCATTGTTAAGTTACAGTCGCCTCTCCATCTTCACTTGAAGGACAGACATATTCAGTCTCTGCTGCTCTATCTGTCCTCTGTCCAGCCCACCGGTACAACCAGGAGTTCAATCTCAGATCTCAGGGCAGGGGTCTTATTCATTCACCCATTTTAAACCCCCACTGTAGAGCAGGGATTCAGAATTCAGGGTCAAAGTTCAGGGTCAGGGGTCACGACCTCCTGTTAGCGTTAGCCTTAGCTTTAACATGAGCGCTACCATTAGTCTTAGCACTAATGTTACCTTTAGCCATAGCCCTAATGTTCCCATTGACATTAGCCTTAGCGTTAATGATACTGTTAGCATTAGCCATTGCCCTAATGTTCCCATTGACATTAGCCTTAGCGTCAACATTATCATTAGCCTCCGAGAGTTCGTCCCAGCGTTCGTCCAGGCACTCCAGGGTGGAACCCAGCAGAGCGGCCAGCTCAGCGCTCCCCTCCACCAGGTCCAGAAGCTCCTTGCTGTCTGGCTGGAAGCCCTCCAGCTCGTCTGGGCAGGAGAAGAGCTGGGAAAGAGATGCCTGGCGGTAAAACTCTGCCTCGGCCATCGTCACCACCTCCATGTGGGGGAAGGAGGAGCGGAAGGAACGGGCAGACATCCGCAGCCGCTGGAGAACATCTGAGAAGAGAAGCCAGTTCCTGGGCCTGAGGAGGAGAAGGGAGCGGGTGAGAGAGGGTTAGATAAGGCACCACAGGGAATCACACAAAATAGTTGAATAAATGGTCTTGGTTTAACTGTAACTTTCATCAAACTCTCTCTCTCTCTTATTCTGTACCACTCTGTATTCCTCCTTCCCTCTTCCACTCCTTCTATCCAATCAGATTGATCTATGTGTGTTTGTACTCACCCCTGCGACAGGGACACCTGGATGTTGTAGCAGGGGAGGAGGGGTCGGTCGGAGAACTCAAACTCAAAGAGCTCCCTCCTGTCCTCGTCCTCCGGCCCTGGGGGGTCCGTCAGTACGTCACACACACTGCCCTCCTCTAATGACTCTGAGAAACAGAAAGAGAGATACACAGTTGGATTAACACACAAACACACCACTAAGGACTGAGAGCGACACAGTTAGATTAACACACAAACACACCACTAAGGACTGAGAGCAATACACAGTTAGATTAACACACAAACACACCACTAACGACAGAGCGATACACAGTTAGATTAACATACAAACACACGACTAACGACTGAGAGCGATACACAGTTAGAAGAACACACAAACACACCACTAAAGACTGTTAAGAGATACACAGTTAGATTAACACATAAACACACCAGTAAGGACTGAGATACACAGTTCGATTAAGACACAAACCCACCACTAAGGACTGAGAGAGATACAAAGTTAGAGTAACACACAAACACACCACTAAGGACAGAGAGATACACAGTTAGATTAACACACAAACACACCACTAAGGATTGAGAGAGATACACAGTTAGATTAACACACAAACACACCACTAAGGACTGAGAGAGATACACAGTTAGATTAACACACAAACACACTACTAAGGACTGAGAGATATACACAGTTAGATTAACACACAAACAAGGACTGAGATACACAGTTAGATTAAGACACAAACACACACCTAAGGACTGAGAGAGATACACAGTTAGATTAACACACAAACACACAACTAAGGACTGAGAGAGATACACAGTTAGATTAACACAAAAAACATACCACTAAGGACTGAGAGCGATACACAATTAGATTAACAAACAAACACACCACTGAGGACTGAGAGCGATACACAATTGGATTAAAACACAAACACACCACTAGGGACTGAGAGAGATACACAGTTAGATTAACACACAAACACACCACTAAGGACTGAGAGATACACAGTTAGATTAAGACAAACACACCACTAAGGACTGAGAGAGATACACAGTTAGATTAACACAAACACACCACTAAGGACTGAGAGAGATACACAGTTAGAGTAACACACAAACACACCACTAAGGACTGAGAGCAAAATACATTTAGATTAACACACAAACACACCACTAAGGACTGAGAAAGATACACAGTTGGATTAAAACACAAACACACCACTAAGGACTGAGAGCGATACACAGTTAGATTAACACACAAACACACCACTAAGGACTGAGAGAGATACACAGTTAGATTAAGACAAACACACCACTAAGGACTGAGAGAGATACACAGTTAGATTAAGACAAACACACCACTAAGGACTGAGAGCGATACACAATTGGATTAACACACAAACCCACCACTAAGGACTGAGAGAGATACACATATAGATTAACGTACAAACACACCACTAAGGACTGAGAGCGATACACAGTTAGATTAACACACAAACAGACCACTAAGCACTGAGAGAGATACACAGTTAGATTAACACACAAATACACCACTAAGGACTGAGAGAGATACTCAGTTAGATTAACACACAAACACACCACTAAGAACTGAGAGCAATACATAGTTAGATTAACACACAAACACACCACTAAGGACTGAGTGAGATACACAGTTAGATTAACACACAAACACACCACTAAGGACTGAGAGCGATACACAGTTAGATTAACACACAAACACATCACTGAGGACTGAGAGCGATACACAATTGGATTAACACACAAACACACCACTAAGGACTGAGAGAGATACACAATTGGATTAACACACAAACACACAACTAAGGACTGAGAGAGATACACAGTTAGATTAACACACAAAAACACCACTAAGGACTAAGAGAGATACACAGTTAGATTAACACACAAACACACCACTAAGGACTGAGAGAGATACACAGTTAGATTAACAAACAAACACCACTGAGGACTGAGAGCGATACACAATTGGATTAACACACAAACACACAATTGGATTAACACACAAACACACCACTAAGGACTGAGAGAGATACACAGTTAGAGTAACACACAAACACACCACTAAGGACTGAGAGCAAAACACATTTAGATTAACATACAAACACACCACTAAAGACTGAGAGCGATACACAGTTAGATTAACAAACAAACACACCACTAAGGACTGAGAGAGATACACAGTTAGATTAACACACAAACCCACCACTAAGGACTGAGAGAGATACACAGTTAGATTAACACACAAACCCACCACTAAGGACTGAGAGAGATACACAGTTAGATTAACACACAAACACACCACTGAGGACTGAGAGCGATACACAATTGGATTAACATACAAACACACCGCTAAGGACTGAGAGCAAAACACATATAGATTAACATACAAACACACCACTAAGGACTGAGAGCGATACACCGTTAGATTAACACACAAACATACCACTAAGGACTGAGAGATATACACAGTTAGATTAACACAAATATACACTACTAAGGACTGAGAGAGATACTCAGTTAGATTAACACACAAACACACCACTAACAACTGAGAGCGATACACTGTTAGAGTAACACACAAACACACCATAAAGGACTGAGATACACAGTTAGATTAACACACAAATACACTACTAAGGAATGAGAGCGATACACAGTTAGATTAACACACAAACACACCACTAAGGACTGAGAGCGATACACAGCTAGATAAACAAACAAACACACCACTGAGGACTGAGAGCGATACACAATTGGATTAACACACAAACACACCACTAAGGACTGAGAGAGATACACAGTTAGATTAACACACAAACACACCACTAAGGACAGAGCGATACAAATTTAGATTAAGACACAAACACACCACTAAGGACTGAGAGCGATACACAATTGGATTAACACACAAACACACAACTAAGGACTGAGAGAGATACACAGTTAGATTAACACACAAACACACTACTAAGGACTAAGAGAGATACACAGTTAGATTAACACACAAACACACCACTAAGGACTGAGAGTGATACACAGTTAGATAAACACACAAACACACCACTAAGGACTGAGAGCGATACACAGTTAGATAAACACACAAACACATCACTAAGGACTGTTAAGAGATACACAGTTAGATTAACACACAAACACACCACTAAGGACTGAGAGCGATACACAGTTAGATTAACAAACAAACACCACTGAGAACTGAGAGAGATACACAATTGGATTAACACACAAACACACCACTAAGGACTGAGTGAGATACACAGTTAGATTAACACACAAACACACCACTAAGGACTGAGAGAGATACACAGTTAGATTAACACACAAACACACCACCAAGGACTAAGAGAGATACACAGTTAGATTAACACAAACACACCACTAAGGACTGAGAGCGATACACAGTTAGATTAACACACAAACACATCACTGAGGACTGAGAGCGATACACAATTGGATTAACACACAAACACACCACTAAGGACTAAGGACTGAGAGAGATACACAATTGGATTAACACACAAACACACAACTAAGGACTGAGAGAGATACACAGTTAGATTAACACACAAAAACACCACTAAGGACTAAGAGAGATACACAGTTAGATTAACACACAAACACACCACTAAGGACTGAGAGAGATACACAGTTAGAGTAACACACAAACACACCACTAAGGACTGAGAGCAAAACACATTTAGATTAACATACAAACACACCACTAAAGACTGAGAGCGATACACAGTTAGATTAACAAACAAACACACCACTAAGGACTGAGAGAGAAACACAGTTAGATTAACACACAAACCCACCACTAAGGACTGAGAGAGATACACAGTTAGATTAACACACAAACCCACCACTAAGGACTGAGAGAGATACACAGTTAGATTAACACACAAACACACCACTGAGGACTGAGAGCGATACACAATTGGATTAACATACAAACACACCGCTAAGGACTGAGAGCAAAACACATATAGATTAACATACAAACACACCACTAAGGACTGAGAGCGATACACCGTTAGATTAACACACAAACATACCACTAAGGACTGAGAGATATACACAGTTAGATTAACACACAAATACACTACTAAGGACTGAGAGAGATACTCAGTTAGATTAACACACAAACACACCACTAACAACTGAGAGCGATACACTGTTAGAGTAACACAAACACACCATAAAGGACTGAGATACACAGTTAGATTAACACACAAATACACTACTAAGGAATGAGAGCGATACACAGTTAGATTAACACACAAACACACCACTAAGGACTGAGAGCGATACACAGCTAGATAAACAAACAAACACACCACTGAGGACTGAGAGCGATACACAATTGGATTAACACACAAACACACCACTAAGGACTGAGAGAGATACACAGTTAGATTAACACACAAACACACCACTAAGGACAGAGCGATACAAATTTAGATTAAGACACAAACACACCACTAAGGACTGAGAGCGATACACAGTTAGATTAACACACAAACACACCACTAAGGACTGAGAGAGATACACAGTTAGATTAACAAACAAACACCACTGAGGACTGAGTGAGATACACAGTTAGATTAACACAAAAACACACCACTAAGGACTGAGAGTGATACACAGTTAGATAAACACACAAACACACCACTAAGGACTGAGAGTGATACACAGTTAGATAAACACACAAACACATCACTAAGGACTGTTAAGAGATACACAGTTAGATTAACACACAAACACACCACTAAGGACTGAGAGCGATACACAGTTAGATTAACAAACAAACACCACTGAGAACTGAGAGAGATACACAATTGGATTAACACACAAACACACCACTAAGGACTGAGAGCAAAACACATTTAGATTAACATACAAACACACCACTAAAGACTGAGAGCGATACACAGTTAGATTAACACACAAACACACCACTAAGGACTGAGAGAGATACACAGTTAGATTAACACACAAACCCACCACTAAGGACTGAGAGAGATACACAGTTAGATTAACACATAAACCCACCACTAAGGACTGAGAGAGATACACAGTTAGATTAACACACAAACACACCAATGAGGACTGAGAGAGATACACAGTTGGATTAACACACAAACACACCACTAAGGACTGAGAGCAATACACAGTTAGATTAACAAACAAACACACCACTGAGGACTGAGAGCGATACACAATTGGATTAACATACAAACACACCACTAAGGACTGAGAGCAAAACACATATAGATTAACATACAAACACACCACTAAGGACTGAGAGCGATACACAGTTAGATTAACACACAAACACACACCTAAAGACTGAGAGAGATACTCAGTTAGATTAACACACAAACACACCACTAACAACTGAGAGCGATACATAGTTAGATTAACACACAAACACACCACTAAGGACTGAGTGAGATACACAGTTAGATTAACACAAAAACACACCACTAAGGACTGAGAGAGATACACAATTAGAGTATCACACAAACACACCACTAAGGACTGAGACACACCGCTAGATTAAGACACAAAAACACCACTAAGGACTGAGAGAGATACACAATTAGATTATCACACTTACACACCACTAAGGACTGAGAGCGATACACAGTTAGATTAACACAAACACATCACTAAGGACTGAGATACACAATTAGTTTAAGACACAAACACACCACTAAGGAATGAGAGCGATACACTGTTAGATTAACACACAAACACACCATTAAGGACTGAGATAAACAGTTAGATTGAGACACAAAAACACCACTAAGTACTGAGATACACAATTATATTAAGACAAACACACCACTAAGGACTGTGAGCGATACACTAAGGACTGAGAGCGATACACAGTTAGATTAACACACAAACACACCACTAAGGACTGAGAGCGATACAGAATTGGATTAACACACAAACACACCACTAAGGACTGAGAGCGATACACAGTTTGATTAACACACAAACACACCAAAAAGGACTGAGATACACAGTTAGATTAAGACACAAACACACCACTAAGGAATGAGAGCGATACACTGTTAGATTAACACACAAACACACCACTAAGGACTGAGAGAGATACACAATTAGCGTAACACACAAACACACCACTAAGGACTGAGAGCGATACACAGTTAGATTAACACAAACACATCACTAAGGACTGAGATACACAATTAGATTAAGACACAAAAACACCACTAAGGACTGAGAGAGATACACTGTTAGATTAACACACAAACACACCATTAAGGACTGAGATACACAGTTAGATTAAGACACAAACACACCACTAAGGAATGAGAGCGATACACTGTTAGATTAACACACAAACACACCATTAAGGACTGAGATCAACAGTTAGATTTAGACACAAAAACACCACTAAGTACTGAGATACACAATTATATTAAGACAAACACACCACTAAGGACTGAGAGCGATACACAGTTAGATTAACACACAAACACATCACTAAGGACTGAGATACACAATTAGATTAAGACACAAAAACACCACTAAGGACTGAGAGACATACACAGTTAGAGTAACACAAACACACCACTAAGGACTGAGATACACAGTTAAATTAAGACACAAACACACCATTACGGACTGAGAGAGATACACAGTTAGATTAACACAAACACACCACTAAGGACTGAGAGCGATACACAGTTATATTAACAAACAAACACACCACTGAGGACTGAGAGCGATACACAATTGGATTAACACACAAACACACCACTAAGGACTGAGAGAGATACACAGCTAGATTAACAAACAAACACACCACTGAGGACTGAGAGCAAAACACATATAGATTAACACACAAACAGATCACTAAGGACTGAGAGAGATACACAGTTAGATTAACACACAAATACACCACTAAGGACTGAGAGAGATACACAGCTAGATTAATACACAAACACACCACTAAGGACTGAGAAAGATACACAGTTGGATTAACACACAAACACACCACTAAGGACTGAGAAAGATACACAGTTAGAGTAACACACAAACACACCACTAAGGACTGAGAGCAAAACACATATAGAT
Organism: Coregonus clupeaformis; assembly: GCF_020615455.1. NCBI lineage: Eukaryota > Metazoa > Chordata > Actinopteri > Salmoniformes > Salmonidae > Coregonus > Coregonus clupeaformis. The sequence continues at coordinate 26,019,276 of NC_059231.1, read as the reverse complement.
TAACATACAAACACACCACTAAGGACTGAGAACAAAACACATATAGATTAACACACAAACACACCACTAAGGACTGAGAGTGATACACAGTTAGATTAACACACAAACACACCACTAAGGACTGAGAGCGATACACAGTTAGATTAACACACAAACACACCACTAAGGACTGTTAAGAGATACAGAGTTAGATTAACACACAAACACACCACTAAGGACTGAGACACACCGTTAGATTAAGACACAAACACACCACTAAGGACTGAGAGCGATACACAGTTCGATTAACACACAAACACACAATAAAGGACTGAGATACACAGTTAGATTAAGACACAAACACACCATTAAGGAATGAGAGCGATACACTGTTAGATTAACACACAAACACACCACTAAGGACTGAGATAAACAGTTAGATTAAGACACAAAAACACCACTAAAGACTGAGATACACAATTATATTAAGACACAAACACACCACTAAGGACTGTGAGCGATACACTAAGGACTGAGAGCGATACACAGTTAGATTAACACACAAACACACCACTAAGGACTGAGAGCGATACACAGTTAGATTAACACACAAACACACCACTAAGGACTGAGGGAGATACACAGTTAGATTAACATACAAACACACCACTAAGGACTGAGAGCGATACACAGTTAGATTAACACACAAACACACCACTAAGGACTGAGAGTGATACACAGTTAGATTAACACACACACACACACCACTAAGGACTGAGAGTGATACACAGTTAGATTAACACACAAACACACCACTAAGGACTGGGAGCGATACACAGTTAGATTAACACACAAACACACCACTAAGGACTGAGAGTGATACACAGTTAGATTAACACACAAACACACCACTAAGGACTGAGATACACAGTTAGATTAAGACACAAACACACCACTAAGGAATGAGAGCGATACACTGTTAGATTAACACACAAACACACCATTAAGGACTGAGATCAACAGTTAGATTTAGACACAAAAACACCACTAAGTACTGAGATACACAATTATATTAAGACAAACACACCACTAAGGACTGTGAGCGATACACTAAGGACTGAGAGCGATACACAGTTAGATTAAGACACAAACACACCACTAAGGACTGAGTGCGATACACATTTAGATTAACACACAAACACACCACTAAGGACTGAGAGAAATACACAGTTAGATTAACACACAAACACACTACTAAGGACTGAGAGAGATACACAGTTAGATTAACACACAAATACACCACTAAGGACTGAGAGCAATACACAGTTAGATTAACATACAAACACACCACTAAGGACTGAGAGCAATAAACAGTTAGATTAAGACACAAACACACCACTAAGGACTGAGAGCGATACACAGTTAGATTAACACACAAACACACCACTAAGGACTGTGAGCGATCGCTAAGGACTGAGAGCGATACACAGTTAGATTAACATACAAACACACCACTAAGGACTGAGAGCAATACACAGTTAGATTAACACACAAACACACCACTAAGGACTGTTAAGAGATACAGAGTTAGATTAACACACAAACACACCACTAAGGACTGAGACGATACACCGTTAGATTAAGACACAAACACACCACTAAGGACTGAGAGCGATACACAGTTCGATTAACACACAAACACACAATAAAGGACTGAGATACACAGTTAGATTAAGACACAAACACACCATTAAGGAATGAGAGCGATACACAGTTAGATTAACACACAAACACACCACTAAGGACTGAGAGCGATACACTGTTAGATTAACACACAAACACACCATTAAGGACTGAGAGAGATACACAGTTAGATTAACACACAAACACACCACTAAGGACTGAGATAAACAGTTAGATTAAGACACAAAAACACCACTAAGGACTGAGATACACAATTATATTAAGACAAACACACCACTAAGGACTGTGAGCGATACACTAAGGACTGAGAGCGATACACAGTTAGATTAACACACAAACACACCACTAAGGACTGAGAGAGATACACAGTTAGATTAACACACAAACACACTACTAAGGACTGAGAGCGATACACATTTAGATTAACACACAAACACACCACTAAGGACTGTTAAGAGATACACAGTTAGATTAACACACAAACACACCACTAAGGACTGAGAGCAATAAACAGTTAGATTAAGACACAAAAACACCACTAAGGACTGAGATACACAATTATATTAAGACACAAACACACCACTAAGGATTTAGAGAGATACACAGTTAGATTAACACACAAACACACCACTAAGGACTGAGAGCGATACACAGATAGATTAACACACAAACACACCACTAAGGACTGAGAGAGATACACAGTTAGATTAACACACAAACACACCACTAAGGACTGAGACACACCATTAGATTAAGACACAAACACACCACTAAGGAATGAGAGAGATACACAGTTAGATTAACACACAAACACACCACTAAGGACTGATTTACACAGTTAGATTAACACACAAACACACCACTAAGGACTGAGAGCAATACACAGTTATATTAACATACAAACACACCACTAAGGACTGAGAGCGATAAACTGTTAGATTATGACACAAACACACCACTAAGGACTGAGAGCGATACACAGTTAGATTAAGACACAAACACAACACTAAGGACAGTTAAGAGATATACAGTTAGATTAAGACACAAAAACACCAATAAGGACTGAGAGAGATACACATTTAGATTAACACACAAACACACCACTAAGGACTGAGAGAAATACACAGTTAGATTAAGACACAAACACACCACTAAGGACTGAGAGCGATACACATTTAGATTAACACACAAACACACCACTAAGGACTGAGAGAAATACACAGTTAGATTAACACACAAACACACTACTAAGGACTGAGAGAGATACACAGTTAGATTAACACACAAATACACCACTAAGGACTGAGAGAGATACACAGTTAGATTAACACACAAACACACCACTAAGGACTGTGAGCAATACACTAAGGACTGAGAGCGATACACAGTTAGATTAACACACAAACACACCACTAAGGACTGAGAGCGATACATAGTTAGATTAACACACAAACACACCACTAAGGACTGAGAGAGATACACATTTAGATTAACACACAAACACACCACTAAGGACTGAGAGAGATACACAGTATATACACAGAGTTATATTACACACTCAAAACACACACAAATAGGCACAGCACTGAACTCACCACACACAGCGCTGCCATAGAATTCCCAATAGATTACTGGGTCGTCATCAGAGCGGCCCTGCAGGTCAGCAAAATAATCTACAGGGAGAAGAGAGGGACAAACAGTATTTTAGGCGAAAGAGAGAGACAGAGAGAGACAGAGAGAGAGAGACAGAGACAGAGATCGAGAGAGACAGAGAGAGAGAGAGATAGCTGGCTTGGTTCAGGCCAAGGCTACAGGAATCTGCTAAAAATGAACCACACACACACACACTCTCTCTCAAGCATATCACACAGATCCGGAAACACACACACACAGATATCGGCACACACATCCTGAGTACATGTGTGTGCACACGCACACACACACAGAGGAAGGCATTTAGACACAGTGAGTACTGGGAGCGTCTGCATGCGCACACACACACAAACCTAGCACACACACACACAGATAGAGCAAGTGAGAGCTGGGCTGAGTGCCAGTACTGACGCGTTGGGCGTATGGCGTGTGTTTGGAGGGATTAACGGCCTCCAGATGAGTGGGACCAGGTGGAGGGAGGAGTACACACACACACAATCTCTGTCGCTTGCTCTTGCTCTTTCTGTCTCTGTTTCTCGCTCTCTCTGTAGCTCTCTCTGTCTATCATTCTAAACCTCTCTCCAGTGCCTTTCTCTATATCCACCTCCACCTGAATAGCACACTCAATCTGTATCACTACGAGTTTCTCTTTTACCATTATTCTCTATGTCTTCTCCCTCACTCTGCCTCTTCCTCTCCCTTTCTCGCCTTCTCTCTCAAGGTCGGCTGTCTGTCTCAGAGGTAATTGGGTTTTACTTGTTAGGGGTCTGTGTGTGTGTGGTTCCTTTTCTTCCTCCATGTGTATGTCGCACAGAGAGCTCATTTGTCTCTCTCTCACACACAGACACAGACACAGACACAGACACACAGACACACAGAAACACAGACACAGACACAGACACACTGTTTCTAGTCTCTAGAGTGAGTGTGCTCTCTGAGAAGCCCATGTCCGCACGTACACTAAGCAAACAGAGCGGATGTTGCTAAGTTACCAGATAGGCGAGAAAGCACGCACTCTGGCCAACTGAATCCCCTCACACAGGTGGTCTGGGGGTGGGGAGGGAGAAGGGACTGTTTTCAGCGTGTCTGTATGTGTGTGTTTGTGAGAAAGAAAGAGAGAAAGAAAAGGAGAGAGAAAAAGAGAGGGAGAAGGAATGTAAATGGTGAAGAGATTTTGGGCTAGGGAGTATGAGGGGTATAATGTGGTATAGAAGCAGTATATGAGGGGTATAATGTGGTATAGAAGCAGTATATGAGGGGTATAATGTGGTATAGAAGCAGTATATGAGGGGTATAATGTGGTATAGAAGCAGTATATGAGGGGTATATGAAGGGTATAGCAGGGATACAGTAGTTAGTGACTGACCAGTGAGGAATCGCTCCATGCTGTCGCTGTGGGTCATCTTGAGCAGACCGCGGCCGGAGTAGGTGACCAGAGTAGGGTCAGCCCCGTAGGACAGCAACACCCGAACTACGTCCAGATGGTCATTCTCCACCGCGTCATGCAGAGGCCTGGACACACACACACACGAATGAAAATTGTCTTCAAGGAAAAACACATTATGAGATACACATTGTGTGTGTGTCCATTTCTGCATATTAGTGTGTGTGTGTATACGGCTTTATGTGTGTTATGTGTGATGTGTGTGTGTGTGTTTTTGTATCATTCTGTGTAATGTATAGGGCATTGTGAATGTACCTGGTGCCGTCCTGTGCACTGCAGTTGATGTCGGCACCGTGCTCCAGCAGGTGTATGACTATGGAGATCCAGCCGCGGGCGCAGGCCTCGTGGAGTGCACAGTAGCCTGCATAGTCCCTGTGGTTCACCTCACACACACGGTTCTCCAGGCAGTACAACACCACCTCCTGCAGAGGACAGAGGGAGGGAGGTACAGATGAGTGTGTGTCTACACCACAAAGAACTGGACACACACATGCACGCTGCACGCACACAGAACGCGCACGTGTGCACACACACACACAACAGCACAGCAAGAATCCAAACCCAGAATTGGGACAACAACAATGACTCAGATAGAGCTAGTCTGTCTAACTCTGTCTGTCTGTCGTTCGTTCAACTATGGCCATGGTTGGAACACACTGTTGTAGAGCTTACGGCTGGAATCAGAACACACACAGATACACTACCGGTCAAAAGTTTTAGAATACCTACTCATTCAAGTTTTTTTTTTTTTTTACTATTTTCTACATTGTAGAATAATAGTGAAGACATCAAAACTATGAAATAACACATATGGAATCATGTAGTAACCAAAAAAGTGTTAAACAAATCAAAAAATATTTTATATTTGAGATTCTTGAAATAGCCACCCTTTGCCTTGATGACAGCTTTGCACACTCTGGGCATTCGCTCAACCAGCTTCATGAGGTAGTCACCTGGATTCCATTTGTTTAACACTTTTTTGGTTACTACATGATTCCATATGTGTTATTTCATAGTTTTGATGTCTTCACTATTATTCTATAATGTAGAAAATAGTACAAATAAAGAAAACCCTTGAATGAGTAGGTGTTCTAAAACCTTTGACCGGTAGTGTAGAGTGGAGTGGGAAAAAACTGTTCAAACTGTTCAGGAGTTGGAACCAATTATGTGGTTATGACAATGAGAGACGGAACACAGAGAGGGTTGGGCTGGGTTCCATTTGGTGTTCATCATCTCTTGTTACTAACCAACCTGAGGGAGCTGACACATTGACGCTTTACATGAACACCGCTAGCGGTGTGTGGAAACTTAAGTCTTGAGTGGAACGATTGCACAGCTTTGTTCTGGTAGTGTAGGGGTTATATGTGTCTTTATGGGGGTGCTCATTCAAAAAGAGAGCATTGGCACACGCACACGATCGCTCACACACACGTACGTGCCTCGCACACACGCACACACACACACACACACTCATATGAACCTAGGGAACGGTTCCAAACTTCCATTTCTATGCTAATTTTGGACAGCCGTCGACTGCAAGTGTTTATCATACACTTTCTCTCTGAGAGCAGGAGAAGAGGAAGAGAGGAGATGAGGAGGGAGGAGGGTAGTGGAGATGGAACAGGAGGAGTGGAGGAGACAAAGAGGAAAGGGAAATGAGGAAGAGGAGATAAGGAGAATGAACAGAGGAGGAAGAGGAGGGGGAATATAGAGTGAAGGAGAAGGAGAGGAAGGAGAGGACAAAGAGAAAGAGGAGGAAGAAGGATAGAAGTCCTCTAGCTCTGCCAACTGGAAATGGACTCAGGAGTGTACCCAAGCTCCAAGACTCCTCTTGCTGTGTGTGTATGTGTGCGAGTGTACGTCTCAGAGTGTGTGTGTGTGTGGCGGAAACCTAGCGCTAAACCTCTGGAGCCGTGTTTAATATCGCTGTGAGAGAGTGAGGAGCTTAGCACGAGAGCTCCAGCTCACAGCCAGACACACACACACTCCTCCGCAGTAAAATGAGACGCTCTCCCTCCCTCCTCCTCTTCCTTCTCTCTCTACCCCTGTCCTCTAATCTCCCTCTCTAGAATGCTTCCCTGCGCTCAACTGCAATCAATGCATCCCTCAGACATTTAACCCCTTACACACAACCATCATCACACCACACATCACAACAGCTCTCTCTGTGTGTGTGTGTGTGTGTGTGTGTGTGTGTGTGTGTGTGTGCGCGTGTGTGCCAGGACCACAGAGTGTGATCCCTTGCCAAGCCTTGCGAGTCGACAGGAGAGGCAGAGAAATCTGCTAAACACATACAGAGAAGGAAAGCTATGTATCACACACATGCATGCAAACACACACACAGAAATAGCAATACATTTATAGCATTTCTGGCTATAAGTCAGTGGTGAGGAGCTGAGCAGTATGGATGTAGAATGAGGCTGTATGTCTGAGCTGAAGCTGATGGGACCAAGCCCAGAGAGAAAGATGAAGATATCCACCGAGTCTCTTCTCATTACCATTTAAAATGCTGAAAGAGAGAGAGCAAGGGAGGGAGAGAGAGATAGAGAGAGGAAGAGAGAGAGTGGGCTTTCATGTGAAGCGGCACGAAGGGCAAAACTAAACCAACATGAAATATGCAGAATGCAGAGTGTTGGCTAGGGCATGCCAGGCGTGTGTGTGTTAAGTGTGCGCGCACGGGGGAGAGAGAGACACAGTGAGTGTTGGGAAGGGAGCATGAGTATGCTAGTGTGTGTGCTTACTGGGTCACTGTGTGTGTGTATATGTGTATATATGTGTGTGTGTGTGTGCATGTGTGTGTGTATATATGCGTGTGTGTGTCTCAGCTTTCATGTCTCTCTGCCTGCGTGTGAGAAGCGTGAGACGCTCTGTGTATGTGTGTGTGTATATGTATGTGTGTATGTGTGTGTGTGTGTGTGTGTGTGTGTGTGTGCAAGCCCCGGGGGTCTGCCCCAGGCTTATCGCACACAGGCAGTGAGAGACGCGCTTCCTGAGATGGAGAGGGAGAGAAAAAAGAGAGAGGGAGGGAGGGATAGGGGGAAGGAGAGAACCTGAGACTACACAAACAAGGCGCTGACCGCTGCACAAACAACAACCCCGCCTTCTCCTCCTCCCTCCCCTCCCTCCTTCTTTCCCCTCGACACATGGAGGAGAGGAAGGAGAAAAAAAAACGCTCTGAGAGAGACGCATAAATCAGAGCCGAGCCGGCTGACTGAGCCCCGCTGCTGCGCTGCGCCCGGTTGTGTGTGTGTGTGTGTGTGTGTGTGTGTGTGTGTGTGTGTGTGTGTGTGTGTGTGAGAAGAACAGCCGCCGCCACTGCTAACCACAGTCACCACGGCACATTAGAGGGCCATTAGAACACAATTATACTCCCAGCGCTTACCTCTTAGCCACACACACACACACACACAACCGCACACACACCCTACCCACCCTTCTTACTGCACCTATTTAACAGCCCCATCAAGACACCTCCATCAGAGATGAATTACACACACACACAGAGAGAAAGATTGACTGACACACACACGGCTGTACAGGCACACATGCTGCAGAGAAAGGAGAGATAATAGATGATAGACAGACACATAGTCTGCATGTGTTGAAAGGCGCTGAGAGAGGACCAACGCAATCCTGTGGAAATGAAACCAGGGGTTATAAAGAAATACAGGCTGGGTCTGTTTTAAACACACATAGTGGGCCGGGGGGGTTAATTAACAGCAATCTAACTGTCACTGACAGCCCACTTAATGAACTACAGCCCAGAGAGAGAGTCAGAGAGAGAGAAAGAAAGAGAGAAGGGAGGGAGGGAGGGAGGGAGGGAGGGAGGGAGGGAGGGAGGGAGGGAGGGAGGGAGGGAGGGGGAAATGTGTGTGGGTGTGTGTTCACGAGTTGCAGCATGTGTGTGGCTCTGAGAAAAAGAGGGGCTAAGTAGGCCTCCTGGGGAGAATCAAAGAAAGAGGGAGGACAGAGAGAGAGAAAGAGGGAGGAGAGAGAGAGAGCGAGGGAGGGAGGACAGAGAGAGAGAAAGAGGGAGGAGAGAGAGAGCGAGGGAGGAGAGAGAGAGGGCGAGGGAGGAGAGAGAGAGAGCGAGGGAGGAGAGCGTGAGAGCGAGGGAGGAGAGAGAGAGAGCGAGGGAGGAGAGCGTGAGAGCGAGGGAGGAGAGCATGAGGGCAAGAGGGAGATTGCGAGAGCGGAAGGAAAGCAGGGAAAGGAGCGGGAGTGTGTGAGATCAGAAAAAGCTGTGCCACAACAGAGACGGAGCACAAACATACACACACACGCACACACACACACACACACATATAGGGGCTAGTCTCTGCCCCAGAGAAGCTGAAAACAATCGGAGTACTGTCACATGCACACTCGTTCAAAAAAAGAACTGATCTTTTCCTCCTCCTTGTAAGTCTGCCACACTCATCCCTCCTTTCTCCAGACCTCATTCCTAAGCAGAGCATTATTCCACAGGGAAATACAACATTCCCACAATTCACTGCAGGGAAAATCCAGATTCACAGCCCAGCAGGGAAAGAGTTAAAAACTACCAAAATAAAAAAAAGATTAGAGAGGAAGAGAAAGGTGAGAGAAAGAGAGGAGAGAGAAAGAGAGGAGAGAGAAAGAGAGGAGAGAGAAAGAAAGGAGAGAGAAAGAGAAGAGAGAGAAAGAAAGGAGAGAGAAAGAGATGAGAGAGAAAGAGGAGAGAGGAAGAAAGGAGAGAGAAAGAGAGGAGAAAGAAAGAAAGGAGCGAGAGTGTCTGTGTGTGAATGTGAAGCAGCATTTAGTCTGCTTGTGAGCCCGACGATCCCTACGTGCTTCAGTGTTTGTGTGTGTGTGTGTATGTGTCTGTGTGTACGTGCCAACAACAATGTGAGTCACAAAGAGGGAGGGACAGAAGAGAGAGCGCTGGGAGGAAGGAGGGGGTGGAGAGCGAGGAGGGGGGAGAAAAACTGAGAGGGAGAGGGAGAGCGAGGAAACAGAGAGAAAAGGAGAGGGAGAGAGGGAGAGCGAGAACAAAGACAATATTTGTCTTACCTCGTATCCGAGCCGTGCTGCTCTCTGTAACAGCGTTTCTCCAGCGTTCTTGTTGACGATTAGTCTCCGCGCCTCTGGGGGGATGGGCCGCACCACAGGAGGCTCAGCAGGCGGGGCCCTCCTCACCCCTGCTCCCTCCAGTGGGACTGTCCCAGAGCCCTTCACCTGAGGGGGTAGCGAGGGCGGCCGCATCGCGGGGGAACAGGGCTTGACCGGAGAGCCGAGGTAATGGAGGGGAGAAGCGGGTCTCTTCCTCCGAGCACACTGCTCACTGACCTGGGGAAGAGAGAGACAGGAGGAGGAGGGGGTTAGCAAGAACACACACACACACCAATTCAGATATAGCTAGTCACACACACATACAGACAAACGCTCTCTCACACATGAAGCCGTACCCTCACACAACGTGTCTGTGTGCCCCCCCCCCCCAGCGGAATTCCGTGTCGGAGCAGCTGTTGTAATCTGAAGCGAGGGATGGGAACGGTGCGAGCGGAAAACAACTAGCCTTTTTTTCCCTCTCCTTTTTTCCCTTTCAACTCCGACACTTTAGACACTCAGCCACCACATTCCTGTGAGCTGTGTGGGCGAGAGAGAGAGAGAGAGAGAGAGAGAGAGAGAGAGAGAGAGAGAGAGAGAGAGAGAGAGAGAGAGAGAGAGAGAGAGAGAGAGAGAGAGAGAGAGAGAGAGAGAGAGAGAGAGAGAGAGAGAGAGAGAGAGAGAGAGAGAGAGAGAGAGAGAGAGAGAGAGAGAGAGAGAGACAGAGAGAGAGAGAGAGAGAGAGAGAGAGAGAGAGAGAGAGAGAGAGAGAGAGAGAGAGAGTGTGTAATTGAGTGCTCTACTGCTCAAATGCTCCAGGGTTTTCTCGTTATGTAAAGAATGCACATACACTCACACAGTGTTGGCATTGACCTACACAATAACACACACTCCCAACGCTTGAAGCCGGAGATAAACACACAGACACACACACACACACACAAACACGCACACTTAACACACACACACACACACACACACACACACACACACACACACACACACCCACCCACATACACACACACACTAAGATACCTTTCATACCAAGACGTTTTCTGCTAATTTTACCATGCCACCAACTTTTTGCTGCTTTTTCTTTATATCTGAAAGGTATTGCCGGCAACAAAGCCCTGTACTTTTATTTCTGCCAACCGACCTAGTAATGATTGCGGTAATGTATTTAAAAGTCCCGCCAACCCCTCAGTATAAACGTCGCCTTCCATCTTACCATCTTTGGCACGCATTAAATCATGAATATTCTATTGTTGTCCGACATCAAACCTGTCCTTCACAGAATTAGGTTACATTTATTCTCTCCATTTAAATGTATGTAGTTCTGTCCTTGAGCTGTTCTTGCCTATTGTCACAAAAATGCTTGGGGGAATCCAACATCCAACGTGGATCAAAAAAGCTACTTTCTGAAATCATCCTACAGAGGTTCATTCAGATCAGATTTTTAATTTATTGACATGATCGGAAGGAGCAGATTCTAATGCTTCTATGACAAAAGAAAATGAGAACAAAATACAACTTTTCTGTTATATGACAGCGGTTCAACATGGCCGTGACACTCAAGTTGTTTGGAAAAAATATGATTTCTATTTTATTCTGGCATATTCCATTTTATTAATTCTTACTTTAAAATATAGGCCTGTTGACTGATCAGGGCAGGGGAATGTAGTCCAAGTGTGTCTCTTGTCTCTTTAATTAACAAAATAAGAACTATTGATTTCATTTGTATGGCGCAGCCATGGGCTGCACAGACCAGTAACATAATTAAACTCAAAATATGCTATTCTATTCTTTTGAAAATAAATGTTATTAGTCTTATGTTTCTTAGGATGTGCATAAACAAATTAATAATGGATTTTCTTTGTCTAACCAGCTCATATTATTACCACAACTTTTTATTCAACATAACAGGGAAATACAAGGATAATATTTACCAATTATTTACAATTATACAACGTGTGGGTCTAATCCTAAATGCTGATTGGTTAAAACCACATTCCAGCCAGTGTCTATTCCACAAGTTACCAAGGGCTAAATCTATTACATTAAAATGCCTATTTACTCTGTTCCATCTGACTTCGCAATCCACTGTTTCATCAGCCCAGCCAAGCACTTTATAAACTTGATCTCCTCTATAAAAAGCATCTAGACATTATCTCACATTTCTTTTAGACTAACATTTAGTTTTCAACAGAGGAGATTTGTATAAACCTTGCCGTCTGTCTCTCCAACATTTGCAATATTGTTTCAATATTCAAATAATATTTCCTGCTGTTCCATAGTAATGAACGTATAGGGGTCGGGAGTTGGGACGAGACAGACAGGCAGGCAGCGTTTCTCAGCCAGTCGAAATTATGAATCAGCTGGGATCATTTTTATGGATATATAAAAAGAAATGTCAATTGAAAAAAGGTCAAACGAAACGTGCAGCTAGTTTGCAGTCTTTCCAGCTTCAGTTTGAAGTGATTCTGTTAGCTGTGATGATGGCTAGCTCCTCTGAACAACAGTGTCCTGACGAGAGAGCACATTTTCTATGCCAGGCGAAATCATTACTCATTAGCTCATTGTTATGGATAGGTCAAAATAAATGTTACTAGAAAACAGCTTAAACAAATGCAAATGCAGCTAATGTTGTTATTCTGGCTGCACTGTTTGACGTGACTGTAAGTTAGCCGTAGTTGGCTAGCTAGTAAGCAAGGGATAAGAACGTTGCCACCCAGTATGGCAATGGAACATTTAGAACGAAGGACTGGGTCACGTCCATAGATACAGAACAAAAAGACTGAACGACTGGGTCGTGTCTCTGGCAACCGAACCGATAGAACGAACGACCAGCCGGCTTGGGTAGCAACCCTAAAGCGAGAGTGTCTGTGTGTGAATGTGAAGCAGCATTTAGTCTGCTTGTGAGCCCGACGATCCCTACGTGCTTCAGTGTTGGGACTATATCTTGTGGAAGGATGAAATAGTACGAATAAATTCATCAAAATAACATTTTTAATGAAAATATGTCAATCATTATTTGAATATGTTGGTAACCCGTTTTATAGAAGTGATAATGCCCTCGAAGCCGGTGTTTGGAGGATATATTGGCATGGTTTTCCGGCCCTCGACTTCTTCTTGGGCCTAACAACTCCCGTGCCAATATATCCTCCAAACACCGGCTTCTCGGGCTATGGCAAGCTGCTAACTTACTGTTGTGAATGTGAAGAAATTAAAGCAGTGGAAGGTCTGAATTTAAACGAAGGAATCTAGAACATGCAGCTGTCAGGTTACCATGACAATGGTCATAAAAACAGGGTCAAAGTTGAATGTCTCTTGCTCCTTGCTGGTAAACGAAATGGCTATATAAAAGGTGAATACCGATAAGAGAGGTAAAATTAGGGCTGTTTGAAAGAAACATTGCCCAATTGTTTTTACAGGCAAAATACCTTGAATCCTATGTCAAAGAAGTGTAATACACACAAAAAACACACACACACAGAACAACAACACACACACACACAAACATACACACACAAAAACACAATCCACAGGGAGTTTTCCAGGGCAGGAAGATGTCAGAGCAGCAGCAGCACTCTAAACATCGTAAACATATTTAATCCCTTTCTCTCTCTCATTCCCCCTTCTCCCTCTCAGTCTCTCTATTCCATGTAATTTCAGCAACCCATGACATCCACCATCTCAGATTGTTCTGAAATTGTTTTTGTAGTTAGAAACAGGTAGGATTGTTGTTTCTGAAACATTATTTTGTTGAAATTAAATTTTATCTTGGAGAAATTAAGCTAATTGATTGCGCCCAAATTGTCAATTTTCATGTAATTTATAGGATTCAGATAATATTCAATAAATATAGTACCCAACATCTGATTTAAGACATGAGGAATCCCCCTAAAAATTCAAAACCCACCCACGGACCCCCCCACACCCCATGCCAATCCCACGCCAACAGCCAGTATACAGTATCAGTTCTCTATGTTTGACAAATAGTATGAAGCTGTGGCTTGGAGTATTGTTTCTCCATACTATGTAATGTATTCCTTCTGATTATGTTTTTTTCTCCTGTTCAGAGAAATTAGTCATCGAAGTCGCTTGCATTATTTACCATAAATTAGTGTGAAAGTACTAGGTTTTGACCACTAGATGCCGCTGTTCCTGCTAAACCGCAACACTCATCAATTTTGCTGGTCTCTTGTGTATATTAAATAGATCACAACATTTCCTTTGCAACTTTGGGTACAAAACCAATTGGCATAGCGTTGTCCAGGTTAGGGGAGGGTTTGGCAGGTGGGGTTTTACTTGGCTCATCGCGCTCTAGCGACTCCTTGTGGCAGGCTGGGCGCCTGCAAGCTGACTTTGGTTGTCAGTTGAACGGTGTTTCCTCCGACACATTGGTGCAACTGGCTTCCGGGTTAAGCAAGCAGGTGTTAAGAAGCACGGCTTGGCGGGTCATGTTTCGGAGGACGCATGACTCGACCTTCGCCTCTCCCAAGCCCGTTGGGGAGTTGCAGCGATGAGACAAAAACGTAATTGGATCGCAATTGGATATCATGAAATTGGGGAGAAAAAGGGGAAAAAATAAAATATAGAAAAAATTAAAATAAAAAGGATAGTTGGGTTGAAGGATTAGGTTGCTATTAAGACAAACGGAATTGTTTTCATGGAGGACTGGCTTGAATTGTGAGGATGACCACACAATTTATTTTCATAATGAGACAGATCTATTGGTTTTCTACCCAAAGTTGCAAAGGAAATGTTGTGATCTAGTTAATGAACACAAGAGACCAGCAAAATTGATAAAGAGTGTGGTGGTATAGCAGGAACAGTGGCATCTAGTGGTCAAAATCTGTTACTTTCACACTACTTTATGCTAAATAATGCAAAGCGACTTCAATGGCTAATTTCTCTGAACAGGGGAAAAAAACATCACCAGATTCACAGGGAATGCATTACATAGTATGGAAAAGCAATACGACAAGCCACAGCTTCATACTACTTGTCAAACATAGAGAACTGGTTGTTGGGATGGCTTTTGCATTGGGTGTGGGGTGTGGGGGGTCCGTGGGTGGTTTTTGACCTTTTCTTTTTATTTATTCCTCATGTCTTACTCATTGGTAGGAAGAAGTTTGATCCAAATTGGATGTTGGGTAATATATTTATTGCATATTATCTGAATCCTATAAATTAAAATGGCCAATTTGGGTGCAATCGATTAGCTTAATTTCTCAGAGATCAAATTATATTTCAACAAAATAACATTTCAGGAACGCTAATAGTATCTGTTACTAACTACAGAAACGATTTCAGAATAATCTGAGATGGTGGGTGTCGAAATCCTCTTTCTTGTGCTTTTTGAGGTGGACCGACCCTCCTCGATCCACTGTCTCTGTAATTTATCTCACCGTCTCTCCCAGGCCCATTCTAGCCTGTTAAATCAGACACCAGACCTGTTAACACTGAAACGCCAATGACTCCACCACACTCACCTTGTCCTCCAAAGCTGCTCCCAGATCAGTGCTTCCATGTTGGTTGCTGCTGCCATTCAGCAGCTCTCTCCTCCGCTCCCTCTCTCTCTGGCTGGTGTGTTTGGTCTTGCACGGCCGCTTGCCCTTGGGTTTGTCCGTGTCACTATGACGACGGGGCTTGAGAGAGGCGGTGTCTTCGGTGGGGGGCTCAGGGGCCGAGGAGGGGGGGCACTGACCCTCAGTCTTCACCCCCAGCCCTCCTCTCCTGGGCTCCTTGGATCCCCAGTCACAGCCTGGCCCCATGAGGGGCCCCTGGGGGGCAGATCTGTCCCTCTGCTGGGTCGAAGGGAGCAGTCCAACTACAGGACAGAGAGAGAGAGGGAGAGAAAGAATGTAAGTTTAGAAAGGAAGAGAAAGACATTCACTGTGAAAGAGAGACTGAAGGATAGGGGTGCAGAGGTAAAGCTCGACTAGCTCTCTACGTCTGCTGATTTATTAATGAGGATGAATATCTCTGTCTGGGAGCGCGCGCGCACACACACACACACACACACAAGCACACACACACACAAACACATTGTAGAGGCACTCTCAGTTTGAGTAATGAGTAAATGCAATTCCCACTGTCTTTTTTCAACCTCACACACACAGTGAAGAAGTACCCATGATGGACATTTTAAAAAATGTCCTTGAAATTACAATGGCTGGAGGGTGAGGGTGGTTGGCCTACAAGTCTAAATATTTTCTTCCCTGGAAAACACATTACACACACACTGTCTCTTAAAGCTCCCCCCAATACACTCACCCGTACATACATCAGTCACACCCACACCAGTAGACACACTCACCCGTACACACAGTGGTGGAATATTACGCCTCATTAACCCAGGACAGTGGTTGCCGTAGTGCTGTAATTAAATAGGTCGGAGGAGGGCGACGCCTCGCTGTCAATCATACTCTCTGGTTACCACGGAATCATCAAGACAGCAGGTAATACCCTTTCTTACTCTCCTTCTTTAATCCCTCTCTCTTTCTTAGTATATTCATCTCACACTTTTTCTCAACTGTGGTGTGAGCACGGGGAAAGCCCTAGTTTAACACTCTCTCTCTGTCTTTCTCTCTCTCTTTGTTTTTCTCTCTCTATTTGACTGGCCTTGAAGGGAAACAGTCATTCATCACACGTTAGTCACACTACACCTGCCCCCATATTTCTAAAAGGCATGTGCACGTGCTCTCACTCACACACACACAGGCTCACACACAGGCTCACACACACACACACACACACACATTCAGATATTCCTGCTACACCATCATGTCTGTGCCAGTTACCAGTTAATCTGACTATTCTCTCATTATTAATTGTATTTATTTATAAAATGTAAGGGCTTTCTGTATTGTTATCTAATGTTGGTGGGCCATATATACCTGTTTTAATGATACTCCTCAATTTCCCTTAAGTGTACTTTTACAGAGATGAGATTTACTTCAAAATGCATTCACCCTATTGCTTACACATATCAAGTTGTTTCAGATCTACACAAGTGCCTAGGGAGGAGGGGTTAGGGTTTGTTCTGGACAGGGCCTACCTATACTGGCCCAATAAGCACATGCCATAGAGCTATCCCTTATTGGGACAGTGGTTAGTGTGTTTATCATTGGTGCTGGTGGCCCGGGTTCAAGACCTGCTAGGGGAGTCACCCTACTCTCACATTCTTAGCAATATACTGTATGTTAATGTCATTATTTGGCAACAGTTACAACACACCTATCTGATCTAATTAAAATAAGTATCTAATTGAAAGATGGGAATCGGTAGAATTCTCGATAGCTGAGCATCTACAAGACAACGCTCTATCATCTTTTTGAAATCCACGCCACATATATCATGTAGAACAAACATGTCTCTGATTAGGAATCACATCAGCTCACATTGCATTTCTATCTGGAACATTCCAATGTGTTGCCAAAACATGGCCCAGGTGGTGGTGTTGCTTCTGATAGAAATATACCTAGGTTGCCATATTCTCAGAATATCAGAAATGTGTATATTTACAGTAGCATGTCTTTACTTTCTCACATTTGCCATTTAAGCAATGATTATGCCAGTTGTACCAAAACAATGCACAACACAGAGTTCCATCTCCAAGCTTTAACGTGGAAAAACAGACCAACTGCAACAGAATCACTTGACATACATGGTATGTGGTGTTGATTTCAAGAAGACAGTGGAGAGATGCTCAGCTATATAGAATTAACAAATACTGATAACTTATGAGAGGTAGTGGAAATGTGGTTATAATTCATGCTCAAGGCGTAATCCTACAGATTCCCATCTTTCAATGAGAAACTCATTTTAATTCGATCAGATCGGTGTGTTGTAACTGTTGCCAAATAATGACATTAACATAGAGTATATTGCTAAGAATGTGAGAGTAGGGTGACTCCCATAGCGGGTCTCGAACCCAAGCCACCAGCACCAATGACAAATGCCCTCACCACTGTCCCAATAAGGGATATCTCTCAAGCAAGTGCTTATTGGATCAGTATAGGTAGGCCTTGTCCAGAACAAACCCCGCTTCCCTAGGCACTGAAACAACTTGATAGGTGTAACCAATAGGGTGAATGCACTCTGAAATAAATCTCAGCTCTGTTAAAAGTACACTCAAGAAAATATTTTATTGATCATAATGATTCAGGAGTATCATTAAAATATATGGCCCACCAACATTAGACAACTATACAGAAAGCCCTTAAATTGCTGAAATAAGCAAATAAAATCAATGATGAGGGAATAGTCAGATTAACTGATACCTTACACGGACATGGAGGTGTAAAGATCAGCGTACCGTGAACCAAGAGGCTGTGAGTTCAAATCCCAGTTGAGGACATGTTGAATAATAATTACCGATTAATTGAACATGCCCAATGTAATCCTGTGTGTCAAATATATAAGTTCAAAACTATCTTAAAAGCACTGTGTGTGAGTATCCCTAACCTTACCAATAGACAAAGAGCTGTGAATGGATCAGTGGTTCACCAATCAGGGCATTGATTGGCTCGGCAACAGTAACATGATATGTAATGATTCTTTGGGGGGGACACAAATGTTTTTCCAACGTTCCCATGGAACGTTAATATCTTACGTTCTGACCTAATGAGACTCTTAAAGGAACGTTCTCTAAAGTTGTGGGAACGTTAGTTGTTAGTTTTAACCACAGACACAGCCTCTCTAACACTCTAAACCCTAAACACGCTAAAGAGACCTCCACAGGCCCTCTGGACCCAGCAGGAAGTGTCCTCCTATGTCACTTCCTGTCCACTCTGCTGGGAAAGCCCCTGATCCCTGGCAGGCTGACTACGCCGCTAATGTAGAGAGGAAGTGACATCACAAAGCACAGGGATATTGAAGGCTAAACCTGTCACGACCTCCGTCGAAGCTGCCTCCCCTCCTTGTTTGGGCAGGCTTCGGCGTTCGTCGTCACCGGCCTACTAGCCACTGCCGCTCCATTATTCATCATTCCATTTGTCTTGTCTTGTCAATCACACACACCTGGTTCTTATCCACTCATTAGTCCATGTATAAGTGTTCCCTCTGCCCCCCTTGTCCTTGTGGGTGATTGTTTAATTGTGAGAGTAGTGTAGCTCGGTGGAGCTACTCGTACCTTGTTATTGCCGGGGTAGATATTTCCCCTGTGCCTGTTATTGTTGGAGCTACCGTTACCTTGTATTGCCAGGGTAGATTTTCCCCTGTGCCTGTTTCGTTTGTCCAGCACTATTTGTGTACGATGGAATACCCTCCTGCGCCTGCTCCTTCTATCACACTCATCACAAAACCATAGAGAGCCTAGATTAACTTCTGTCTGTGGCTTCAACACTGCTGTCAGAGAGGAGATATTGAGGAGATGCGAAGGACATAAAAAAAGATATGGAACAGCTTATTGCAAAGTAAAGTTTATGTACCGGGGGGCTAGGGTTAGTCTATTATATCTGGTGTATATCTGGTGTTATTCTCCTGTCTTATCCGGTGTCCTGTGTGAATTTAAGTATGCTCCCCCTAATTCTCTCTCTCTCCCTCCCATCCCGGAGGACCTGAGCCCTAGGACCATGCCTCAGGACTACCTGGCCTGATGACTCCTGGCTGTCCCTAGTACACCTGGTCGTGCTGCTGCTCCAGTTTCAACTGTTCTGCCTGCGGCTATGGAACCCTGACCTGTTCACCGGACGTGCTACCTTGTCCCGGACCTACTGTTTTCAACTCTCTCTCTCTACCGCACCTGCTAGTTCAACCTCTAAATGCCCGGCTATGAAAAGCCAAGTGACATTTACTCCTGATGTACTGACCTGTTGCAACCTCTACAACCACTGTGATTATTATTTGACCCTGCTGGTCATCTATGAATGTTTGAATATCTTGGAGAAAAATCCAATGTACTGTTATAATCTCCACCCGGCACAGCCAGAAGGGGACTGGCCACCCCTCAGAACCTAGATCCTCTCTAGGTTTCTGCCTTTCTAGGGAGTTTTTCCTAGCCACCGTGCTTCTACATCTGCATTGCTTGCTGTTTGGGGTTTTAGGCTGGGTTTCTGTACAGCACTTTGTGACATCTGCTGATGTAAAAAGGGCTTTATAAATTACATTTGATTGATTGATTAAAGACTGCTCCATACTGTACATAGTAGGAGTAAAAGCCCACTACCACTGGCGACAAGGCTACAGGACAACCCCACAGAGACAATCAGAATCAGACAACTCAGACGGACAGACAGACTGCAGACAGACTGCCTACCTCGTTTAGCGTCTCCATTAGCCAGCATCTCTCTGGCCCAACTCTTCGTGATCTCTGGCTTCTGTGACAGAGGTTTCACTTCCGGGTCAACCTTGAACTTCCTGTCCTGAGTGGGCGGGGCATGGGCTGGGGTCCAGGTTGGGGTCGGGGGTAGTGGCCGGGGCAGGAAGGAGGGACTGTGATGTGATGACCATGTCCTCTCCTCTTTGACCTCTGGCCTCTCGGGGGAGGAAGCGGTGGGCTTGCGGAGGTGGAGCCCCTTCAGCTCGATACACACCTTCAGCTTCCTCACCTCTTCATCATCATCATCATCATCATTAGTAGTAGGAGCCGTAGGTTGCTCACTGCCCCACAGCACACACACATCTACGGACCCAGAGAGTGGGCATTATTGGAGAACAAACACACACACACACACACACACACACACAATAGGACACATACAGACACACCCACACTTACAGACACAGGAGTACAACATAAACAGACACACGCATGCATGGACACACATACACACATACACACACACGCATGGACACACATACACACATAGAGACAAAAAAGACACAAGGCCCACTCTCACAAGCTGATGAGCTGTACAGCCTCATGTAAGCTACACTTTAAGCATAGGCAAAGCCTTTGTGTGTGTGTGTTTGTGTGTTTGTGTAAGAGAGAGAGAAAGAGAGAGTGAGGGGGCGGAAAGAGAGAGAGAAGTGGGGGGGGGGTTCTCAAATGCCCCAGGGAGGAATAGCCCTCTCGCCTGCCAGCACTGGGAGAGCGAGTGCAACCACATGCCAAAAGAAAAGGGGAAAAAGAACAGAAACCCAAACACGCAAGGGAAGAAAGAAAGGATATGAAAAGAAAAGAGCAGCTTTGAAGGTAGTGGTAGAGGAATGGAGAGAATGGCTGTCCTGCTCCCTCCCTTCTCCCTCTCTCTCTCTCAAAGACAGGATTAAACACTTCTCTCACTCCTCTCCTCTCCTCTTGTGTGTTCTCTCTCGCTCATGCTCTATCTTCACTGAACTGGCTGCCACACAGAGAGAGGGATGGGACAGAGAGAAAGAGAAATGAAGGACAATGGTTGTGGGAGAAAAAGGAGAGAGGGTTGGAACAGACAGAGGGTTGAAAGAGAGAGGGAACAGAGATGGAGGGGGGAGAGAGAGCCAGACAGAGCAAGAGAGATTGGACACCTACGGTGATGAGGCAAAGAGAGAGGGGTGAGAGGAGGGACAGAGAGAGGGGTGAGAGGAGGGAGAGAGAGAGAGGGGTGAGAGGAGGGACAGAGAGAGAGGGGTGAGAGGAGGGGCAGAGAGAGGGGTGAGAGGAGGGACAGAGAGAGAGGGGTGAGAGGAGGGGCAGAGAGAGAGGGGTGAGAGGAGGGACAGAGAGAGAGGGGTGAGAGGAGGGGCAGAGAGAGAGGGGTGAGAGGAGGGGCAGAGAGAGAGGGGTGAGAGGAGGGACAGAGAGAGAGGGGTGAGAGGAGGGGCAGAGAGAGAGGGGTGAGAGGAGGGGCAGAGAGAGAGGGGGTGAGAGGAGGGACAGAGAGAGAGGGGTGAGAGGAGGGACAGAGAGAGAGGGGTGAGAGGAGGGACAGAGAGAGAGGGGTGAGAGAGAGACAGAGAGAGAGGGGTGAGAGGAGGGACAGAGAGAGAGGGGTGAGAGGAGGGACAGAGGGAGAGGGGTGAGAGGAGGGACAGAGAGAGAGAAAGGGTGAGATGGAGAGAAAAGGCTGAAAGAGCCACATTGACACGGGTCGATAAGAGAAAACTACATCCCCCACACTCACCTGAAGTCATCCTGGCCTTCTCTGAGCTATTTTCTCCTTCCTCCTCTCCCTTCTGTAGGCTGTGTGTGTGTTTCCTAATGGCTACCATGCCCTGCACACCCTTCTCCTGGGGGTGCCCGTCTGCCGGTGCCAGTACTGGGGGTGAACATCGCCAACCCTCGCCCTCTCTAGCACCATCTCTAGCCCCCTCCCAGGCCTCCTGTCCTGGGTACAGGCTCTCCCTCTGGCCCCCACACCTCTGTAGGACTGGGACTCTGTTGTTCCCATAGTCCTGCCTTCCACCTAAACCAGGGAGGAAGACCGAGAGTGGAGAGAAGGAAAGGGGGGGAAGCGGAGGAGAAAGAAGCCATGGAGAGAGGGGAGAGATGGAGGGTGCCGAGAGAGTGAGGGAAAGCGAGAGAAAGAGAGGAGGAGAAAGAGTGAGAGAAGGGCTGTTAAACAGCAGCCAACGTTTATTCTCTTCTAAAGACAGGCTATAAAACTTTGATGGTGTAAAGAGTGTCAGTGGAGCTAACAGTCTAACCATTCACACCGGCGCTGCCACTATGGAAAAGAGGGAGAGAGGGAGAAAGAGAGAGAGGGAGGGAACAAGAGGATTTATTTTTATTTAGGACGAAAACACTCCATTCTCTCCCTCTCTCCTCCCCCATCCACCCCCTGGCATGACCCTGCCACGCCCTTCCCACACTGAGCGTGACGCTCGCTCTCCCTTTCTCTCCCTCTCTCTGCCATAATTAGGCTCCCACGTCAGTCCAGGGCTCGCTTCAATACACAGCTGGGCTCCCCGCCAACACAAGTAACCCCCCCTCCATCCCTCTTGCTCTCTCTCTCTTTCCCTCCCTCGCACTCTCTCCCTCTCTTTCTCTGGCACACTCTCTATTCCTCGCTCACTCCCATTCTTCTCTCCCATTCGCTTTCACTCACTAACTATTCCTCTTCCCTCTCTATAACTTGCTTTGGCTCACCCCTCAGCTCTCCCCCTCCTCCTCTCCGCCATTCACTCGATCTCTGCCTCATCCTCTTTATCCTCTCTCCACACAGATAAGCACAAAATGCTCCTTAAAAATAAGACTCTCTCCCCATGTCTCTCTCGTTCTCTCACTGTGTGTGTGTGTGTTGTGACCAAACCCTGCCTAGCTGAGTTTTGCTGTAAGTGTGTGTGCATGTGTGTGTGTGTGTGTGCGCATTGGGTTACTCACCCTCGCTCTCTCCCTGCCTGGCGGTGTGTTGGCAGTGTTCCCAGTCTCTCTCTCTCCGCTGGCGGTCTGCCAACTCCTGTCCTGCTACCGCTGTCGACGCAGACACACACACACCCCCGCACTCCTTCTCCTTCAGCTCCAGCTCCGAGAACCGCATCATCGCCCGCTAAACACACACACACACACAACATACACAGAGACACACACAGAGAAAACAGCCATGAAACCCACTAACCGTCTAGCCCGCGCCGCACACACCTCTCTAAACCTCAATCTGGGCTGAACGACTACCGAAGCAAACAACAAGATCACATTGTGTCAAAAAAGGAGGCCAAAACAAAACAGAACAAAGAGAGAGATAAATGAACAAGCATGGCACATCCAGACACGGTTAGGTTAGACTAGTGCAGTCAGCCACGGTGAGTCCATGCGATCGCTCTTGGGCCCTAGTTCCTGCCATCTCCCTTCCTGAAACATGAACACAGCTAGGAAACACATACGGCTAGCCCTGAGGCTCACAGAGAGAGAAAGAGAAGGAGAAAGAGAAGGAGAGAGAGAGAAAAAAGAAAGGGAGGGCGAGAGAGAGAGAGAGAGAGAGAGAGAGAGAGAGGGAGGGCGAGAGAGAGAGAAAAGGAGGACGCAGTACAGAGCAAGTGAGAGAAAAATAAATAGGGAGCTGATAGAGGGCAGAAGGGGAGAGAAAGCCTGTCTGAGGGGTAGAGTGTGATAAAGAAATGTAAAGAACTGACCTCCCAGTTAGCTGCAGGTTGACTTATATTACTCCCCTCTCGTGATATGACTTCCATCTAAGCAATTAGAACGGGGGGCTCAATATATCTGTCCATCATTTCAATATATCTGTCCATCATTTTCATATCTGTCCATCATTTCAATATATCTGTTCATAATTTCAATATATCTGTCCATCATTTCAATATATCTGTTAATCATTTCAATATATCTGTCCATCATTTTAATATATCTGTTAATAATTTCAATATATCTGTTCATCATTTCAATATATCTGTCCATCATTTCAATATATCTGTCCATCATTTCAATATATCTGTCCATCATTTTCATAATTTCAATATATCTGTCCATCATTTCATGTAGGTATTGTATGTTAAAATGTATTTCTCCACGTCTTTGCAACCCCCTTTCTCAACTCCAGGCCTCTGGGTCCACAGAACTGCTGGTTTTTCTTCTTCCCCACTAATCAAGGATTGGCCAATCATTGACAATAATCAATCAATCAATTAACTACCATGACGGAAAACCAGTAGTACTGAAGACCTGGAAGCTGGGATTGAAGCACCCCTGTTATACACATACAAAATCTAGTAGCCACAGTCCCACCAAGCACACACAAACATAGTCAAATCAAACCAGTGAGTCGATCTATAAACACATTATAAAACTATCAAACCCTTGTTTTCTGAACTGATTTTTTAATTACAATGGGGGAATTGTGTGTATATAATATAACTTAATTGAGTTATTAAGATGATAGTAAACGTGCAGAAATCTAGCATTTGAAAGCTTTTTTTTCCAGCTCTGTATCAGCAATCATAACCAGATGGTTCAAAGGCATGTTCACAACATATGGACAGACGGGTGGAACCAACCAGTAACATAAATGTGCCTCTGCCTTATTCAGATACACCATAATAGGTGTGTGTGTCTAGCCAGAAATGGTATACACATGTGTTTTTAATCTAATCTAACTAGAACCACTGATGTTGGTCTTTAATAAGTAGAAAAGTAGATGCAGTGGATGATCACTCAATAATGCAGCACAGGTGGAATGGGTTCAATCGTGCAGCACTGAATCAGTGTTTGAGTATATAGCATGCGTGTGTTTGTCCATGTGTTCAATGTGTGTGTGTGCGTGTGTGAGAAGCCAGGCACTAATAGCCATTGGGGAGGGATGTGTGACCTTGGACAAGGCCAGGGTGGGTGGGGGGTGGTTGGAAGGGTGGAGGGGACTTTATAAACAAGGAACCCCATCCATCCACCTTTCAGCCCCTCTGGCTCACCTTGGGGTTAAGCACAGCAAGAGGCTACCCCCCCCCCCCCCAGAGCAGAGCACGCTAACAACTTAACCATTGTTGCCTAGACAACTCACAGGGCTAGGTTAACCTATCACTGACTGTCAACAGGCTTAAAATGTCCTCTCATAAACTCTGAGGCAACAGCTAAGGGCTGGGATAAGCCTATAACTCTGGACTAACCCCGCCCTAGTTCAGATAGGGGGAGCAGGTGTCTGATACATAGTCTGATTCTAAGACATCTATATGAAGACATATTGTCTCTCCAAACTACAAGGACCTGCTATGACCCGCTAAAATGAGTGGCAGAATTGACCAGAGTAGTGGGTTTGATTCCTGCATGGACCACATGGGAACTGAAATGTAAACTGTAAAAGGCTTCAGATAAATGGGTCATGTTTATCATCACATCCACAGTTGCTGCCCGCCACCCTAACCCAACTACGGCCGCAGTTCTCTCAACTCACCTGCAGGGCTCGCTGTTCCCGACTCAGCTTGCTAGAGTCTGCATACAGCTCGGTGGTGACACATTTGATGCGGTCGCCCACGTAGCCTGAAGAGTTAGCGATCCTCTTGGTCAGGCTGGTCCTCCGTGAGCCTCTTCGTCCACCCTCTTCGTCCTCATCCCCCTCTCCATGTGACTCCTCTGTGTCTCCAACGCTCCCTCCTTCTCTTTCACTCTCCTTCCCCAGGTCCATGTAGCGATGGATGGGTTGGGAGAAAGTTTGTCTGTCCATCTCTTCTCTCTCCTCTCCAGATGGGCGGTCGCAAGATGATGTGCAATGTCTAGACGTGCGGTCGCCAGACATGCGGCCACGATCCCCAGTTGTACGGTCTACTGCTGTGCGGTCATAATCTCCAGAAGTACGGTCTCCCATCTTGCGGTCGCCAGACGTGCGGTCCCCAGATGTGCGGGCACAGCGCAAGGTGCTTTTGACCTGCTCCCCCTGGTCCCCTGGGTCTGAGGAAGGGCTCTGGTCCTCAGGGCTCTCCTCGGCCTGAGTAACCAGTCCTGGGGAGCCCTGAGGTGGGCTAGAGGCCACACCCGGACAGCCCGTCTCCTGGAGGGGCCTGGGCCTCATACAGGTGGTCTCTGGTTGTCTGTCTGTGTGGGTAGTTCTCAGGGTGGAGCTTGGGCTGGGGTGGTGATGAAGATGATGATGAAGAAGATGATGATGATGCAGTTGGTGTTCTGGCTCCAGCTTCACTTCCCTCATGCTTTGGCCACACTTGTGTTGGTTGCCCCTGGCGATGGGAACGATGACAGGGAGTGGCGGCTTGTTGGCGGTCGGCGTAGACTCTCCATCTGTGTCGGAGTGTACGAGGTCAATGCAGACGATTCTGTCTTTGGAAGGAATACTGGTGCTGGAGGAGGAGAGGGTTCTGGGCTGGCTCCCTCCCCGCTCCCCTGCATCTTTATTGCGATTCACATGGGACCCCTCCCCTGTCTCCACATCACTCCGGCCCCTGTGGGACCCACCAAAATCCTCTGTGAGTCCCCTAGGTTTGTCCTGGCCCTGGCCACGGGACTTGGGCCCCTGATCTACCCGCTCCTGGGCTTTAGATTCTGGGTGTGTGTGCATCAGAGGGTGGGCCATCTCCTGGGAGTTGTAGGTGAGGTACTCTCCAGCATGGTAGGGTAAGGGGTGTTTGGCTGCCAGGTGGGAGGGGTAAAGGCTGTTACTGCCAAGCAGGACGGGGTGAGGGTAGGCCGGGCCCTTCCCTGGCAGAGGGAGAGAGTGGAGGGCCATGCTGTCGGGTACAGAGTAGTGCAGGTATCGGTTGGCGTAGGCCATGCTGTGAGGTAGGTAGGCCTCGCTCTGGGGCAGGTAGAGGTGGCTAGGTGGGTGCCCATTGGCATTCTCTAGACAGGGACGTTTATTATATGGAGACACCTCCTGGGACGTCTCAGCCCTCTTGGGGGCTTTGGGGGGCTTCTCTGTGAAGTTCCTATGATGGCCGGCCATGGGGGAACGTTCTGATTGGCTGGGGCTGTGTTTGGGCCAATCATTATTGGGTTTGGGGGACAGGGGTATTGTGGAAGGAGGATTGAGATTGGAAGGTATTGGGGTAGTATTTGGCTCTCCTACCCTGGGGCAGGATGGGCTGCGTTGCTGGGGCTGGGGCAGGACTCTCTCCAGAGCCTTGTGTTTGATGACGGAGGGAGAGGAGCCTTTCCCTTGGGTGTCTGGGCTGGGCCTGGGGGATGAGGACAGGGCTGGGGGGTGGGGGGTGTGCGTGGGTGGACCCAATGGTGGAGGAGGGTGTAAGGGTGGGCACCACCCAGGAGGAGTGCAAAGTGCTGATCATCTCTGGGGCTTTGGAGGAAGTGCTGCTGACCACTGAGGGGGAGTGGCAGGGTTGGGAGGGGGGTGAGAGGGAGAGGGTCTCTTTCAGGCGCTCCCGGCTCGGGGGATGTCCGTACCGAGGCCCCGGGGACCCCAGAGTCTCCATCTTCACAGGGAAGCCGTTAGGAGGCAGGCCTAACTCCAGCAGCCTTCCAGAGAGGTCCAGAGGCTTTGGGTCTGCTGGGTCTTTGGTAGTCGGGGGCTGGTTCAGTGGGGCTGGCCGCTCAGAGGATAGTTTAGAAGGGGACTGACTGGGTCTCTTCTCACATCCCCCAGCCCTGTGATCCAATGCCCCATCCCTGGGTTTGGGTTTGTGGGGGCTGGGCCGGGCGGGGGAGGGGTGCTCTGGAGCCATGCTGCTCACATAGAACGGGTGAGGCATCGTCTGGGAAGAGGAGGAGGAAGAGGAGGAGGAGGAAGATGATGGTACTATTCTAGAGACTGGCCTCTGTAGGTCCAAGGTGCTGTCGATGTGAGGGGGAGGCAGGGGAGGAGCAGGCTGGGGGAGGCGAGAAGAGGCGCGAGGGGAGGAATCAATGGGAAGGCTACTACTATTACTATTACTCCCACCACTGCTACCACCACTACTACTACTACTACCACTGCTGTTACTGGCTCCTTTGTTGGAGGGTGGTCTACTGGGCTTACTGCTCCTGCTGGGGGGTCTGTCTCGGTCTCTGTCTGTGTGGGGGGGGAGAAGGTGTTGGGGTGGAGGGGGAGGCTGGTGAAGCTGCTGCCCAAACGGAGAGCCCTCGTGGTGGATGCGAGACCTGACACTCAACCCCTTCTCCTGGCAGTGCACCATGGAGGTGGGGGCCACCGATACCGCTGGGATCCTCATGGGAGACCCCACCAGGGGGGAGGAGATGGGGGACGGGGGGTAGGGGGGCATGTAGTAGAGCCTCTCGGCGGCGGAGGCAGCAGCAGGGTTCATGTTACCCCCCTGGGAGGCACAGAGGGACTGGTAGGCCAGGTGCTGGGGCAGGTAGGGGCTGGGCTGATTGAGGAACTGGGCCTTGTACATGCTGAGGGCCGCATACTTGGAAGAGTCCATATAGGGGTAGAGGCCCGCCTCGGGGTACAGCCCCCGGCTCAGCCCCCAGGGCAGACGCAGGTACCCGCCTGCTCCAGCACCAGCACCCCCCAGGCCCAGCTCTGAGAGCTTCTCCCCCCCAGGTCCCACACCTCTCCTGTCCAGCCCTTCTGGCCCCCTATGAAGGCTTGGTGGAGGGCTCTTGTACATGTCATGGTAGCCGTTGGTAGGCTTGCTCCTGTCCATGGAGACGTCAGGCTTGTAGAGGAGGTCTGGAATGCCGTCCCGGTTGTAGCTGAGGGCGGTGGACCCCTCGCGGGGCTTCTCGGCCGACAGCGCTCGGATCCCTGGGTAGACCACGCCGCCATGCATGCGGAGGCCCTCCCGCATCAAGGCATTGCGGTCCATCCCCATGGCGGCCAGGGGGGTTAGCCTGGCATCCACCTACAGGAGAAATAGCACAGGTTAAAACCTGTTATAAATGTGTTATATCCAATTTTATATATCTTGTTGATTTTATTTATTTTAATGCATTAGTCTCTCAGGTGCACTGTTTATTGTTTTATTATTTTAATTTGTCTCGTTTTTAACTTTCCCAACTTGTTTATCACTTTGAAATGCATCCCCTGGAAGAAATGTGCTCAATAAATAATTTGATTTGATGATAAACAATATTATACACATAATACACAAGGTTTACACCTATTCAACTGGTTATACACCACTCTTCAACTGGTTATACACCACTCTTCAACTGGTTATACACCACTCTTCAACTGGTTATACACCACTCTTCAACTGGTTATACACCACTCTTCAACTGATTATACACCACTCTTCAACTGGTTATACACCACTCTTCAACTGGTTATACACCACTCTTCAACTGGTTATACACCACTCTTCAACTGGTTATACACCACTCTTCAACTGATTATACACCACTCTTCAACTGGTTATACACCACTCTTCAACTGGTTATACACCACTCTTCAACTGGTTATACACCACTCTTCAACTGGTTATACACCACTCTTCAACTGGTTATACACCACTCTTCAACTGGTTATACACCACTCTTCAACTGGTTATACACCACTCTTCAACTGATTATACACCACTCTTCAACTGGTTATACACCACTCTTCAACTGGTTATACACCACTCTTCAACTGGTTATACACCACTCTTCAACTGGTTATACACCACTCTTCAACTGGTTATACACCACTCTTCAACTGGTTATACACCACTCTTCAACTGGTTATACACCACTCTTCAACTTGTTATACACCACTCTTCAACTAGTTATACACCACTCTTCAACTGGTTATACACCACTCTTCAACTGGTTATACACCTCTTCAACTAGTTATACACCACTCTTCAACTGGTTATACACCTCTTCAACTAGTTATACACCACTCTTCAACTGGTTATACACCACTCTTCAACTGGTTATACACCTCTTCAACTAGTTATACACCACTCTTCAACTCGTTATACACCTCTTCAACTAGTTATACACCACTCTTCAACTGGTTATACACCTCTTCAACTAGTTATACACCACTCTTCAACTGGTTATACACCTCTTCAACTTGTTATACACCACTCTTCAACTGGTTATAGACCTCTTCAACTTGTTATACACCACTCTTCAACTGGTTATACACCTCTTCAACTTGTTATACACCACTCTTCAACTGGTTATACACCTCTTCAACTTGCCTTATACACCTGTAGCATGTTACAGTATACACACACGGTATGACTTTACTTGTGTGAGGTATGAGGCTATGGTTAACGTCGCTTAACCTTATTATAAACAGTGTTATAACACTAATACACATCTCATACACGGATGACGCACCATGCTTTGTGTGATGTGGTTGCCTTCTCTTAAATCCAGGTTTCTCTGGGTCCCCGCATCACTAACAGGTACTCTCCTAGAAAGAGAAAACACATGGTCAGAATCTTTTGTACACACACACACACACACACACACACACACAGTGGTGTGGCAGTGCTCGAGTTAATGACAAGCTTAAAGGCTTGAGTTTTCAATAGCACCAGCAACACACCAGGCTGAGAAAGAGAGAGAGGTGGGAGGGGCAGAAAGGTGGGGAGAGGGTTTGATGTATCTGCTATAGCAACATCTATCACGACCCTCTCACACAAACACACGCACACACACACTCACATGCCCGCCAGCTGAAGTAGCCCCCCCCACCCAGGGAGTAGACAACGTGCATTGTGGGGCCCAGGCCATTCAGTCACGTTCTCCAAACACTCGTTTTCACTTGTTCGCTCTGGCCTCCTTGACCCTCTCTCTCTCTCTCTCTCCCTCTTTCTCTCCCTCCATTCTGCCTGCCAGCTAAGCGAGGGATGATCATAGTTCACAGACTGCTCCAGTGGGAGGCCATTCAACCTCTGCTACGGATCGTACACACACACACACACACTAATTAATAAACAAACTCCATGGTCATGTATTTCTAAACCCAGACTAGGAAAGTGTTCTCTTCTTAGGTAGCCCACACAGTAGAAAATGGCCCAAAACCGGTCTCTCACACACACACAGCGTCAGAACTTAATACACACTTTGTCGTGACCTGTGTATGGTGAAAGTGCTGGTAGCGACTAGCGAGAGGTCCCTATATAGCCAAGTCAGTCAGTCAGTCAGTCAGTCAGTGAGTGAGTGAGTGAGTGAGTGAGTGAGTGAGTGAGTGAGTGAGTGAGTGAGTGAGTGAGTGAGTGAGTGAGTGAGTGAGTGAGTGAGTGAGTGAGTGAGTGAGTGAGTGAGAGAGAGAGAGAGAGATACTCAGCTCCTCCATCATTGGAAAGAAAGGCGTCTGTGGCTCGAGCTGCCGCGCCACCGGCATGCTGCTTTTATTACAGTGACCCCAAGCTCATTAATCACCCTCTCCCTCGCTCAACCTCTCCCTCGCTTGCGCAGCTCCTCCCTTCCCCCTCTTCTTCCTTGCCTGGAGGCTTGAGCACAACCGAATCCTGCCTGCCTGGCCTGCCCGAACAACATCTGCATGAGATGAAACTGAGAACTCTGAGAACTCTTAAGGTGCCCGCATACTAGGTTCGGTTTGCTCCTAGCAGAAGAACTTGGCTAGACGAAGTGAATGTCTGTGCTTCACATACTCCCTTTAACTAGAGACATTCGCTTGAAAAACAAGAAAGAAGCTGACTGTTTGTCCCTCTTGAGACACCATAGCAACAACATAGCCAGTATACACTTCCTCAAAAAAGTCTGAATTAATCTAAGAAAAATCAAGAAATCTGCAATAGATTTTTACGTTTTTGCCAAGGAGGTCTTAGTCGCGTAATTTTACATTTAACTAAGATTTTTGTGCATTATGTCTCAAGTGACTAGTAGTCTCTCGTTGAATGAAAACAAACACTTAATTGAAGAATCCCATCCATAGTTCCCACTCTTACTAGGAGTAGTACTGTTGACCAATCACTGACGAAGGGGTGTCGACTCCGGCTACCAAACTTAGACAGCCGGAAAAAAAACCCTGCCCAGGGCCGGCGCCAGAACGAATCAGTTGGAGGCGCATTTGATTTCCATAGGGGGGCAGATTTTTTTCATGGGACCTCCTATGTGTGTACGCGTTTGCTCGTGCACTGATTATTTTAACACTAGAACTGCTGGGCCTCGAGGGACCCCCCTTCAAGCTAATTGTGACTGCAACATTCTAACAGTGTAATTAATACATTTCAAATATGCTATCACTAAAACAACTATGAAACAGAAAGCATATGTTTTGGAACGCGGTAACAGCTTCTTTTAATAACAATATAATAAAACAAATATGTAATCACCAATTGTGAATGAAGAACAGGGCGGGCCATTCTATTGTGTTATTATATGGCGGGACGGGACATGCCATACTCTTTTGGTCCAGACAGCATCAGATACATGGGCTACACATACTGAGACAGAGGGGCGCTGTTTCCCTCGCTCTAATGATTTATCTGAGATTGATGCGTCTTTCTGTCGCCGGCGTCTCGGTCAAATAAATTATCAATATTTTAATATTTTATTTGGACGGGCAAGGAGGTACGGTAGGGCGGGCCAGGACCCTTAAGGACGCCCATAATGCTGGCTCTGCCCCTGCCGAACACCAAAACTAACAAAAACGTCACAAATTGTCGTCATAATAATTTATATGGGTGAACTGTTTCCACTGGGAAGCATGTGACAGGCATTATGCCCGGTCATCCCGAATGGCATGGATGTTTTTGTTAGCCCTGTGTGTGTGAGAATCTGCCCGAGAAAGTCTGCAGCCCAAACAGTCAGGATCGTTCTGTTTTACCCGACCCGCCATATCGTCACTTGCACACTGTTTTTTCCATGCACTCATAGGAAACCTTGTCAGGGGGACTGAATTCAGCAGTCGGAAGGGGAAAGAGAAAAAGAGTGGAGCCAGATTGTATGTCGACTGAGGAGCATGGAGAGGTTGAGAGGAGAGAATAGAGGGTGGAGGAGAGGTGGATGGATGGAAAGGCAAACTGACCTCTCCTCCATGACCATCCCATACATTTGGGCCCTCTCGTGACTCATCCATGGGGGAACCGTTCCGTACATCTGTGTAGCGGAGAGCATGTCATTCCCTCATGGGACGCCGGTATACAGTCCGTCTTAAAACACCTCCAACCGACCACCGCTCTGCAAGACAGTTAAAACCAGACGGTGCTATGACGCTCTCCATCGGTCCATCCATGTAGGCCTAAATTCACAATGTTAAGCAATAAACCACATTAAAAGCCTACATAAAATAGCAGAATGCATTAGGCCTACACAGAAACCTGTAGGTGTGGGGTTACAGGTTTCGATTGTTCAATTGGCTCAAGGAATTGGCAACACGAGATCGATTAGGGCAAACGGGGTTCAAAATCAAATCAAATGTTATTGGTCACATGCGCCGAATACAACAGATGCAGACTTTACCGTGAAATGCTTACTTACGAGCCCATTCCCAACAATGCAGAGTTAAAAAGTAAGAAGAATATTTGCACAAAAAAAATAGTCACAATAAAATAATAACGAGGCTATGTACAAGGAGTACCAGTACCAACTTAATGTGCAGGGGTACGAGGTAGTTGAGGTAATACAGTATGTACATGTAGGTAGGGGTAAATGTGACTAGGCAATCAGGATAGATAATAAACAGAGTAGTAGCAGAAGCGTGTGTGAAGAGTGTTAAAGTGTGTCTATATGTGAGTGTGTGTGCAGTGGTGGAAAAAGTACACAATTGTCATACTTGAGTAAAAGTAAAGATACCTTAATAGAAAATGACTCAAGTAAAAGTGAAAGTCACCCAGTAAAATACTACTTGAGTAAAAGACTAAAAGTATTTGGTTTTAAATATACTTAAGTATCAAAAGTAAATGTAATTGCTAAAATGTACTTAAGTATTTTTAAAAAATCATTTCAAATTCATTATATTACGCAAACCAGACGGCACAATTTTCTTTTTTCTTTATGGATAGCCAGGGGCACACTCCAACACTCAGACATAATTTACAAAGCATTTGTGCTTAGTAAATCCGCCAGATCAGGTAGTAGGGATGACCAGGGATGTTCTCTTGATAAGTGTGTGAATGTAAAGAGTACTTTTGAGTGTCAGGGAAACTGTATGGAGAAAACATACTTTTCTTTAGGAATGAAGTAAAAGTAAAAGTTGTCAAAAATATAAATAGTAAATTAAAGTACAAAGTACTTACTTAAGTACTTTCACCACTGTGTGTGTGTCTGTGTTGAAGTGTCAGCGTAGTATGTGTGAGTAGAGTCTAGTGAGTGTGCATAGACCGGTGCAAGAGAGTCCGTGCAAATAAAACACACAATTATACAAAATTATAATAATAATGAAGAGGGTCAATGTAAATAGTCCAGGTAGCGCTTTGATTAACTGTTCAGCAGTCTAATGGCTTGGGGGTAGAAGCTGTTCAGGAGCCTTTTGGTCCCAGACTTGGCACTCCCTGGTTCCACTTGCCGTGCAGTAGCAGAAAGAACAGTCTATCATTTGGGTGGCTGGAGTCAATTTTCAGGGCCTTCCTCTGACACCGCCTGGTATAGAGGTCCTGGTTGGCAGGGAGTTCGGCCCCAGTGATATACCCTCTGTAGCGCCTTGCCCATGTAGCCAATGCACTGTGTAATGTTCAATAGCCTATTGACCATATCCATTGGCACAAAATCCTCAACAATGTGCGCAAACACACACTACTACAAATACCAATTGAGTGGTATTTTTTAAAGGTTAAGGTATTTTTTATGTATTTTCTAAGCCTATAAATGTTTATATATATTATATGTTTAAAATATAGATATTTAATATATAGGCTATATATTTAAAAAAGTGTTTTAGATATTTCCTAGGATAGACAAAGATAATGGCAGCTTTAGCCATTTGTCACGTCAAGGGAGGGTTTCTCTATATTTCTGTAGACCTATAAGGGTAGGCTATATGCTACGTGTCCACCATGCCTAGGCTGTAACTGATTTACAGTGTCCGAGGCTGGAATGTTTGACAGCTACGCCTCTTTACAATACACAGGTGAATAGTAAAAGAACTAGCTGCACATCTTTGAAGAGCTGGTTGTGTGTGGGTATGTGTGTGTGTGTCCAGTGTGTGTGTGTGTGTGTGTCCAGTGTGTGTGTGTGTACAACAGGAGGAAAAGCCAGACCACGTCGACGCCCATCCCCGGTGCTAAGAATAGTTTGCACAACAAACATCTCCCGACGGCAATCCATCAGGCCGTAGCCAGGCGGCAGGCAGACCGGAGAGGGGTAGCCGGGCTACGTTTATAAAACAGACCGCTGGAGCGGAGCACGATTCGCACCATTAAACCACCGGGTGTTTTTAGCAAGCCTCATAACCTGCAGTCCAGCCATTATTATGTGTTGTGTGGGAGGGATCTGCGCGCACAGACAGACAGACAGAGAGAAATAAAGAAATAAAGAGGGGGGGGGGAGAGAGAGAGAGAGAGAGAGAGAGAGAGAGAGAGAGAGAGAGAGAGAGAGAGAGAGAGAGAGAGAGAAAGGAGGAAACTGTGGCGCACAAACAATATTGTGAATACCACCTATATTTATTTATTTATCTTCCCCCACGATTCGTGCTACAACTAGTTGCAAATTGCTAAACACTGTACATAGCTGATAATATAACACTTGAAAACGTCTATCTTTTTGGAACCTTTTTGAGAGCAATGTTTTTGGTTGATGTTGTTACATTTGTTTCTTCTCACTTGATTTTATTTCACTTGCTTTGGCAATGTAAACAAAGCCTCTTTGAAATGAATTGAATATGAGCGAGAGAGAGACAGAGAGAGAGAAAGAGAGAGCGAGACAGAGACAGAGACAGAGAGAGAGAAAAAAAGACCACCAACCAAGAATTCACAAAATGGGACAAACACCAAATTGAGACTCTGCAAAAAATATCCTCTGTGTACAACGTAAAACACCAAATAATGCATGCAAAGCAGAATTAGGCCGATACCCGCTAATTATCAAAATCCAGAAAAGAGACGTTCAATTCTACAACCACCTAAAAGGAAGCGATTCCCAAACCTTCCATAACAAAGCAATCACCTACAGAGAGATGGACCTGGAGAAGAGTCCCCTAAGCAAGCTGGTCCTGGGGCTCTGTTCACAAACACAAACAGACCCCACAGAGCCCCAGGACAGCAACACAATTAGACCCAACCAAATCATGAGAAAACAAAAAGATAATTACTTGACACATTGGAAAGAATTTACAAAAGAACTGAGCAAACTCGCCCTAAACAGAGAGTACACAGTGGCAGAATACCTGACCGCTGTGACTGACCCAAAATTAAGGAAATCTTTGACTATGTACAGACTCAGTGAGCATAGCCTTGCTATTGAGAAAGGCAGCTGTAGGCAGACCTGGCTCTCAAGAGAAGACAGGCTATGTGCACACTGCCCACAAAATGAGGTGGAAACTGAGCTGCACTTCATAACTTCCTGCCAAATGTATGACCATATTAGAGACACATACTTCCCTCAGATTACACAGACCCACAAAGAATTCGAAAACAAATCCAATTTGGATAAACTCCCATATCTATTGGGTGAAATACCACAGTGTGCAATCACAGCAGCAAGATTAGTGACCTGTTGCCACAAGAAAAGGGCAACCAGTGAAGAACAAACACCATTGTAAATACAACTTATATGTATGTTTATTTATTTTCCATTTTGTACTTTAACTATGCACATCATTACAACCCTGTATATAGACATAATATGACACTTGAAATGTCTTTATTATTTTTGAACTTTTGTGAGTGTAATGTTTACTGTAAAAAAATGGATTGTTTAATTCACTTTTGTTTATCATCTATTTCACTTGCTTTGGCAATGTAAACATATGTTTCCCATGCCAATGCATCCCCTTAAATTGAAATTGAATTGAAAGAGAGAGAGAGAGAGAGAGGGCAAACAGTGAGAGAGACCTCAGTTCCAGTCCGATCTCGTTTCCTTTTACTATCACGACTTCAACTCCATCTGACCTGTCATATGGGGAGGAACAATAATGTCCTCTCGGCCAGCACTCAACCAACTCCCCAGGCTGTCCTCCTTTCAGTTGTTATTCCTCAGGAGAGAAGAATGGAAGGTGTGTGTGTGTGTGTGGTAGAGCAGTGGTATGGTCATCAATTCATAAAATACGAGAAAAATCTGGTAAATAAATATATAGTCTTCATTCGCACAACAACTGGCTAAACTGTCTGGAGATTAAACTACATTTTAATGTTTAGGCTACGTGACATTACTGATATATGTTAAAAACAACAAACACATTATATTGATTTGGGTGGTGTAGGCTATAAATCTGGAAATGTGTTAATTTTTCTGTGTCTGGCATGCTGCTGTGCAAGTCCTTCTCTCTATATCGACCGGCAGGCTCGAGCGAACTGTGACGAGCAGGGCCGGGGGAGTGGGCCCGGGGCCAACTCTCTCTGAAGTGCAGCGGCTCGAGCTCCTGCTCTAAAAAAAAAATGCAGTGTGACGCAGGATAATCTCTGCAGCGACGGGGGCGAGGAGTGAGGATTAACACGGATTAATGCACACACCACTACGCAGGGCTCGGGTTTGTGTGTGTGCACGCTGCCAAAACGAAAAGAAAGCGCATACCACTTGGGATGACCGAGAATAAAACATCGAAAACAAAGCTAAGAAAGGCTTAAAAGTCACGTCTAGAGATTAGCTTTCCTGCAATATATTCACCACTTCAAAATGAAGGCTGCGTCTTTGCCCGTAATGCCAGGGGGGGCCCATAATTTGTCTCGTTTAAGGTAATACAAGGATTACAGGTGTGCCTCAATTGTTGGAAATAAAATAATAGTTCTCAATGGGTCTTTTGATATCTATCACTTTTTTTAAAATTATTTTGTAACATTCATTACCAGGATCATTATGCCGAACAAAGACAACAAATGTAGCAACCCTTTCTCCAGGGTCCTTGTTATCCGGGATCCTACCCCATTGCAGTTGGTTAAGGTTAGGATTGGCAAGGGTTACGGTCATGGAGAGGTCTCCAGTCCCCCAGTTTTCTCATTCACTCTCGTGCGTAACAGCACATCTCGAGAGACACGCAGCTGCCAAAAGAGAGAGTGTCTGTGTGTTTGCGTTCCAGCGTGTGTGTGTGTCATAGAGAGAGACTGGGGTAGGGAAACTCCGAGACAGCTCCCTGTAGACACAGAAAGAGAGACGTGGGCAGGCCTCCAGCGCTGCACGATAGGCAGACAGCGGCAGATAGAGGGGCTCAAACGGGCAGAGGAGGGCTTTCACTTCCCACTCCACATGATCCAACAATCCCGTAGTCAGTATGCAGCAGTTTATTCCGTAACACACAGGGACTAAATGTGAGAGAAGGGGACAGTGTCACAACATGACCCCATGGAAAGTCAGAAACTCAATTCCAGAAATAATTCCACAACCAAGTCTGAATCACTCCTAATCCCAACTATGTAGTACAATGTATCCACAATTGTCAACAAATTATCAGCATGGGGACGGCTACATTATACTTATCACTTATTTACCAGCTTATTAGTGGCTTTCCTCATGACTTTACCTGAATATTTTGGGGTAATCTTAGACAAGCTTTTATTTTGAAGGGGTGACTTTTAAGTCATGCATTACTCAGATGTTAAACTTACAATACATTTTAGTACATTTTGTACCAAATCT
This sequence comes from Coregonus clupeaformis, assembly GCF_020615455.1. Classification (NCBI taxonomy): domain Eukaryota; kingdom Metazoa; phylum Chordata; class Actinopteri; order Salmoniformes; family Salmonidae; genus Coregonus; species Coregonus clupeaformis. The sequence continues at coordinate 25,980,514 of NC_059231.1, read as the reverse complement.
ATGAACTGTGTTTTTAAAAGTCTAGTGACTCCTTACGCTTAATATGTTTCTACTTGTCATGCAGTGAAAGTTGATGCCTCCGGTTTCCTTTTTGGTTTCCTTTTATTTTCCTATTGATAGCTTGGCTCTTATTTTTCTGGTGGACCAGTGGTTGGTGTGCTTTATCCCTGGTCCAGATGTTACTACCTGTGTCTTTAGGGCAGCCATGGCCCAAATGTGTTTCTAGGCTGGTCCTTGTAGGTCGTACAGGCTATACTATTAGTAACCTTAGGACCACTATGCGAATATATTGTATTTGTGTGTGTGTGTGTGTGTGTGTGTGAGAGAGTGATTGGGTTGAGTGTGAATGTGAACAATAGTTACTTAAACACTTGAAGTACTCCCCTGCCACGAACTTGACATTATCCAGGAACTTGACCACAAGCTCAAAGCAGCTCAGTTTGGCCTGAAGTCGTTTTTATTTCTGAGAACATATTTGTTTCTATCTAGGTAAGATAGTGGACTGTGGACATATCTTGCACTTGGAGTATTTGATAAATGTAGTATTCATTGTCCTAGCTTTTAGAGTTTGGAAAGAACATGTTCCTATCAGCACCAGAACTCTGAAGTGAAGCATGTTAGTTTTTTCCCCTCTTGTGATCATATTTGCTGTTATTTTTGTATTATTTTTGTATTACTACAACCTCCTCCAATTTGTCTGAAAGAAGTGGGCCGTTCAATGTGGAGCAATCGAGTGCTACAGAATGTATGACTGCTAATCGTGCTTGTAGTCATCTGTGTCTTGCATTTCCTGGCAAGGTTTTATTGCCCCGTGTAGCTCAGTTGGTAGAGTATGGCGTTTGCAACGCCAGGGTTGTGGGTTCGATTCCCACGGGGGGCCAGTATGAAAAATGTATGCACTCACTAACTGTAAGTCGCTCTGGATAAGAGCGTCTGCTAAATGACTAAAATGTAAATGTAAATGTACATATGAATCTATAATTTCCATATAGCGAACAAAGTCATGACCAATGAAATACATAACCCTACAATTGGGACATTGTGTCCATGCACGCAGTCCCGTGGCAGAGGGAGTGGGGAGGTTGAGGAGGGAACGGACGAGAGAGAGAGCTCCACTATAGTGCACACACACACACACACACACACACACATACACACGGGGAGAGGGAGAAAGACAGAGACAGAGACCATTGTAAATACAACCTATGTTTATTTATTTTCCCTTTTGTACATTAACTATTTGCACATCATTACAACACGGTATATAGACATAATATGACACTTGAAATGTCTTTATTCTTTTGGAACTTTTGTGAGTGTAATGTTTACTGTTAATTTTTTATTGTTTATTTCATTTTTGTTTATTATCTATTTCACTTGCTTTGGCAATGTAAACATATGTTCCCATGCCAATAAAGCCCCTTAAATAGAATAGAATAGAATATAATTGAATTGAGAGAGAGAGAGAGAGAGAGAGGGGGGGGGGGGTCCATTATTTGCGCGCGGGCTGTAAACAGGGCCTCGCGCCCTCCCGCCACACAGGCGAAAGCAAGTCAGTGCGGGAGGATTGACCCCGCAGCATGACCGCCAACAACGCCGACATTGTGTGGCCCGTGCTGTCACTGGAGAACCGGCGACGGCCGCTGAACCAGGCCATTCATTCCGGCCCAGATTAGGACTAAATTGACCTTTTATGTCCCCAGAGGGGCCAGGATTTTAGTAACAAGGATGCGCATGTTAGTCGCCTTAGTAGGCAGGGCAAACCCGTTTTGGTGATTTCTGGTAGGCCAATATCATCAAAATAAAATCAATCACAGCACGTTTTTAGATCCATTCAGCAGTGTTTTACCTGACAATACCATTGGAAATTAATGTTGAAAGTACCATTTATATTGCTAAAACTTAAGTTGAAAATTATGCTGTAGCTGCTTCCTGTTGACAAGACATTTTGATAAATAGCCCAATGTCAAAACACTGTTTTAACGTGTCCAAATCAATAACCAATATGCAGAAACAGTTTGTGATATTGAAAACATAAAATGTAATATCTACACATACTGTAATCATAGTAATCATGCGCAACAATAGTATTCATATTATTACTTTTTTTAACGAACCACCTTATAAACTGTACACACACCAAAAACCCTGTTGTTTTGACGTGCCCATAAATCCCTGATATCGATTAGGGGGGGAAATCAGGTTGTATGCACTGTTGAAACTAACACAACAACAAAAAACACATGGGAACTGGAGATATTTTTTACATTACTGGTTAGAGAACAACCTGCAGAACACAGCTACATTTTGGAATGTTGCATTTTTATTTGTGGGTCACCAAAACGGAAAGAGAAATGCAACACTTGTCAATAACTCATATCGATATCACGTTGAAATCAATTGTGCGAGAGGGGGGAGATGAGGTTGCACGTCCTGTAAAAACTAACTCAGCTCAAAAACCACACGGAATCTGTGAATAATATGTACATCACTGGTTAGAGGACAATTTGTAGAAGACAGCTAGCTACATTTTGATATGTTGCATTTGAATTCAAGTGGGTCGCCAATGTTGTAAGTGTAACACAACACTTTCTGTTAATCACACGCTGAAATCAATAGAACAGGGGGCAAACCTTTGGGGTGTAACGCTGTTTAAACTAACACTATTCCACGGCCACACGGAAACTTGGAATAACCTATAGGCCTACATGGTTGGTTAGATGAGAACTTGTAGAAGGAGGCTTATGTATATTTTGGAATGTCAGATGTTGATTTCTGGAGGCTGCCATCATGGAAAAGGTAACAAACCACTTCATCTGTTAGTTAATTTAAACGAATCATGATGCGGCATAGGATATCAACAGTGACAATGGTTGGCTGCTATTTAAGTGATAGTTTGACTGTCCAATCCATGTATTGGTGGTGTGTGGCCAGCAACTTTTATAGACTTACTGTCCCACATTTTCTGTGCCATTTCATTAACTCCGCATTCTATGTGGTTCTAAGTCCTGCGCATCCCAGAGTGTGTGACAAAATCAACTGTTGTGTAATTCCATTCAATTTTATTGGGTGAAAATGCAAGCTTGTGTAAGGTAGTAACACAAACTGTCCACATTAGGTAAATTACCTCAACATACAATAATTTAATATGGCAAAATAATTAAACATGTCAGTTTAAGATGAAAGTATATGTTGCCCACTCACAAACTATTGCAACAATGACATCTACACACAGTGGCCAGTTTATTAGGTACACCCATCTAGTACTGGGTCGACCCCCGGTTGCCTCCAGAACAGCCTGAATTCTTCGGGGCATGGAAACGTTGCTCAATTGGTATAAAGGGACCTACGTGTGCCAGGAAAACATTCCCCACACCATTACACCACCAGCCTGTACCATTGACACAAGGCAGGATAGGGCCATGGACTCATGCTGCTTACGCCAAACCATTACTCTGCCATCAGCATGACGCAACAGGAACCGGGATTCGTCGTACCTGGCGATGTTTTTCCACTCCTCAATTGTCCAGTGTTGGTGATCACGTGCCCACTGGAGCCGCTTCTTCTTGTTTTTAGCTGATAGGAGTGGAACCCGGTGTGGTCCTCTGCTGCAATAGCCCATCCGTGACCAGCTCCGACGAGTTGTGCTTTCTGAGATGACGTTCTGCACACAACTGTTGTACTGCGCTGTTATTTGCCTGTTTGTGGCCCACCTGTTAGCTTGCACGATTCTTGCCATTCTCATTCGACCTCTCATCAACGAGCTGTTTTCGCCCACAGGACTGCCACTGGATGTTTTTTGTTTGTTGCACCATTCTCGGTAAACCCTAGACACTGTCGTTGTGAAAAGCCCAGGAGGCCAGCCATTTCTAAGATACTGGAACCGGCGCGCCTGGCACCGACGATCATACCACGCTCAAAGTCACTTAGGTCACTCGTTTCGCCCATTCTAACATTCTATCGAAAAGTAACTGAATTTCTCTATGCCTGTCGGCCTACTTTATATGGTAAACCACGGCCACGTGACTTACTGTCTGTAGGAGCGAACCATTTGTGAAAGGGGTGGTGTACCTAATACACTGTCTGTCTACAGTGTATTCCTCAATCATTTAACCATTAGAGCGTTAAATGCTCTCAAACACAATTTAACCGGGTGCTCTTGACTACAGCCTCCATAGTGTCTGTGCAGCAGCCTGAACGTTTAACATCCCTAGCCTTTTCTTTCAAACATCCTATTACACATTTTTGAGATTTGAGAAATCCCCCACTGGGCACAAAAGTCAATTCAATGTACTGATTCAATGTAATTTCATTGAAATGGCGTGGAAACAACGTTGATTCAACCAGTGTGTGCCCAGTGGGCCATGGCTCAATCTATATGCAGATATTTGGGAATATAATATCCCCTGAATCAAATGTCTTCTTTTGCTTTAAATTATTGGCTGCGAATGTGATGGAAGTGGCTGTGAATCAGATAGGCCTACTGTGTGATTACATTACCTTCAAATTATCCATGCTGCTGCTATGCTTCAAATTAAAGGTTTAATGCAGGATTTCTATGTAACACGCACATAAGGGGGTACTACATTTAGTTGTTTGTACAGTAACCGGAAAAGGTTGGGAACCACTGGCCTAGCCCACGTCTCGCATGTAAATCCAAACAGTGCGTAATTAAGAACTTTATGGTTCGGTGGAAAATTAATGTTATCGTGAGCAGTGTAATACAAATAAGGCTACATACACACACACACACACACACACACACACACACACCCTCGAACTGCTGCGCTCTGTGCAGGGTGTCTGTAGGATTTCGTCAGCTGTAGGCGGTAACATCTAAAAACAAAAGGGCCCGCTTGATCAAGATGGGGCCTGCTGAGACGAAAAGGAGGACGAGGGGCTGGCGAAGTCATCCTCAGCATCCTCTCCCAAAATTCTAATTCAGTGAGGTCATGAACATAGGCCAAATAAACAATCTACCTTGCACAAAAGCAACATTATTAGAATGAAAATATCAACACACTCCAGGTCGGACCAAAGAAGGACCGGGATGGTTGACACACTTAATTCTGACCTGTATTCATTTGTTCCCCATTCAATGAAAGAAGAACAGTATCTCACACCAGGCTATTTATCGTCACAGGCCTACACGCTGTGGGTGCTATATGGGGGCAGTGACACGTCTCCCTGCGGGGAAGTGATCCGTGTGCTCCGGGCCTCGGCGGAACTAAAAGCTCTGTGAAGCAGAGAGAAAAAAGGCCTCTCCCGTTTCAGCGCGAGGTCCCAGGAGGCCTGGACCGAGGCCCAGCTTCAATCAAACCATGACATCTCCTCCGGGAGGCGTACAGCGCACCGAAACTCGATCTCCCCCAGCTCTCAGCCATGCCTTCACTTTTGTTCACATGCACCTCGCATGAGCAGCCAAGAGCGCAGCGGTGGTGTTGGGATTGTTGTTTTATTCAGTGAGAGAACACAAACAACAACAACTGACATTAGCCTAAAAAGGGAGGGCTGAAGCTTTGTCTCAGCAACGCTGTAAACAGAAAACATTGCCTATATTCTGGCCTACAATCAATCGCAGGACAACAACATAATGAATGACAGGGGATATACCAACACAAGCTCCAAAGAAAACTACATGCCTTGCCATAACTGCAGGTGGGATATACTGTGAATCATAAAAACATGGTTATTTTTTAATAAGTCATACTGTCATGATTTCTCACTTCCCATACAGAAGGTTTACTGTCCATTTCACCTTTGCACCATATCGAACCAAAGTCAGGTGACACAGACATGGTCGTCCACATGGTCACAGAGGATTATATTGACATATTAGCGCATGGATTCCCCCTCATAGATCTATTGATTTCAGCTGATTACAAAGCGGCCCAACAGCGGTTAATGGGTTTAGAATGGAGGCGGTGAGATTGTCCCTGTGTGCGGCAGATTATCATCCCCATTCCGCCCCGCGGGGAGCCTAGAGACGCTGTCACAAATACGAGATACATCAAACCGCAGGACAATAGCCTGCCAGGCTCCGGGTAGACAGAAGGGTAGGCTTTACCCTTCCCGATCCAATCATTTAAGGGGATAAACGCAATATTGACCTAAGATCAGTGTCTTTGCAATCTTCTTCCTGCTCCATTGATAAAGTCCCTCGGCCGATCTGCCCATATGGACATGGTGGTATAGTGTATGGAGAGATCATAACTCGAGCGCAACGAGAGGAAACAATGACCTTCCTACACGTGATGGAGAGCTATTCAATGAAATAACATGCAACAACATACGCTATAACAGGCTAATCTACTGCACGGTCAGGGGGGAAAACAAATGATCGAATAACATGCAAACACCAAAATAACTTCAAATACTCCCCAAAACGGGGCCTCCCATGTTCTTCTTCCTTTCATGTCTAGTTTCCTGTCCCCTCTCTCTCTTTCCATCCCTCTCCTCCGTTATTGTTCATTCAAGGTCTCATGTGGGCACATAATACACCCCCCCCCCACACAATCCTCCTCCTCTCTCTTTCTCTCTCTCTCGTGCATAATTTTGACCTCTGGGCGCGAACAGACACCTGGAGAATGGATCAGCACGGCTGACCTCATCTCACGAGCATAGTGGAAAATTATGCGCTAAACAGTCCAATGGGATGCTATAAAAAGAAACTGCAACCAGAACAAAATCTAAATCAGCTGTTTTAGACTTTATGAAGTATAGTAGCCTGAGGGGGAATCAACTCAGTGAGATTGAAAGTCCAAGTATAGGTCTGCTGATTAAACGTTAGCCTATGCACATAACACAGCTTTAGGAAGAAGCGGGTCGTTTACTCTGGGTCATTCAGACACTCTTATCCAGTCTTTCAATAATTCCACAAAGAATGATACAACAACCACGTAATGCGCCCAACTTTAATAAAAAACGTTATTATTTTTTTTAAAGGGTCTCTAACGAACAATTACATTTGACATTTTAGTCATTTAGCAGACGCTCTTATCTAGAGCAACTTACAGTTAGTGAATGCATACATGTATTTTTTTATTTACAATTATGCACCGCCCATGGGTCTCCCGGTCGCGGCCGGTTGCGACAGAGCCTGGACAACAATCACAATAAATCTAGCATAGACCTACAGTGGCATTGTCCAACAAATCTATAAGATCTTGGCTAAATATGGATACCTCTCCCAGTTACCCTATGCTGTGTGTGTGTGTGTGTGTGTGTGTGTGTGTGTGTGTGTGTGTGTGTACGCTCTGTGCTGTGCGCAAGGCTTGGAGGAAGGCAAACAAAACCAACACGCAACTTGTCAATATATAACCTATATGGAATTTTGTAATTGGAAACAGAATACCTTCCACTGGACACAGATGTCAGTTCAATGTCCAGTTCTGATTTACATTTGGTTGAGTCATCAACTAACGGTAATTCAACGTGAAATAAACCAAATATTTCACCCATTGGATTTAGTTTAAAAGTTAGGTGAAATAATGGAACGTTTTGATTGAAATGACATGGAAACAACGTTGATTCGACCAGTTCTTTAACCATCTCAAATGTAATATTTCCATTGGGAAAGCACACCCTTCTCTCGCTTCTACTATGAGTCCGTTTGCACAGACCAAAACCTCTATCCAAATAAACCACTTATTAATTTCCCACTTTCAGGGTACTTATTATCATTGCTGAGTCATGTCATGGGACAATCGTAACGCAAGCTCTTACTTTGACTTTGGTCCTCTGCCTATCGGTCTATTTGAAGTGATCACTTCTCTGCCACAATGACTAGGGGGGAAACACTATGTCAGAAATCACGGTTCCACCTATACCAGCTCAAGGCGGTTGGGGAAAGAGTATGCCATGGCCCGTGTAATTTCCTTCCCAGCCGTGCGTAGTAGGCCTAGGCCTATGCTATAAACGCAGGCAAGCGAAGGAGCCTATATGTATTTTTAATTACAAGGCTAAACAGGGTGTGGGTGTTTGTGCATATGCTGGTGTATTTGCAGGGGAGTTTGTATACCAGAGAGACGATTTGGTCGACTCCAATATTCTACAACTCTAACTAATACCAATGAGCTGGAAACAATGAGAGACAATAGGAGACATCGATCGCACCCCAATTAGTGTTCTATCACTGGCCCGAGGACACACGCCTCATGCGCGGCGAGAAACCATACAGTCATTGCGAGAAACCCTGGCACTGGGCTATGGCTGCGTGCGCAGCTAGAACATGGACAGGAGTGACAATAGACCTATATGGAAGAAAACTATCTCCCCAAAAGTTAAGGAATTTGCTGGTGCAAGGTGGTGATTTAAGACTAAAACTGCTAGGCAGGCAAAAAGCTCTGCAGCCTGTATCCCAGATCGGGTTCAAATGACAGAGAGAGATGGAGTGTGTTGAACCGTGTGTGAACGGAACAATCCGCTCCTCTTGGCAGGGCGAGGCTGGATTCCGTAACCTTGTTTAGGGCGCGCACACGCACATATTAAGAACACTTGATTCAAGAACAATTCGATCTGGTGAAGAAAATAAGATTGATTTAGTAGCCTTGCCTACTTCAGTCTTATCAGTCACTTTCCATCCAACCGTTCTCGGGACCGTTCGCTGAGGGGAGAAGCCTCCTCCTGTATGACTTTACGACTCATCAATCTAACGGTTGACAGGACGGCCCCGGACGCCAAGCACAGGGCCGAATGACTAACTAAACCCATGTTATTTATCAACCACATGCCACTGCCCCGCCGAAACACACAAAGACCACCCTATGCGCTATTCTTAGAAGTTGGCGTTCCGCTTTCTCCCCACTTCTCGCTCTCTCAGCCACGCAGACACGGAGATGAAATCACTCCGAACCTGTATAGTAGAACTTGACATTATTCTCTTACAGGCTTATTACACTTCTGGTTTTGACAGAGTCAGGTTGGAGAAAATGAATTTGTCGTTGTGGTGGTGAAAGGCTATCCACAATAGGCTATCCTCTCATAGGCGGGGGGAGATCACGGTTTATAACCATTAAACAGTGGCAAAACGAATACAAGACCCACCAAAACCAAACGTCTTTATTACCCACATAATTGTCTTACCTGGTCAATAGCCTCTATTTCCAACTTTCCTTTTCCTGTTTTTCCAAGTTGTTCACGGCTCTGAGCAAAGATTCGTGCGTGGAGGTTACGATTCCTTTATAAAAGCATAGACATTCCGGGCCAATGAATATTCAAACCGTTGGATATAAATATGCAGAAGTGTTTCTAACAGGTTATTTACTTGTCAGTCAATTACACCAAATGTTATAGTGTTTCCTTTACACTCGCACAATACTTTTTCACAGTGAAATGTCAATATGTTTCCACACGAGAGAAAATGTCGTCAAAATCGACTTCGTGTGACAAATTCCTAGAAATAAGGTTTCCAATCATCCTTTATAGAACGTCCCAGTGGCTGGTAACGTACAGTTTAGCAGTGCGCAAGGATACAGGTGGCGAGGTCCGCGGACTCCAGAAATTCATTCAGCTCGGTCGTATCTCGCAGCGCCATGTTTGGTTTTATCTGAGCATGCCGTTTCAAAGCTCTTACTTCCAATCACAATCTATTCCGAATATATAGTATTTATCTCCGGCGATATTGGGAAAAAGGTCGGGAATGTTGATCTTTCCGTCGTTTTTTCTCTGAAAGCTGCTGGTAGTTCCGTTCGTGGCGAGTTGCTGAGGACGCCGAACGGGGCGCGCGAAGTGGAGTGCTGTACTGCGAGCGACTCTCCCACTCGCGCAGACTCTACCCAGAAGGCCAGTCGGGAGACCGCAATTACCATAAACCTCCAGCACATACACCGCGCGCTGGGGCGGGCGTGTAAAACAAAATACTAGGGAGAAGAGGGGGAGGGTGGCAGAGAACGGTAAAAAGGAAAAAAGAAAGGGAAGGGTAGAAATTGACTGGGGGATGACGGCGTAGCTTAACGGGAGGCTCAGGCAGAGAGAGCGAGAGAGTGTGGAATAAGGAAAGCAAAGAGGTAAAGTAGGATTATGACAGAGAGAGGGAAGTGGAAAAAGAAGGGGGGGAGAGAGAGAACCTGCTCGTCCAAGTTCAATGAAGATCTGTTCATTCTGGAACTTGAAGAAAAGCAGCCTGAGTCAGACCCTCAGGGGGATGTGTGGATAGTGTGTGTGTGTGTGTGTGTGTGTGTGTGTATCTGACACCTTGGGTGTCAAGACAGTAAACACTGTGCTGTCACACACAGTGAACTAGATGGGCAGACTTCCTGAGTTCCAGCCCAATGTACAGCAGATTGGAAGATTGGGCTTTACTACCCAAAATCATCTCACAATTCATCCACTTCTCAAATATGTCACTCCACCCAAACATATTGACAGGGGATGGCCAAGGACATTGGTCTTACAGCATAACTATTTTTGTCTGTACATGTTTGGGTCAATATTGCATGTTGCAAAGTCATACCATGCAGTCAGTTTGAGAAGTGTGATGAGGAAGAGAGGATGAGAGAGTGACCCAGAAAGAGAGAAAGAAGGAGGGGAGGAAGAGAGACAGACACAAAAAGAGGAAGTGGGAAGGCAGACTTTGTGTTGGTTGCTCAAGGCTGAGATTCATCTGTTAGGTCTGTGTGTCAAGTAGAGGAGGAGGCTAGGGATATCCAGCCTAGCCGGAGTTGTGGTGTGTGTGTGTGTGTGAGGGAGAGCGAGCGAGAGAGAGGGAGGGTTAGGGAGGAGGGAGGGGAGAAGAGGCCAGGGAGGAGAGTTGGCAGGGGAAGGTCTGGGTGTATTTTATGCAGCTGTTGAGAGTAGGAGCTGAAAAAGCAACGCCTGACACACACTCTCTCTCTCAATCACAATCCACACACACATTAAAAAAACATACAAATTAGTCCTTGAAGGCAAACTGTCAGGTGAGAATTTTCATAAAACTAGCCCACTGAAGTCAGAGAGAGAAGCAGAGGCAGGGACAGGAGAGAGGGAACCAGATAAGACAGACAGAGAAAGAGAGAAAAGAGAGAGGAAAAAAGAGAGAATGGAGAATGAGAGGAGATGAAAGAGAGGGGCTGAGTGCTGCATTATTCTGCTCTGAAATCAGAGAGCCGCCGGCCCCAAGGGATTCGAGCACACACACGTAGGCTATTAGCATGAGAGTGGGTGGAGAATCCTGAAAAGGCTGGGCTGGGGAAGGGTTGCTTTAGTAGTGAGGGCATGGAAGGTGAATCAGAGAAGGGAAGGGGGTGAGAGAGAGATACAAAGATCAAAAACAGATTTGTTTCCATTTTTAAAAAATGGGTCTCACGAAACGGTTCACACTAAACTCAGGTCGTGAAGAATACTTTGTCTATTTTCTTTCAGAGAACTGAAATGTATCATTTTACATTCAACCAAACCCTCTGAGCCTTGTGACATGGCAAGGAAAAACAACCTTTTATAGTAGCTGGAAAATGCATAATATTGTCATAAACATATAACAAATGGCATATTTCAGACTTTCAGTGATAGTTATTGATATACTTAAGTGCAACCAGGAAAAAGCCACCTGATGGAGTGTCCATCTGACAAAGGCTGGTGGTGTTGTCACTGGCCTGGTCTAGAAGGTCAAAGCTCTGATGCATGAATGCATACGTCCCCTTTCAGCCCTCTGGAGCACACACATGCACACACTGCCACCATACGCTGAGTCACGGGCCAGTCCTACATCAGAGCACTAACACCATCTATCTCTCTCTCTCTCTTTCAAATGTAAGAGCACACATGTCAACTGAGCTCTGAGAAAAACGAGCAACCCTTTCAAGGCTGAAAGCCTTTGAATGAACCTTTGTGGTAAAACAATCAGAGGTCTGTGAGTGTGTGTGCACGCGTGTGCATCCATGTGGGTGTGTGACTTTGTGCTCATGTAAGTTTGTTTGTGTGTGAGGTAGTGCGGTTGCCCCTGTATATGTGAAACAGTCAGAGCTCTGAGTGTGTGTTTGTGTCTGTGCATGCGTGTGTCAGTAAACCAAAACAGCGAATGCACACACACATCCCAGTGTAGGAGCAGCACTCTGGGAGGTCACAGTGATCCAGCCATCTGCTCCTGCAATCAGACACTGGAGCAACGCTGACACACACACACACACACACACACACACAGTATTGTACAGCTAACCTTGTGGGGACACACAATTCAGTCCCATTCAAAATCCTATTTTCCCTAACCCCTAACCCTAACCCTAACCCTAACCCTAACCCTAACCCGTACTCTTACCCTAATCCTAACCCAAAATCCTACCCTTAACCCTAAACCTAACCCTAGCTCCTAACCCTAAAACTAACCCTAGCTCCTAACCCTTAATGTAATTCTAACCCTAACCCCCCTAGAAATAGCATTTGACCTAATGGGGACTAACAAAATGTCCCCAGTTGGTCAGATTATGTTCGTTTTTTATTTTTATTTTATTTTATTTCACCTTTATTTAACCAGGTAAGCCAGTTGAGAACAAGTTCTCATTTACAACTGTGACCTGGCCAAGATAAAGCAAAGCAGTGCGGTAAAAACAACAACAACACAGAGTTACACATGGGATAAAACAAAACATACAGTCAATAACACAATAGAAAATCTATATACAGTGTGTGCAGATGTAGTAAGTTATGGAGGTAAGGCAATAAATAGGCCATAGTGCAAAATAATTACAATTTAGTATTAACACTGGAGTGATAGATGTGCAGAAGAAGATGTGCAAATAGAGATACTGGGGTGCAAATGAGCAAAATAAATAACAATATGGGGATGAGGTATTTGGGTGGGCTGATTATAGATGGGCTGTGTACAGGTGCAGTGATCGGTAAGCTGCTCTGACAACTGATGCTTAAAGTTAGTGAGGGAGATAAGAGTCTCCAGCATCAGAGATTTTTGCAGTTCGTTCCAATCATTAGCAGCAGAGAACTGGAAGGAATGGCGACCAAAGGAAGTGTTGGCTTTGGGGATGACCAGTGAGATATACCTGCTGGAGCGCATACTACGGGTGGGTGTTGCTATGGTGACCAATGAGCTAAGATAAGGCGGGGATTTGCCTAGCAGTGATTTATAGATGACCTGGAGCCAGTGGGTTTGACGACGAATATGTAGTGAGGGCCAGCCAACGAGAGCATACAGGTCACAATGGTGGGTAGTATATGGGGCTTTGGTGACAAAACGGATGGCACTGTGATAGACTACATCCAATTTGCTGAGTAGTGTTGGAGGCTATTTTGTAAATGACATCGCCGAAGTCAAGGATCGGTAGGATAGTCAGTTTTACGAGGGCATGTTTGAAGGAGGCTTTGTTGCGAAATAGGAAGCCGATTCTAGATTTCACTTTGGATTGGAGATGCTTAATGTGAGTCTGGAAGGAGAGTTTACGGTCTAACCAGACACCTAGGTATTATTTTTATTTTTATTTATTTTTTAGGGGGAATGGATCAGCTTAATATTGCAGATATATTGTATCTTCTATCAATGTAATTGTCTGCATCACTTCCAATCCCCCATGTTTTTTTTTATTTTTTTTTTTTTATATATATACTCCCCCTTTATTACTTTTCAACCCCACCATCCTTTCCCCTACTTGGAGTAAATTAGTGAACAACAATGCCCAGGCCTCTACTTCCGGTCTATACTTACTATCTACACCTTATGGACAGAGTTAATTTTACAATAATTCTATTATATATATATATTTTTTTTTATTATTATTATTTTTTTTTTTGCTCCTGAACTTCTTCTACTCTCAACCTCTCCGATCATTTTCATGATGTCCATCCGGTTTGCTTCTATATGCCATATCTTTCTAACTGTGCTCTTTCCCAAAAGCTCCCAACATACAACCTATATACTTATTATGGACACAGTATGCTTACATTATTAGCTATCTTTGTTATTATTTGTTGTTATTTGTTATTAGTCCCATCCTTCAACTCTATTCAATACCTCCCATCTATCTCTTAACACCATCCATATAGGATTTCTATTTGCCATATATATTTCAACCGTACTGTGATGTTTTACAAAAGTTCTGAACCTTTCTATTCTCATTGCTTCTACAGATTGTGAATTAAAAATAAACATTTTTGCTAAAAGTATTATTATATTATTGATTGATTGACTATGACTTTTCAGATCACCCAGTAATGCTATCTGCAAGGTTAGTTCCAGGTAAATATTGCAATCCTTTAGCCATTCCTGGACCTGTGTCCAAAAACAAGCTACAAATGGACAGAACCAAAACAAATGATCTAATGATACCTAGGTATTTGTAGTTGTCCACATATTCTAAGTCAGACCTGCCGAGAGTAGTGATTCTAGTCGGGCAGGCGGGTGCAAGCAGCGTTCAATTGAAGAGCATGCATTTAGTTTTACTAGCGTTTAAGAGCAGTTGGAGGCTACGGAAGGAGTGTTGTATGGCATTGAAGCTCGTTTGGAGGTTTCTTAACACAGTGTCCAATGAAGGGCCAGATGTATACAAAATGGTGTCGTCTGCGTATAGGTGGATCTGAGAGTCACCAGCAGCAAGAGCGACAACATTGATATACACAGAGAATAGAGTCGGCCCGAGAATTGAACCCTGTGGCACCCCCATAGAGACTGCCAGAGGTCCAGACAACAGGCCCTCCAATTTGACACATTGAACTCTATCTGAGAAGTAGTTGGTGAACCAGGCGAGGCAGTCATTTGAGAAACCAAGGCTATTTAGTCTGCCAATAAGAATGTGGTGATTGACAGAGTCGAAAGCCTTGGCCAGGTCGATGAAGACAGCTGCACAGTACTGTCTTTTATCGATCACGGTTATAATATCGTTTAGGACCTTTAGCGTGGCTGAGGTGCACCCATGACCAGCTCGGAAACCAGATGTAACGATCCCGGCTGTCTGAGTCGGGTCCTGGTCGTAATCTCCAGTTTCCCGAGGGTTCGGGAACGCTCCGGGGAGCGCTCTGGTTTCCGCACCTGCTTCCCATTAGCAATCTGCACACCTGGGCCTAATCAGCACCTTTCTTAGGCTCTGGCCCAACATCCAGTTCCTGCCGGATCGTTAGCCATGAACAGTAGGTGTATCTGCGTATCAGTTTTGAGTGCTAGCGTGAGTTTTGGTTGTTTTGTACTTTGTCGAGTTTTTTGTGTCCTTACCTCCGTTTTTGTTCCACCTGCAGTCACACGTCCGGAACCTTCACCCCACCTCTGCCTGATGGTCGGCGGCTGCCGAGCCATCACTGGACCAAGTACTGCACCCCCAACTACTCACCCACGCCGCCCGCTCTGTCCCTGGATTATTCTGCACCTTTTTGTTATCTGAATAAACCCTCACTTTCGTTCAACTCTCCTTGTCCTGGTCTGCTTCTGGGTTCTGGCTGAGGGAACTGTGACACCAGATTGCATAGCGGAGAAGGTACGGTAGGTTTCGAAATGGACAGTGATCTGTTTGTTAACTTGGCTTTCAAATACTTTCGAAAGGCAGGGCAGGATGGATATAGGTCTGTAACAGTTTGGGGGGGGGGCAGAGCTGGTGGCCGGGGTAGGGGTAGCCAGGTGGAAAGCATGGCCAGCCGTAGCAAAATGCTTATTGAAATTCTCAATTGTCATAGATTTATCAGTGGTGACAGTGTTTCCTAGGGACCAGAAGTCCCCACAAGAATAGTTAAACACGTCGAAACCAGTTCCACACACACTGCTGGCACAGACAGCCAAAGACACACAAACACACACACACTTTGCACAAAAACACACCTTCCCACACACACACACGGTTTGTTGGCACACATTCAGTTAGCGCAGCCAACATGCAAACAAGCACAGTGTCACGCACACACACGCACAATGTCTCACTAACACACAAATGCCACACACACACACAGCAGGCTCAGGTTGCAGGAAGCTCTTTGCACGCAGCTCAGCTAGCAGCAGCCGGTCCTAATCAGCACAATCCACCTGCAGATCGTTATGGATCGCTTACTGCAATCCACACATGGACAGACACACTTTTATAATATACACTTACTCACACAAACCCTACTATTTTTCTTTAGCATGCACACACACACACACTTTCTAATACATGGACACCTCTCATACACTCATACTGCGCCCTCACTAATCTTCGGGATTCGACATAGAGATCGTTATGGATTCCTTATCACAATCCACACATGCGCACGTACGCAACAGTCCCCGCCGTGCGGGGCTAACCGGTTCCCCACACGCGCGCCACGCTGCGTTAGCTCAGCCTCACCAGGGATAATTACAGACCAGCGCAGCGGGGCAAGCCTGGCCCCGTGCCAAGGCTGCTCAGCTATACAAAGAGAAACGGGAAGGGAGAAAAACGGAAAGGGCCAAGAATATAGCCTAGACCCCTCAAACTCAATTCTGGACCTCGAAGCCAGTTCCACTGCATTTTTTCATTGATCCCCTCTAATCAGGGACTGATTAATTAATTAGGTAGAAAACCAGGTTTATTGCGGTAAAATGAAAATGGTCTGTAATCAAATAGCCTATAATTAGCAGAGTTCCCTAAAAATGTCAAAAAACAAAAAAGATTAGCTTGGATTTCAAGCATTCTGAGCAGACAACTAGCCTTTTATAGCGCAGCGCAGCAAGCTCCCTCCCTCTCCCCTCCCCTCCCTCCCTCCCTCCCCTCCCCTCCCCTCCCCTCCCTCCCCCTCCCTCCCTCCCTCCCTCTCTCTCTCTCTCTCCCTCCCCTCCCCTCCCTCCCTGTCCCCTCCCCTCCCCTCCCTCCCTGTCCCCTCCCCTCCCCTCCCTCCCTCCCTCGAGCTCTGTCGAGTTCTGCTCGTAACCTCGCCACCCACTCTCTCAGTTCCCCGCCACTCCCTCCCTCCTCTCCTCCTCCTATTTCTCACCACTCTGGCTGAGCTGTCAGACTGCGCACACACACGCTCCCTCGCTCGCTCTCTCTCTCTCTCAAATAAACACACACACACACACGCTCATAAACACCTCGGCGCTACCGAGCTCCGAGAGGCCGCCGGCGCTTCACTTTCTTCCCCTGCTACTGCGATTAGCCATGGCAGGAGAGAAGGCATGATAGTGCACGATATTTTTTTTTGACGATGTTGTTTTGAGTCATCTCACTTTTGTTTATTTCACTTGCTTTGGCAATGTAAACACGTGTTTTCGATGTGAATAAAGCCCATTTGAATATAACTGAATTGAGAGAGAGACGGAAAGACCGAGTATGTTTCCATAACTGAGCTCTCATCTCCGCCCCTACGCCTTCCCTCTCGCTGGTTCATTTCCACTTCTCCTCCTCCCTTCCTCCCACCTCCTTTCTCCTTCTCTCGCTCTCCTTTCAGTTCTGGCTCCACCGCAGCAGATAAATGTCCGCGGCTCGAGAGGCGGCAGCTGTTATCTGGGGTGGTGACGGTTTTACCGCCTTTGGGAATTAAATGGCCCTCTATAGAGCCTGTATAGCACAAGACAAGCCCAGACGAGGCACGTTAGGGTATGTTGGGGGAAACGCCCACCCCATTTAGGAAACGTTTATATTTTCTGACACAACAATGTTTAGTAAGATTTAGATATGTGCATACTGGCTTTCCTTACACAAACACATGTTGACGGGCAATAAGTGGGCAGAACTATACTTTTTTGTTATTTAATAAAAACAGAAACTTTAGAAAGGGGGTATTTTGCACCACTATCAGGGTAAAACGCCCCCCTCTATAGGGCAAAATGCCCCCTGAAGGTGTGTTAAAATAAATGTTATATGTTTTATTTAGACATTTTACAGTAATTGGCTCTTAAAAGCTAAAGCCTAGGTATCTTTTTTTATTTAAATAAGTCAAATATCGAAACAAAATGGAATTGCACACCTCACTATTAATAGGGTTTGATTTATTAAGGTCCCCATTTTCATTTGTGCGCTTCCTGTCCAAATCAGTGATGTGTGGTGTTTGATTTGCCCCAAACATAACGCTTGATGATTCATCCTCAGTTTTCTCCTATCACAGCCATTAAACTATGTAACTGGTTTAAAATCACCATTGGTCTTATGGTAAAATCCCTGAGCGGTTTCCTTCTTCTCCATCAACTGAGTTAGGAAGGAGTCCTGTGTCTTTGTAGTGACTGGGTGTATTGATACACCATCCAAAGTGTAATTAATAACTTCACCATGCTCAAAGGGATATTGAATGTCTGCTTTTTAAAATGTTTACCCATATACCAATAGGTGCCCTTCTTTGCGAGGCATTGGAAAACCTCCCTGGTCTTTGTTGCTGAATCTGTGCTTGAAATTCACTGCTCGACTGAGGGACCTTACAGATAATTGTATGTGTGGGGTAGAGAGATGAGGTAGCCATTCAAAAACCATGTTAAACACCATTATTGCACACAGAGTTAGTCCATGCAACTTATCAGACTTGTTAAGCAAATCTTTACTTGCCATAACAAAGGGGTTGAATACTTGACTTGAGACATTTCAGATTTTCATTTTTTATTCATTTGTAAAAATATAATTCCACTTTGTCATTATGGGGTATTGTGTGTAGATCAGTGACACAAAATCTAAATGTAATCCATTTTAAATTCAGGCTGTACCACAACAAAATGTGGAGAAAGTCTAGGGGTGTGGATCCTTTCTGAAGGCACTGTATAGGGTACCATTGACTTGCATTGGATTGCCCTGGGGGAATGTTTGATTATTTATCGTTAGGCTCCCCTACTAGTTTATAAAAAACGTTTATAGATCTAATTTCATTAGATTATATATATAACTTTTTCTAAAAATCGTTTTGTTGGATTGACTTAAAAAATTGAGATGAGACAGATTACATTTTTAGTACAGCAAGTGTTAGGAAAAAATGTGTGACAAAGTGGTTTCTGTGAGAATTACAGGAGAGGGGGCGTTTAACCCTTGTATGTGTTTTACCCCAAGACACCCTAATACAGCCATAATCATATGCATGCTATAGGAATTAGTTAGTGCTGTGCACCTGTGAACACGCAACACAGAGATAGGCTACACACACACACACCACAAGCAAACAAACTAGCCTGTGCTGTGTGGGTTTGAGTGTTTGTTTGCGTGGGTGTGTGTGTGTGTGTGTGTGAGAGAGAGAGAGAGAGAGAGAGAGAGGAGGGGGGTATAATTTGACAAAAAATACATGATATGCAGCTCCTCACCCAGCTTGTGCAGCCCTCACACGCACCACCGACTGACAGCCGGGCGAGCAGGCGAAGTCGGATTGATTTATAGAAATCTAATCATCTAGATCTGCACGTTGTTCGTCATTGTATTATCAATCAACCAACTCTTGACACTGACAGGCAGTTGAACCAAGAGTGGAAAGAAGGCTGGGAACTCCCCGATGAGGAAACCCCCTATTTAGAACCACATAGGCCCCATTATAGGGCAGTTTGTCGAGCAGCTCCAAGCGTTGAGGCAGAATGATGGGGCAGAAGCAACTCGTGCAAGAGAGTAGGCCTAAGAAGATTTATGCTAGAGGGAAATGAGTGAGTTAGCCTACAGTGCCTTCGGAAAGTATTCAGACCCCTTGACTATTTCCACATTTTGTTATGTTAGCCTTTTTCTAAAATTGATTAAATAAAATGTCCTCATCAATCTACACACAATACCCCACAATGACAAAGCGAAAACAGGTTTTCTGAAATTTTTGCAAATGTATTATTAAAAATTAAAAATTAAAAACAGAAATACCTTATTTACATAAGTATTCAGACCTTTTTCTATGAGACTCGAAATTGAGCTCCACTGCATCCTGTTTCCATTGATCATCTTTGAGATGTTTCCACAACTCGATTCGAGTCCACCTGAGGTAAATTCAATTGATTGGACATGATTTGGAAAGGCACACACCTGTCTATATAAGGTCCCACAGTTGACAGTGCATGTTAGAGCAAAAACCAAGCCAACAGGTCGAAGGAATTGTCCATAGAGCTCCGAGACAGGATTGTGTCGAGGCACAGATCTGGGGAAGGGTACGAAAAAATGTCTGCAGCATTGAAGGTCCCCAAGAACACAGTGGCCGCCATCATTCTTAAATGGAAGAAGTTTGGAACCACCAAGACTCTTCCTAGAGCTGGCCGCCCGGCCAAACTGAGCAATTGCAGGAGAAGGGCCTTGGTCAGGAAGGTGACCAAGAACCCGATGGTCACTCTGACAGAGCTCCAGAGTTCCTTTGTGGAGATGGGAGAACCTTCCAGAAAGACAACCATCTCTGCAGCACTCCACCAATCAGGCCTTTATGATAGTGGCCAGAAGGAAGCCACTCCTAAGTAACAGGCACATGACAGCCCGCTTGGAGTTTGCCAAAAGCCACCTTAAGACTCTCAGACCATGAGAAACAAGATTCTCTGGTCTGATGAAACCAAGATTGAACTCTTTGGCCTGAATACCAAGGGTCACGCCTGGAGGAAACCTGGTACCATCCCTACGGTGAAGCATGGTGGTGGCAGCATCATGCTGTGGGGATGTTTTCCAGCGGAAGAGACTGGGAGACAAGTCAGGATCGAGGGAAAGACGAACGGAGCAAAGTACAGAGATCCCTGATGAAAACTTGCTTCAGAGCGCTCAGGACCTCAGACTGGAGTGAAGGTTCACCTTCCAACAGGACAACAACCCTAAGCACACAGCCAAGACAACGCAGGAGTGGCTTCGGGACAAGTCTCTGAATGTCCTTGAGTGGCCCAGCCAGAGCCCGGACTTGAACCCGATCAAACATAGCTGGAGACCTGAAAATAGCTGTGCAGTGACGCACCCCATCCATCCTGACAGAGCTTGAGAGGATCTGCAGAGAAGAATGGGAGAAACTCCCCAAATACAGGTGTGCCAAGCTTGTAGCGTCATACCCAAGAAGACTAGAGGCTGTAATCGGTGCCAAAGGTGCTTCAACAAAGTACTGAGTAAAGGGTATGAATACATATGTAAATGGTATATTTCCGTTTTCTATTTGTAATACATTTGCAAACATTTTTTTATTTTATTTTTTACGGTTTTTGCTTTGTCATTATGGGTTATTGTGTGTAGATTGATGAGGGGGCAAAAAACAATTGAATCCCTTTTAGAATAAGGCTGTAAAGTAACAAAATGTGGAAAAAGTCAAGGGGTCTGAATAATTTCCAAATGCACTGTATAGGCTAAACAGCGGGAGAGAGATAACATTTGAAATGTCTTTATACTTTTTGAAAATGTGGAGTGTAATGTTTAGGCTACTGTTAATTTCTAATTCTTTATTTCACATATGTTTATTGTTTTTTCGCTTGCTTTCGCAATGTAAACATAGGCTGTTTTCCTTGCCAATCAAGCACATTTGAATTGAATTGAGAGAAAGAACGAGAGAGGGGCACCATTCCCAGCTGGCCTCTATCGGGGAAGTTGGGTTTGTGCGTGCCCCAAAATGTAGGCTATTAATGCTTCCTTCCTCCAGCTCACGACCCCCCGCGTCTTTCATATGAGGTTGACTTCAGCCCCGGGCCGAGTTATTCTCCCTCTGTGTACTAATCAGCCCAGGCAGCCTACTGACTTACTGACTGCAAGGCGCCGTGCGTCACCTCTGGGTCATGGCCACCGTCCAAACAACTGCTCCGGTTTCTCTCCGAATCCTGCGTGTCGCCAAACTACGCCACTGCGCTCTCTCTCTCCCATTGTGACACACAAACACACGATCTATCGGTCTCTTTCTCTCCCACATAGGCTTCTCTATTTCTATCACACGCATTCTTTCAAACACATTCTACCTGACTGTTAAACTCTCTATAGGCTAGGCCTACTCTCTGACGAGATCTACTAGAAGTGACTCCGTGGCGGGGAGGCGAGGCTAATAGTAGGCAGTGCGCGCAGCTATGCCTGTGTGCTGCGAGTGTTCAGTAGTATCCAATTACATCATATGCAGCGATACCGGGGGAATAATTATTCCCATGTGACAATGAGATTCAGTTATTTCCAGGCGCTTCGCGGGTCTTTTTATTTTTATTTTTTATACAGACAGCCGTTCAAACCGAGTGGTGGGGGTAGATTTCTGGAGGACAACGGACGCTTTTTCATAAATCAAAATCCAGTTAACCAGATTTGGAGACATGGCGGAGGCCAATGGGGTTAGTAGAATAATTAATATCCATTATTCTACAACCCTCGAGACACGGTGTGGCGCGCGCACACACACACACACACACAAACAAACACACAGTGTTGTATTACTATATTTCCCAATATGATCCATGATTGACAATGTAACAGGATAATAAAAACAGCCAGTGGTGAAATGTGTATCCTGCTTGTTTATTAGATGGAGTGTACAGCAGAACAATAGAAATATGCCTCAACTGGGACTGGTGCAGCAATTGTATGTGGTTTGAGAGGGGACTGTATAATTATGTGTAGAGAGGATTCTGTGTTAGGTCTATATGCTCATTTCCAAATTGCCCCCTTACCTCCTATGCACTTGTGTAGATCTGAAATGAGCTTTTACTGTTCCACTAATACCTATTCAGTTCTCCATAAGTGCACAGGGGCTGGGGGGTTGATTTGGGAAAGGGGCGACACCCTTGTCAGGATGTTCAGCATATATCACGTCTCTCTTTTCATCAGCCTGTCAACCACACAGTACCTCTAATAGCCTGCTAATCACATTGCGGTTCTCTAGATGTCAGCCAATGACATAGTGTCGAAGGTAGATGACAGGCCGTCAGAGGCTCCTACTGACCCTGTGGCAGCCGCTATATCAAAGAGACAGGTGACTGTGTGTCTGAAAGTGCTTGTGTGTGTGTGTACATTTATGTGAGACAGGCATCAAAGAAAGAGTGTAAGTGTGTGAGAAGCACATTTTAAGAAAGTGTGTGTGTGTGTGTTCAATTGTACTGCTTCCATCCCCATTGAGGCCTAAACAGCAGGACATGGAGACCATTTAGAGGTCAAGTTGACCTTTTCACATTCCAGCCAAAAGCATCCATAAAAAAATATAGAGTATACACGAATATATATACAGTACATTCTCTCTTATAAATACAGTATAACAGTTTATCAAACAAGCTCAAACCTGTGGGCAGACCACAGCATTTCACGGAAAAACAACGTACAGATGCATAAAAGTACGAAAAACAATGGACATTTACAAGAGTAGCAAAATTAGTAATACCATATGTAAAGAGAACAACAGCTATGATAGAAAGTTAAATGGTTCAAATACTGCAACTGTATGGAGTTTGTTCATTCAAATCCCCAGCAAGCGTTGGGACATGAATTGTTTTAAGATCTCTCTCACTCCTCTTTCTCCCTCTCCCTTTTCCCATTCCCTATCCTGTCTTTTCAGATCAGTGCAGATGAAGGAAAGGAGGTGAGGAGAGGAAGCCCCTTGGGACTAGTGATATGCTAGAGTGGGTTCCAGGACAGTCTGTTGTTTCCTTAGCCAGCTCTGCAGTCGTTGACTAGGACTAAAGCAGAGTCAGACTGGCACCCAGGCTAGTGTGTAGCATTAGGGTTGAAGGCTGTTTAAAGCGCTATAGCTGCTTCGCTGGTTTTCTGTTACGATGCTGTGTAAGTCCGATAGCCAGGCAGGATAGTGTCTGTCTGTAGTTGGAGGATATTAAATAGTAAAGGATGTGGATTATTGCCCCGTGTAGCTCAGTTGGTAGAGCATGGCGCTTGCAACGCTAGGGTTGTGGGTTCGATTCCCACGGGGGGCCAGTATGAAAAATGTATGCACTCAATAACTGTAAGTCGCTCTGGATAAGAGCGTCTGCTAAATGACTAAAATGTCAATGTAAAATTATTAATGGATCCTGACAGCTCTACCACCTTACAGAAACCCCTCTCTATCCCTCCTTCACTCCCTTTCTCTCTACGTATCCCCCCTCAGAATTCATCTCTCGCTTGCTCTCTCTCTATGTCTGTGTCTCTCTCTCTCTTAGGGTCCTCTGTCTTTCAGGGTCATGTCAGGGGAGTAGAAAAGGACGTTGGTGTCATCGTCATCCTCGTCACTGAAGTCCCCCAGCTCAGCCTGTGTGTAGCGCACCGCCCCAGGATGGTACTCCCCGATACGTGTCCTGTCACACAGCCGAGACTGCAGCGCCAACTAGGATCACACACACAGAAACACATAGCACACATATTCACAGAGTTAACAGTCTCTCTCACACGCACACACATTTGGCAGAGCCGAGATGTATGCTGATTGTAGTGCCACAGGCAGTTGAGCCGCATGGTTAGAAAACTGATCAATATCACAGAGAGGGAGAGAGAGAGAGGGGGAGAGACAGGGAGAGAGTGCAAGCCACAGAGAGGGGGAGGATGAGAGTGAGAGAGAAAGCGTAACACAAAGGAGAGAGATATGAACAACAGATAGCAGAACAGAGGGAGATCGAGAATTAGACAAACAGAGAGAAAAATATAAATAAACAGAGCGAGAGATATGAACGACTGAGGATGAGATGGCATAATAGAAACAGAGAGACAGAGAGGGAGAGAGACAGAGAGGGAGAGAGAGACAGAGAGGGAGAGAGAGACAGAGAGGGAGAGAGACAGAGAGGAAGAGAGACAGAGAGGGAGAGAGACAGAGGGAGAGAGAGACAGAGAGGGAGAGAGAGACAGAGGGAGAGAGAGACAGAGAGGGAGAGAGAGACAGAGGGAGAGAGAGACAGAGGGAGAGAGACAGAGAGGGAGAGAGAGACGGAGAGGGAGAGAGACAGAGAGGGAGAGAGACAGAGAGGGAGAGAGACAGAGAGGGAGAGAGAGACAGAGAGGGAGAGAGAGACAGAGAGGGAGAGACACAGAGACTGAGAGGGAGAGAGACGGAGAGGGAGAGAGACTGCGGGAGAAAAAGTGGGAGGGCGGGAAAGAGGGGAGGGTGAGAGAGAGAGGGGGAGAGCGTGAAAGTGTGGATTTGCTGCGGAGGGGAATAATGTTTTGACGTTGTTACGGATACGCCACCCCCCCACCAATCTCACACCTGATGTGTGTGGGAGTCGCATGCCATGATGAATAACAACCGCCTGTTAGTCACGAAAGAGCACGCACATACACAAACGCACGCACAAACACATGCGCACACACACACAGAACTCCCAGTTGCTCAAACACAGACATAATCATGTCTATATCTCTGTTCCTCTCTCTCTCTGTGTCTCGGTCTCTTACAAACACACACAAACACACGCACACACACTCCGCAGATACACACATCTCCGCTGACATTTAGGTTGAAGGTCACAT
This sequence comes from Coregonus clupeaformis, assembly GCF_020615455.1. Lineage (NCBI taxonomy): Eukaryota > Metazoa > Chordata > Actinopteri > Salmoniformes > Salmonidae > Coregonus > Coregonus clupeaformis. The sequence goes on along the minus strand of NC_059231.1, from coordinate 25,955,333 downwards.
CTCTGACTCCTCTCTCTCTCTCTCTCTGAGTGTGCTCACTCTCCATTAAGAGCAACAGCAGGGTGTGTGTATGTGTCTGTAATTTCCCTCCTATCATGTGGTCTAATCATAAGCTTTCCTGCCCCCCAAACACCTCTCCTCTCTTGTTCAGCGAAATGGGCTGAGTAAATACAGCCACTCAGCAGTGTGTATGTGTGTGTTTGTGTTTGTGTGTGTGGAGTCGCACAGCACCAGACCTGGGTTCAAATAGTATTTAAATAGTATTACTTTCAAAGACATTTGGAAGGAAGTATTTACTCAGACCATTTCGCTGAACAAGAGAGAAGAGGTGTTTAGGGGGGCAGGAAAGCTTATGATTAGACCACAAGATGGGAGGGAGAAAGAGAGAAGTGTTCAGGTGAGGGTTGTACCTGTATGCCTGTAGGACTGAGCTGGCTCCAGGTGTCTCTGTCCAGGCCAAAGACGAATGCGTTGGCCAAGCCATGGAGAGGGGCTGAAAGGACATGGAGCAAGGTAAGAGAGAACACTGGATCCTGGGGGTAGAACGCATTATGGAGCCTGGAGAGGGGGAGAATGAGGGAGGGAGAGAAATGAAAAAAATTGTATTTACACATTATAGAGACGATGCACAGGGAGTTGAAGAGAGTGTGAATGAAGATGTATGTCAACAAACAAACAGGTACACACATGCAGTTCGCACACAAAAACAGAATACCAACAACATGTTCACAGCTTGATACTTCACAGTAAAGGAGACTAGAGGGAGAGACGGAGAGAGAGGCAGAGACAGAGACAGAGCAAGAGGGACAGAGAGAGAGAAGGACAACAAAGAAAGAGGGGCGATAGAGGGATGACACAGAGAAAGGGAGAGGAAAAGAGAGAGAGAGAGAGAGAGGGACGACACAGAAAGACAGAAAGATAGCACAATTAGACCCAACCAAATCATGAGAAAACCAAAAGATAATTACTTGACACATTGGAAAGAAATAACCAAAAAACAGAGCAAACTGGAATGCTATTTGGCCCTAAACAGAGAGTACACAGTGGCAGAACACCTGACCACCGTGACTGACCCAATATTAAGGAAATCTTTGACTATGTACAGACTCAGTGAGCATAGCCTTGCTATTGAGAGAGGCCGCCATAGGTAGACCTGGCTCTAAAGAGAAGACAGGCTATGTGCACACTGCCCACAAAATGAGATGGAAACTGAGCTGCACTTCCTAACCTCCTGCCAAACGTATGACCATATTAGAGACACATAGAGCACATTCGGAAAGTATTCAGACCTCTTGACTTTTTCCACATTTTGTTACGTTACAGCTTTATTCTAAAATTGATTAAAATGTTTTTTTCCCTCATCAATCTACACACAATACCCCATAATGACAAAGCAAAAACTGGTTACATTTTTTTCAAATAAACTGAAATATCACATTTACATAAGTATTCAGACCCTTTACTCAGTACTTTGTTGAAGCACCTTTGGCAGCGATTACAGCCTCGACTCTTCTTGGGTATGACGCTACAAGCTTGGCACACCTGTATTTGGGGAGTTTCTCCCATTCTTCTCTGCAGATCCTCTCAATTTCTGTCAGGTTGGATGGGGAGCGCCACTGCACAACTATTTTCAGGTCTCTCCAGAGATGTTCGATCTGGTTCAAGTCCGGGTTCTGGCTGGGCCACTCAAGGACATTCAGAGACTTGTCCCAAATCCACTCCTGCGTTGTCTTCGCTGTGTGCTTAGAGTCGTTGTCCTGTTGGAAGTTGAACCTTCGCCCCAGTTTGAGGTCCTGAGCGCTATGGAGCAGGTTTTCATCAAGGATCTCTCTGTACTTTGCTCCATTCATCTTTCCCTCGACACTGACTAGTGTCCCAGTTCCTGCCGCTGAAAAACATCCCCACAACATGATGCTGCCACCACCATGCTTCACTTAGGGATGTTGCCAGGTTTCCTCCAGACGTGACGCTTGGCATTCAGGCCAAAGAGTTCAATCTTGGTTTCATCAGACCAGAGAATCTTGTTTCTCATGGTCTGAGAGTCCTTTAGGTGCCTTTTGGCAAACTCGAAGCGTGCTGTCATGTGCCTTTTAATGAGGAGTGGCTTCCGTCTGGCCACTCTACCATAAAGGCCTGATTGGTGGAGTGCTGCATAGATGGTTGTCCTTCTGGAACGTTCGCCCATCTCCACAGAGGAACTCTGGAGTTCTGTCAGAGTGACCATCGGGTTCTTGGTCACATTCGTGACCAAGGCCCTTCTCCCCCGATTGCTCAGTTTGGCCGGGCGGCCAGCTCTAGGAAGAGTCTTGGTGTTTCCAAACTTCTTCCATTTAAGAATGATAGAGGCCACTGTGTTCTTGGGGACCTTCAATGCTGCAGAAATGTTTTGGTACCCTTCCCCAGATCTGTGCCTTGACACAATCCTGTCTCGGAGTTCTACGGACAATTCCTTCGACCTCATGGCTTGGTTTTTGCTCTGACATGCAGTCAACTGTGGGACCTTATATAGACAGGTTTGTGCCTTTGCAAATCATGTCCAATCAATCGCATTTACCACAGGTGGACTCCAATCAAGTTGTAGAAACATCTCAAGGATGATCAATGGAAACAGGATGCACCTGAGCTCAATTTCTAGTCTCATAGCAAAGGGTCTGAATAATTATGTAAATAAGGTGTCTGTTTTTTATTTTTAATACATTTGCAAAAATGTCTAAAAACATGTTTTCGCTTTGTCATTATGGGGTATCATGTGTAGATTGATGAGGAAAAACATTTATTTAATCCATTTTAGAATAAGGCTATAACGTTTTTAAAAATGTAGAAAAAGTGAAGGGGTCTGAATACTTTCCGAATGCACTGTATTTCCCTAAGATTACACAGACCCACAAAGAATTTGAAAACAAATCCAATTTTGATAAACTTCCATATCTATTAGGTGAAATACCACAGTGTGCCATCAAAGCAGCAAGATTTGTGACCTGTTGCCACAAGAAAAGGGCAACCAGTAAAGAACAAAAACCATTGTAAATACAACCCATATATGTTTATTCATTTTCCCTTTTGTACTTTAACTATTTGTACATCGTTACAACACTGTACATAGCCATAATATGACATATGAGATGTCTCTAATCCTGTTGTTTAATGTTTCCTGTTCATTTTTTGTATTGTTTATTATCTATTTCACTTGCTTTGGCAATGTAAACATATGTTTCCCATACCAATAAAGCCCTTTGAATTGATAGAGAGCAAGGGGGACAACAGACAGAGAGAGGGACGACACACAGAGAGAGAGAGAGAGAGAGAGAGAGAGAGAGAGAGAGAGAGAGAGAGAGAGAGAGAGAGAGAGACGAAACAGAGAGAGAGGGTGCTTTATATCAGCGTTTAAGAGCCCATTAGGCAGTGGGAGATGGCAGGCTTACACATTCTTGGCTGCAGCCCTGACAGCACGCAGCACTTTACAAGGACAGCGCTCAACTTCCTCTCTCTCCATCCCTTTCTACACACATCTCTCTCTGCCTTTCTCTCTGCCTCCCTAACTTTCTTCACATCTCTCTCTCCGCCCTCTACCTCCCTCTCGCTCTCTTTTCACTTCTCTTTTCCTCACACACTCGTCCATATGCTCTTCCTCTCGGCTCTACCTTCTCTCTGTATCGATCTCGATTAGTTTGTTTCCATCCTCATTCTCTGTCCATGCTGGCCATCTTCCGCTTTCCTCACTACCTCTTCATCTTCCTCTCTTTCCATCCTATTTCCTTTTACTCCCACTCAGCAAGAAGGGCTTCTTCAGCTTGTAGAGGGTCTGCTTCCCTCCTTTCCTATTTATCGCTCCCCCTCTCCCCCCACACTCTTCCCATCCATCTCCACCTCTGTCACTGTCTTTCCATTCATCTTGCTTCCCTTATTTACATTTTACATTTACATTTTAGTCATTTGGCAGACGCTCTTATCCAGAGCGACTTACAGTTAGTGAGTGCATACATTTTCATACTGGCCCCCCGTGGGAAACGAACCCACAACCCTGGCATTGCAAGCGCCATGCTCTACCAACTGAGCTACAGGGGATCCTAGGGATTATAGGGATTTCCCCTTTCTTATCCCTCTTTCTATCTTTGCCCCACTATCTCTCCCTCAGTTTTTTCAAATACGCTCCATCTCTACCTCACGGTTTGTCCTCTTCACCTCCATCTCCCTATATCAGCCCTTCTCTGATCTAATGTAATCCTACAGTATAGGACCTGTCTAGGGCTGTACCCGACTAAAACAAATCTTGGTCAACGTGAGTGGTCTGTTCTTTAGATCAATTGATTGGTTGAAATGTTAAAACGTGTTTCTTTTCATATATAGACACACCCTATGTTTGAATAAAATCAATTATATGTAGGCTACTTTGCCTGATGCTTTAAGCACTGCAATTAAACACAAATTACTAAAGAAGGGAGCCAGAGATCAATATAGCCTAACCAGTAGAACAAAACCTGTTCCCGACCCAACTCTCCTACTCCCGCTGCCCGCTGCTGCTGGCCTTCACAGATTCTGCTATTATGCTCCTGAAGTTGCTGGTAATAGGCTACACCAGCGGACGGCAACCTTTTCCAGTTGGAGTGCCAAGTTATCGTACCATTTATTTCTACTGATCTGCGTGCCAGTTAAGATTTTCATATTCATGTTCGTGGAACAGTTTCATTTAATATATAATAAAGTAATATCTCAAAATCAATGTTATGTGGTTAATCAATATTCTATCTAAATGAAAATGATACAAATCTAAAAGTAACTTCCATTGCCATTGCCAATATGTAAAAATAGCCTACATAAAGCCAACAAATAAAAGCATTGCAGCCCGCAGGTGGAAAATATCCTGATAAATAACCTATAAATCACATTGGCTATGCATGGCCTGTCTGCAAGGAACTTGAAACATTGTATCAACTATTAACTTGGGTCCAACCTGAAGCTCAAGCTAGCAAACTTGCAACATTGTATAAAATATTCTGGGCCCTCAGTTTCCCATGCCAGTGAGCTCCGGACAGACAGACACAGCTGTAGGCTATTTTGCACAAGGGATAAGAAGTAATCAGGTAGGCCTTTTTTTTGACACCGGATCAGAGCATTACATTTTTTCCTCTTTCATGCTGAGAGAGCTGGAAAGATTTTTCAAATGGGCTACATTGAGGAACTAATGTCATTCTCAATGAATGTAAAAACAGACTTTGTTTACTTGCTTTTTGAAGCGAAGAAAAAAATACTTTGAGAAGCTCCACAGTGATGGTGAGTTGAGACAATCAGAAATAGTATCAGATCCCCAAATGGGCATATTTATAAGCCTATATTTGCACGCAGGCCAGGTAGCCTAGGCCTAGTTCTAAGCGTAATCAGGTGCATGTCCTTACTCAAGATTGATAGGAGTGCTCCAAACAAAAGACAATGAATAAATTGACAACTCCTAAATGGAATGAAATTGTGTCGACCAGGTTGTGCGCTCTGCAAACAACGTGTCTACAATGACAACGGTAATAATAATATATTGAATGCATTAACAGAAATTACCGTAACCAAACATTAATTATGGTAATTAACGGTAAATGTACTATTTGTGATACTGGTGTGCCATCCCTGCGGCCTCCGCAATGGATTACTCCACTAAGACAGGCATGAATCAGACAGGTGGCTCATGTGCCATAAATTTTTTTTATATATTTGCCACTGCTCGACAAAAAAAAAAATCAGGTCGACCAACAGCCTATGGACCAAACAATCGACCAGTCGACAAAATGGGGTCATCCCTAGACCTGTCCTTCCATAATTTTTGCTTCGTCTCTTACCATCTCTCCCTGTCTATCCACCCCCTGTACCATGTAGCATGTAGCCTGTAGCATAGGGCCTGCAGCCAGACTAGGAGCTCCACAAGGCCTCTTCTCCAAGTCATTATTTTCTCTGGGCCAGCCCTGAGCACATGTATTGCCAGCTGCATGCTCCTTAACGGTTAACCCTGTTCTGACGGGGGTTAGCGGACCGCTAATATGTTTAATTGATCTACTACTACTTCAGAGTTAAAATCAGTTTATTCGGTTAGCTCAGTGTTAGCATTTGGCTAGATGTTTTCAGGTTAGGTTCTCTCTGGTTCTCTGTATTAGCTGTTTTGCTCTCTGTTGTCCAGATTAGCTGTAAAATCTGTATTAGCTGTTTGGCTAGATGTTGTGCTATTACCTCAGTGCTATTACCTCTGTATGTTTGCTCTGTATTAGCTGTTTGGCTAGCTGTTTTCTGATTTAGCCGTACGTTCTATATTACCTTTTTGACTAGCTGTTTCCTGGTTTAGCCGTATGCTCTGTGTTAGATGTTCGGCTAGCATTTTGCCATTAGCTCTGTGTACGTTTTTTCTCTCGCAGTTCTCTATGTTAGCTGTTTGGCTAGCTGTTATCTGGTTTAGCCTTTAGCTCGGTGTTGGTTGTTTGGCTAGCTGTTTCCTAGTTTAGCCGTACGCTCTTTATTCGCTTTTTGGCTAGCCGTTTCCTGGTTTAACCGTACACTCTGTATTAGCTTTTTGGCTAGCTGTTTCCTGGGTTCGGCATTAGCTCTGTATTACCTGTTTGGTTAGTTGTTTCCTGGGTTAACCATTAGCTCTGTATCTCTGAGGACCAGCTGCTGCTCACATTTAGCTTCACTTCCCATTAAAGGTGAAATAAATCAGGAGTCCACACACAGCCATCCCTGGAGCGAAGACACGCACACACGCACGCACACACGCACACACAATACTTAGGGGTAAAGAGGGCAAAAGGAGGGCAAGAGAGGAATGTGTGTCTCTGTGTGTGTGTCTTTCTCTGTGTGTGTGTGTGTGTGTAGCAGAGGGGGGCCTCGTTCAGGTCATCTGTAAATCAGAGAAGGGTGACCTCAGTGGTCGGATGAGACACAGAAAGAGAAGATACGGTGACATGGTGTGTGTAAATGTGTGTGTAGTGGGGGGCTATTTCTGGCGTCTCATTTCCCCCCGCCGCCACCCAGAAACGCGATCGGCATCCAGGAAACGAGAGCTGGCAGCCTGCAATCATCCGCCTGCCACACATACACACACACATACACTGAACCTCGCAGTACCGAGCAACATGCGCCATGGCAACAGAGCATACGCAATTAGAGGAAAATAGCCATTCCCTTCAGCATCAGCAGGAGAGCGCGAGGGGAGGGGGGCTTGGTGGTCTGGTGGACCCTTTCGGAAAAAACACAACAATTTCACGTGAACACGTGATTTAATGTTAAATGAATGTGAAATAAATGTGATAACATGGGACTACACATGTGACAACATTTGAGCAAGTGAAAACCTAGGTGTCAAATGTCATTTAGAATATTTTACTTTGAAAGGCATAATTTACATTAATTCAATTTAAACAGTCATGGTCCCCTGCAGGTTTTGTCTAGTTCTCGGTTTGTTCCATCGACGACTCCAGGGATATTTTTAGGACGTTCTTAGAACGTTATGTCATGGTCCCCTGGAGATTTGTCTAGTTGCGGTGAAAATACGGTAAATTTACAACTAGTTACTGTATTTTTACAGCTAAATTCAGGTCTTAATGTTAAAGGACAGTATGCTGCTGTATGCTGATTACTTGAGACTCAACCTCACTTGAGATTTTAACTCATAACCTCTTGGTTGCTAGCTACCTGAAGTTCCTGCTGCGCCACCAGGTCTGTGGATGTAATGGAGATTGGCAAGATTACATTTCTGCACTTTGCCAAAAGTTGCAGTAAAAATAAAGTAAATACATACAACTTGAAGGTATTATTTCTATAAAATTACAGTATGCTGCTGTATTCTGATTTCAATTACAGTAAAATCTTGTTCTGTGACCATAATTGGCACTTTGCTAAAAGCTGCCCAGAATCAAGTAAATAATTCTCAAATTATCACCACCAATGTAATATCAACGTAAAACTAGCAGTGCTCAAGGACACTTGACGTAGAGTTTACATTATTCCTTTGGGTATCTGAAGTTGCAACCGCTTGGTTGGGACTGCATCAATGTTTCTGCAGAGACACCAGGTTCATACTAATTGCATGGAACATATACTAACACACTCAAAAAATAAGGGTATGGGTAGGGAACACTATAGTGTTGTTACTTGGGGTACAAAAGGGTAGAAGGTACACTTCACAGGTACACATATGAACTCACATGGTATAGTTTGGTACCTTGTAAATCTAATGGGAATTTTTTCTACCCAATATTTTGAATATAAAGTTCGAACATCACTGCGCTATGATAGGTGGGGGCAATGTACTGGTGTGATCATTAGCATTTTTGCGGACGTGGTCAAATATATGTGTATTTGTGACAACCGTCAGTGGAAGTGTTGTAGCAGTTTAAGTGTTTGACGGCTATGCCGATGCAAATAGAGCCCCTCCTTTGACACGGTCTGTTCTGCAAACTTTGTAAGAGAATGTGTCAGTAATGAGCTGCACTGTGAAGAGGTTATTGTGCATTTTGCAGTAAATGAATGGCAACTTGTTGCCAGAAGATGCTGCGAATTTTAATTTCTTAACTGAAAGCTACTTGTCAGTAAGTTATTGATAAAACTCACAATAACTTAGCAGCAAAACGTTGCCAGTAACCTACAGGACACTGACTCTTCTGTTGACAACATGCACATCACTTGCTGATTGGCAGCCTTCTGTAACTGTGGCAGCCTATCAGAAGATTGCAGGCATGGCTTATTCGAGGCATGGCTTTCAGCTAGCTCTTTTTGGTCTCCCATACAGTGAGGGAAAAAAGTATTTGATCCCCTGCTGATTTTGTACGTTTGCCCACGGACAAACACATGATCAGTCTATAATTTTAATGGTAGGTTTATTTGAACAGTGAGAGACAGAATAACAACAAAATAAATCCAGAAAAACGCATGTTGAAAATGTTATGAATTGATTTGCATTTTAATGAGGGAAATAAGTATTTGACCCCTCTGCAAAACATGACTTAGTACTTGGTGGCAAAACCCTTGTTGGCAATCACAGAGGTCAGACGTTTCTTGTAGTTGGCCACCAGGTTTGCACACATCTCAGGAGGGATTTTGTCCCACTCCTCTTTGCAGATCTTCTCCAAGTCATTAATGTTTCGAGGCTGATGTTTGGCAACTCGAACCTTCAGCTCCCTCCACAGATGTTCTATGGGATTAAGGTCTGGAGACTGGCTAGGCCACTCCAGGACCTTAATGTGCTACTTCTTGAGCCACTCCTTTGTTGCCTTGGCCGTGTGTTTTGGGTCATTGTCATGCTGGAATACCCATCCACGACCCATTTTCAATGCCCTGGCTGAGGGAAGGAGGTTCACACCCAAGATTTGACGGTACATGGCCCTGTCCATTGTCCCTTTGATGCGGTGAAGTTGTCCTGTCCCCTTAGCAGAAAAACACCCCCAAAGCATAATGTTTCCACCTCCATGTTTGACGGTGGGGATGGTGTTCTTGGGGTCATAGGCAGCATTCCTCCTCCTCCAAACACGGCAAGTTGAGTTGATGCCAAAGAGCTCCATTTTGGTCTCATCTGACCACAACACTTTCACCCAGTTCTCCTCTGAATCATTCAGATGTTCATTGGCAAACTTCAGACGGGCATATGCTTTCTTGAGCAGGGGGACCTTACGGGCGCTGCAGGATTTCAGTCCTTCACGGCGTAGTGCGTTACCAATTGTTTTCTTGGTGACTATGGTCCCAGCTGCCTTGAGATCATTGACAAAATCCTCCCGTGTAGTTCTGGGCTGATTCCTCACCGTTCTCATGATCATTGCAACTCCACGAGGTGAGATCTTGCATGGATCCCCAGGCTGAGGGAGATTGACAGTTCTTTTGTGTTTCTTCCATTTGCGAATAATTGCACCAACTGTTGTCACCTTCTCACCAAGCTGCTTGGCGATGGTCTTGTAGCCCATTCCTGCCTTGTGTAGGTCTACAATATTTTCCCTGACATCCTTGGAGAGCTCTTTGGTCTTGGCCATGGTGGAGAGTTTGGAATCTGATTGATTGATTGCTTCTGTGGACAGGTGTCTTTTATACAGGTAACGAGCTGAGATTAGGAGCACTACCTTTAAGAGTGTGCTCCTAATCTCAGCTCGTTACCTGTATAAAAGACACCTGGGAGCCAGAAATCTTTCTGATTGAGAGGGGGTCAAATACTTATTTCCCTCATTAAAATGCAAATCAATTTATAACATTTCTGACATGCGTTTTTCTGGATTTTGTTGTTGTTATTCTGTCTCTCACTGTTCAAATAAACCTACCATTAAAATTATAGACTGATCATTTCTTTGTCAGTGGGCAAACGTACAAAATCAGCAGGGGATCAAATACTTTTTTCCCTCACTGTAAGAGTGAATGTCATCCCAGTTAATGTGCTCTGTTCATAAACATTAAGCTTGTACATTGTCAGTTCTGCAGCCTTGTTAAAGGCTGACATAAGTGCATGTGATACCAAACAACCATTTGATATTTAATGTATAGCTAGTCCCCATGTAATTGTAATCCTCACTTTCCATCCGGACCATCAGGTCTGTGAGTGTGATGGATTAGCTACAGTAAGTTATTGTGAATTTTACAATAACCCACTTGTAAGTAGTTGACAGTAAGCTATTGAAAATTAAACATGAACTTCCTGTTAACCAGCTGCTGTTAAGCTACTGGAAAATGTAACCTCTTAACAGTGCAGCTTTTCATTGTCACAAGTTATTTCAAAGATTGCAGAACTGACAATGTCAAAAGAGGTGCTCAGCCATCAACATAACAATAAAACCACTTAAACTGGTACAACATTTTCACTGACTGTTGGCACAAATACAACATATTTTATACCATACATGCTAATGATCCCCGCCAGCACATTGCTCCCACCAACATTTCAAAGCGCAGTAATGATTGTACCTAATGCTGCGTTCCATAACCAAGTGGGAATTTACCACATACAACTGGGAAAAATCCACTTGAACGCCCCTCCAATTGGTAATTACCAGTGGGAAACACGTCTATCATCCCTGAGCTCCGACTTCTCCCACATGCTGACCTCTTGACATCACCTACTAAGGAAATGACCTCGATACCAGCATTTTCGGCAGTTAAATGTAACGAAACATTTGTGATGGAAATGTTTATCATGTGAAGAGACAGCCTTGAAAATGTTAATCTTGTCTTAGTGTCATAAATAATCCTTGGTTCCTGCCTGTGCTTGGTAAAGATATGAGGGGGGGTGACATGACCTCCTCCTTAGGACCATCTGGCAGAACGCCCAGAATATGTTCTATAAGTTAAGATAGGAGATGGTGCCAGATACATGCCGGAACCAACCCTATGAACTATGCCTATGTAACGTGTCTGTAACCAGTATATAAGGATCTAACGGGACTGCTCCTGATCGACATGTGTGCATTGAGTTGGTTGGAACCTCTCCAGCGCGCTGATAATAAACAATGATTCAATTAAGATTGACTTTGAGTGTCCCTGTGTAGAATTTCCACGACACATTATCTATAAAAAAGCAATCTATTAAGGGTGTAATCATTAGTCCAACAGATGGCGAAAAACATGGCGGACTGAAGATGGTGGTGTAGAATGCCTCGTGAATGCCTTGTTAAAAACATTAGAAATTAATGTCCCTAAAACTGCCCAAATAATAGTACTTTTACGCTGATCTGCTCACTCGTGGGCAACAACATCCAAACTGGATAATAACTCAAAACAACTTGTAAGGCTAGATAATTTTATGGACAAACACCACCAATGCAGTCAAAACAAAAACATGACAGAGAGTAAACATGGAAAGAATGGAGAACCAAACTCTAAAAGAAAACTAAGAGACTCTTCGACTGACACAAATGACCTATTTTCACCACACTGTACGGTAAGAATGGAAACCTGTCACGCCCTAACCTATAGAACTCTAGTTTGTTGAGTCAGGGTGTGGAAATCTATGCTAGAAATTCTGTTTATGTTCTAGTTTTCTATTTCTATGTCTGGCCGGGTATGATTCCCAATCAGAGGCAGCTGTCGCTCGTTGTCTCTGATTGGGGATCATACTTAGGTAGCCCATTGCCTACTGTGGGATCTTGTTCCTGTTAGGCTGGTATGTGTATAGCCCTTTGGACTTCACCTTACGTTGTTTTCTTGTTTTGTTGTATGTTTATTTGAGTTAATAAACATGTACGCTTCTCACGCTGCACCTTGGTCCGACCCGTCTCTCAACGTTTGTGACAGAAGATCCCACCAAACGAGGACCAAGCAGCGTGGCCAGGAGCAGACATCCTGGACATGGGAGGAGATCCTGGATGGTAAGGGATCTTGGACAATGGGAGGAGATCCAGGCTGGGATGGATCGCCGTCCTTGGGAACAGACAGAGGAAGCCCGGGTAAGAGAGGAGCAACGGCGACACCGACGGCGCCGGCCGAAGAGGAAGCCCGAGAAGCAGCCCCAATATATTTTTTTTGGGGGGGCTCACGGGGTGGACGACGAGGCAGCAGGAGGCCGTGAAAGGGCTGACTGGAGAGGAGGAGGCCGCTATTCGCTCCTCGCACCAAACCAGTGGTGCGTGTTCCCAGTTCGGTCCGGCCCGTTCCTGCTCCTCGCACCAGACCAGTGGTGCGTGTCTCCAGTCCGGCCCAGCCCGTTCCTGCTCCGCGCACCAGACCAATGGTGCGTGTCCCCAGTCCGGCCCGGCCCGTTCCTGCTCCGCGCACCAGACCAGTGGTGCGTGTCCCCAGTCCGGCCAGGCCCGTTCCTGCTCCTCGCACCAGACCAGTGGTGCGTGTCCCCAACGGTGCCTGTCCCCAACGGTGCCTGGTCCAGCTCCGGTCAGCGGCTCCACTCCGGAGCCAGAGCAGTCCGCTCCACCGGTGCTCAGTCCAGCTCCGGTCAGCGTTTCCACTCCAGAGCCAGAGCTGTCCGCTCCACCGGTGCCCAATCCAGCTCCGGTCAGCGGCCCCACTCCGGAGCCAGAGTAGTCCGCTCCACCGGTTTCCAGTCCAGCTCTGGTCAGCGGTTCCACTCTGGAGCCAGAGCAGTCCGCGCCACCGGGGTCCAGTTCAGCTCCGGTCAGCGGCTCCACTTCAGACCCAGAAGTCAGCCCCTCTCCAGGGTCTTGGGCCTCCCACACCAGGGTCCAGACAGGGCTTGGTGTATCGCGGGAGGATTGCCGATCCAGGCCCAGAAGTCAGCCCATCTCCAGGTTTGGGGTCTTCCACACCAGGGTCCAGACAGGGCTTGGTGCATCGTGGGAGGAAGGAGAGGGGAAGCATCGCGCCGAGGTCCAGACCAGGGGCGCAACGGGGAGGCAGAGAGGGAGAGGTCGTCACGCCCGGAGCCGGATCTGCCTCCGAGGCTGAAAGCCCACCCGGACCCTCCCCTGTCATGTCAGGTTTGTGCGGCCGGAGTCCACACCTTTGGGGGGGGAGGGGTACTGTCACACCCTGACCTATATAACTCTAGTTTGTTGAGTCAGGGTGTGGAAATCTATGCTAGAAATTCTATGTTTATGTTCTAGTTGTTCTATTTCTATGTCTGGCCGGGTATGATTCCCAATCAGAGGCAGCGGTCGCTCGTTGTCTCTGATTGGGGATCATACTTAGGTAGCACATTGCCTACTGTGTATTGTGGGATCTTGTTCCTGTTAGACTGGTATGTGTATAGCCCTTTGGACTTCACGTTATGTTGTTTTGTAGTTTTGTTGTATGTTTATTTGAGTTAATAAACATGTACGCTTTTCACGCTGCACCTTGGTCCGACCCGTCTCTCAACGTTCGTGACAAAACCGAACTGCTAAAATCTATAAAAGATAAATTAGGCGTGCTTGAGTTAGTCTGTAAAGATATACAAGAGATGAAGGTGAGCCTTCAAAAAACTGAAGGGTACAGTCAATGTTAACAAAGCAGATGTTAATGAACTTAAAAGAGAGAACAAGTTGTTCAGAGAATCCTTACTTGATATACAGACTAGATCAACGCGCTTAAATCTGGTGCTTACTGGAATTAAAGAGGATGAAGGTGAAGATCCAGAGAGTGTAGTGAAAGAATTCATGATTAAAGTGCTGCAGATCCCAGGCGACACTGTCGACCAAATTAAACTCGAACGCGTACATCGTTTCGGACAGAGAGGACAGCGATACGAGCACCCAATCGTTGCCAAATTTGCATCCAATTAAGATAAAATAATGGTTAAAGACTCGCCGCCTTTAAAATAGGCATGATCAATCAGTTCCCAAAGGAAATCGCAGAACGACGCAAAGTACTGTATCCACACAAAGACAATAGACTAAAAAGGAGATGTGTAGCTCTCGTTGTCAACAAGCTATACATTGATAACCAACTGTTCCAAGACGCCAAGACCACTTGATGGCTATTCTAAATAAAATGGCACACTATTTTTGGTAGGGATTGTAAAAAATAAAAAAACAGAACTAATAAAATACAACAATTAATAAAGAAACTATAAATACACTACAATATTCAAGTCAGGGAATGTTGTAAAAATAATTGGTATTCTTTTTTATGTATAGTATTTATAAATAGATAAAAAATAGGACTGGAACACAAAAGTACCCAAAGCCCGAAATTAGGCAGGAATCAACAAGGTAGGAATAAAAACACGACAAACAGAGGACATAAAAGGCACAGTATGTGGGTATGTACGGGTGTATATGTGAGGGGAGTGCAGGTGTGTAGGAAGATGGGGTGCCTGTGTGTTTTGTGTGATTGGAAAAGTGTGATGAGTTAAGTGAGTGAGTAAGGAAAATGGTTGCAAATGCCAGAGCCCATGTGTGTCTGTGAGCAGGAGTTGTGACAGAGCGAGTCCTCACTTTTCCGCAGATTTGGGATATACATTTTAAAATAAAAAAGTATGTATATAGTTTGTTTATTTTTGTCCTATCATGATGGAACGGTGCCAACCCTATATCCTAGACACCCACCTGAGCGACCCACCCACTAAGGAGAAGTCCTTATCCGTTTTATAGGCCTACTGCAAGTAGCCTACGCAGCCATGACAGAAAGGTGAACGCAGTCAGAGACCCACTAAAGCAGCACCGCCCCCTCAAGAGTCTGAGCCTGTTGGGGTGAAGGGGGGTATCCAAGCTCCATCAGCTAGGACTAGGTATTGGTTAATCAAATCTTCCCTTTCCTGCTCAATTTGGCATGCCTTCTTAAACAGCCAAACTGTATATGCACTCACACATCAAGTCTTCTCTTAAGTTTGGTTCGGGGATGGAACAACTGCTTGGGGGGTTAGCGGGTGGAATATTGGAGGACAATTTGAGGTTTACTTAGTCGCAGCTACAGTACGCTTAACAGTGCAAATATCATGGTACAGCTATACGGACACTCAATTATCATGGTACTTCTTAATGGTAAGTTTACAAACATATATTATGGTAAGTATAATCAAAACTTGTATCTCATTATGGTAAGTGGTGAAATAAGTATAACTAGTTATAATTGTGATGGCTTATCCAATAATAAGAAAAGACAATCAGTCTTTACCTGGCTAAAAGAGAAGGAAAATAATATACACTACCGTTCAAAAGTTTGGGGTCACTTAGAAATGTCCTTGTTTTCGAAAGAAAATTCATTTTTTTGTCCATTAAAATAACATTAAATTGATCAGAAATACAGTGTAGACATCGTTAATTTGTAAATGGCTATTGTAGCTGGAAACGGCTGATTTTTAATGGAATATCTACATAGGCGTACAGAGGCCCATTATCAGCAACCATTAGTCCTGTGTTCCAATGACACGTTGTGTTTTCTAATCCAAGTTTATCATTTTAAAAGGCAAATTGATCATTTGAAAACCCTTTTGCAATTATGTTAGCACAGCTGAAAACTGTTGTGCTGATTAAAGAAGCAATAAAACTGGCCTTCTTGAGACTAGTTGAGTATCTGGAGCATCAGCAATTGTGGGTACGATTACAGGCTAAAAATGGTCAGAAACAAAGAACATTCGTCAGTCTATTCTTGTTCTGAGAAAACTCGTTCAACACCTTTAGATGAAGTAGTATGGAAAAAGGACTGGGGGGCAAAATATATTTATCCTATGGGCAAAGAAACTCAAAAGGGGTGATGATATTAATTGACAATTTTGATCTGAATGTACAAACTGTTCAACCAGATCCGCAAAGAAGGTGGATCCTTTTAAATACGCTATTGGACCATAAACAGATTTGGCTAATTAATCTACAGTGCCTTCGGAAAGTATTCAGACACATTGACTTTTTCCACATTTTATTACGTTACAGCCTTATTCTAAAATTGATAAAAAAAATAAAATCCTCAGCAATCTACACACAATACCCCATAATGACAAAGTGAAAACAGGTTAAATATATTAAATATAAACACAGGAATACCTTATTTACATAAGTATTCAGGCCCTCTGCTATGAGACTCGAAATTGAGCTCAGGTGCATCCTGTTTCCATTGATCATCCTTGAGATGTTTCTACAACTTGATTGGAGTCCACCTGTGGTAAATTCAATTGATTGGACGTGATTTGGAAAGGCACACACCTGTCTATATAAGGTCCCACAGTTGACAGTGCATGTCAGAGCAAAAACCAAGCCAACAGGTCGAAGGAATTGTCCGTAGAGCTCTGAGACAGGATTGTGTCGAGGCACAGATTTGGGGAAGGGTACAAAAACATTTCTGTAGCATTGAAGGTCTCAAAGAACACAGCGGCCTCCATCATTCTTAAATGGAAGAAGTTTGGAACAACCAAGACTCTTCCTAGAGCTGGCCACCCAGCCAAACTGAGCAATCGGGGGAGAAGGGCCTTGTTAAGTGAGGTGACCAAGAACCCGATGGTCACTCTGAAAGAGCTCTAGAGTTCCTATGTGGAGATGGGAGAAACTTCCAGAAGATCAACCATCTATGCAGCACTCCACCAATCAGGCCTTTATTGTAGAGTGGCCACTCCTCAGTAAAAGGCACATGACAGCCCGCTTGGAGTTTGCCAAAAGGCACCTAAAGGCTCTCAGACCATGAGAAACAAGATTCTCTGGTCTGATGAAACCAGGATTGAACTCTTTGTCCTGAATGCCAAGCGTCACGTCTGAAGGAAACCTGGCAACATCCCTACGGTGAAGCATGGTGGGGGCAGCATCATGCTGTGGGGATGTTTTTCAGTGGCAGGGACTGGGAGACTAGTCAGGATCGAGGCAAAGATGAACGGAGCAAAGTACAGAGAGATCCTTGATGAAAGCCTGCTCCAGAGCACTCAGGACATCAGACTAGGTCGAAGGTTCACCTTCCAACAGGACAACAACCCTAAGAACACAGCCAAGACAACGTAGGAGTGGCTTCGGGACAAGTCTCTGAATGTTCTTGAGTGGCCCAGACAAAGCCCGGATTTGAACTCGATCAAACATCCCTGGAGAGACCTGAAAATAGCTGTGCAGCAACACTCCCCATCCAACCTGACAGAGCTTGAGAGGATCTGCATAGAAGAATGTGAGAAACTCCCCAAATACAGTGGGGGAAAAAAGTATTTAGTCAGCCACCAATTGTGCAAGTTCTCCCACTTAAAAAGATGTGAGAGGCCTGTAATTTTCATCATAGGTACACGTCAACTATCACAGACAAAATGATACTTTTTTTCCCCAGAAAATCACATTGTAGGATTTTTAATGAATTTATTTGCAAATTATGGTGGAAAATAAGTATTTGGTCAATAACAAAAGTTTCTCAATACTTTGTTATATACCCTTTGTTGGCAATGACACAGGTCAAACGTTTTCTGTAAGTCTTCACAAGGTTTTCACACACTGTTGCTGGTATTTTGGCCCATTCCTCCATGCAGATCTCCTCTAGAGCAGTGATGTTTTGGGGCTGTCGCTGGGCAACACGGACTTTCAACTCCCTCCAAAGGTTTTCTATGGGGTTGAGATCTGGAGACTGGCTAGGCCACTCCAGGACCTTGAAATGCTTCTTACGAAGCCACTCCTTCGTTGCCCGGGCGGTGTGTTTGGGATCATTGTCATGCGGAAAGACCCAGCCACGTTTCATCTTCAATGCCTTTGCTGATGGAAGGAGGTTTTCACTCAAAATCTCACGATACATGGCCCCATTCATTCTTTCCATTACACGGATCAGTCGTCCTGGTCCCTTTGCAGAAAAACAGCCCCAAAGCATGATGTTTCCACCCCCATGCTTCACAGTAGGTATGGTGTTCTTTGGATGCAACTCAGCATTCTTTGTCCTCCAAACACGACGAGTTGAGTTTTTACCAAAAGGTTCTATTTTGGTTTCATCTGACCATATGACATTCTCCCAATCCTCTTCTGGATCATCCAAATGCACTCTAGCAAACTTCAGACGGGCCTGGACATGTACTGGCTTAAGCAGGGGGATACGTCTTGCACTGCAGGATTTGAGTCCCTGGCGGCGTAGTGTGTTACTGATGGTAGGCTTTGTTACTTTGGTCCCAGCTCTCTGCAGGTCATTCACTAGGTCCCCCCGTGTGGTTCTGGGATTTTTGCTCACCGTTCTTGTGATCATTTTGACCCCACGGGGTGAGATCTTGCGTGGAGCCCCAGATCGAGGGAGATTATCAGTGGTCTTGTATGTCTTCCATTTCCTAATAATTGCTCCCACAGTTGATTTCTTCAAACCAAGCTGCTTACCTATTGCAGATTCAGTCTTCCCAGCCTGGTGCAGGTCTACAATTTTGTTTCTGGTGTCCTTTGACAGCTCTTTGGTCTTGGCCATAGTGGAGTTTGGAGTGTGACTGTTTGAGGTTGTGGACAGGTGTCTTTTATACTGATAACAAGTTCAAACAGGTGCCATTAATACAGGTAACGAGTGGAGGACAGAGGAGCCTCTTAAAAAAGAAGTTACAGGTCTGTGAGAGCCAGAAATCTTGCTTGTTTGTAGGTGACCAAATACTTATTTTCAACCATAATTAGCAAATAGATTCATAAAAAATCCTACAATGTGATTTTCTGTATTTTTTTTCTCAATTTGTCTGTCATAGTTGACGTGTACCTATGACGAAAATTACAGGCCTCTCTCATCTTTTTAAGTGGGAGAACTTGCACAATTGTAGACCAAACTATTTACCAAGAGAGTTTTCATCTATATTTTTCATAGCTGTCTATTTACCACCACAAACCAATGCTGGCATTAAGATTGCACTGAATTAGGTGTATAAGGCCATAAATCAACAGGAAAACGCTCATCCAGATGCAGCGCTCCTAGTGGCCGGGGACTTTAATGCAGGGAAACTTAAATCCATTCTACCTAATTTCTACCAGCATGTTAAATGTGCAACCAGAGGAAAAAAAACTCTAGACCACCTTTACTCCACACACAGAGACGCATACAAAGCTCTCCCTCACCCTCCATTTGGCAAATCTGACCATAACTCTATCCTCCTGTTTCCTGCTTATAAGCAAAAACTAAAGCAGGAAGCACCAGTGACTCGGTTAATAAAAAAGTGGTCAGATGACTCAGATGCTAAGCTACAGCACTGTTTTGCTAGCACAGACTGGAACATGTTCCGGGATTCTTCAGATAGCATTGAGGAGTACACCACATCAGTCACTGGCTTCATCAATAAGTGCATCGATGATTTCGTCCCCACAGTGACCGTACGTACATACCCCAACCAGAAGCCATGGATTACAGGAAACATCCGCACTGAGCTAAAGGGTAGAGCTGCCGCTTTCAAGGAGCGGGACTCTAACCCGGACGCTTATAAGAAATCCCGCTATGCCCTCCAACGAACCATCAAACAGGCAAAGAGTCAATACAGGACTAAGATTGAATCGTACTACACTGGCTCTGACGCTCGTCGGATGTGGCAGGGCTTGAAAACTATTACAGACTACAAAGGGAAGCACAGCCGCGAGCTGCCCAGTGACACAATACTTCCAGACGAGCTAAACCACTTCTGGTGGTTTAGAGCTTCAAGTTCCTTGGTGTCCACATCACCAACGAACTATCATGGTCCAAACACACCAAGACAGTCGTGAAGAGGGCACGACAAAGCCTATTCCCCCTCAGGAGACTGAAAATATTTGGCATGGGTCCTCAGATCCTCAAAAACTTCTACAGCTGCACCATCGAGAGCATCCTGACTGGTTGCATCACCGCCTGGTATGGCAACTGCTTGGCCTCCGACCGCAAGGCACTACAGAGGGTAGTGCGTACGGCCCAGTACATCACTGGGGCCAAGCTTCCTGCCATCCAGGACCTCTATACCAGGCGGTGTCAGAGGAAGGCCCTCAAAATTGTCAAAGACTCCAGCCACCCTAGTCATAGACTGTTCTCTCTGCTACCGCACGGCAAGCGGTACCGGAGTGCCAAGTCTAGGTCCAAAATACTTCTCAACAGCTTCTACCCCCAAGCCATAAGACTCCTGAACAGCTAATCATGGCTACCCGGACTATTTGCACTGCCCCCCCACCCCATCCTTTTACGCTGCTGCTACTCTGTTAATTATTTATGCATAGTCACTTTAACTCTACCCACATGTACATATTAATTCAACTACCTCAACTAGCCGGTGCCCCCGCACATTGACTCTGCACCGGTACCCCCCGTATATATAGCCTCCCTACTGTTTTTTTATTTTACTTCTGCTCTTTTTTTTCTCAACACTTTTTTTGTTTTATTTTTAAATTTTTTGTTAAAAATAAATGCACTGTTGGTTAAGGGCTGTAAGTAAGCATTTCACTGTAATGTCTGCACCTGTTGTATTCGGCGCATGTGGCCAATACAATTTGATTTGATTTGACTAAATACTTTTTGCTGCCAAAGGAGCTTCAACAAAGTACTGAGTAAAGGGTCTGAATCCTTATGTAAATGTGATATTTCAGTTTTTAATTTTTAATCAATTAGCAAAATATTCTAAAAACCTGTTTTTGCTTTGTCATTATGGGGTATAGTGTGTAGATTGATGAGGAAAAAATACAATTTAATCAATTTTAGAATAAGGCTGTAACGTAACAACATTTGGTAAAAGTCAAGTGGTTTGAATACTTTCCGAATGCACTGTATAATGATGATCCACGCTACTTTGAAAAAATATATAATAATTTAACGAGCTTACAGGCAATACATGATACGGTTATAATACGGTTTGAAGTACCTCAATAGACAATAAAGGAAATCACACTACAAAATATCACCGTCATGCACTTAAGGAAATTACGAATATTACGGATAACTAGTGGATATATGGAGGCTTAAATATCCTGACCTAGAGAGATATTCATGGCGGAGGCTCAATCAAGCTAGTCGTCTTGACTACTTTCTTATGTCATTCTCATTGGCACCAAAAGTTAAGAGTGTTGATAGGGGACAGAATGCGGTTGGACAATCAAATAATTGCTATACACAATACTCTTACAGAATTACCACGAGGGCGAGGATATTGGACATTTAAATCAAAGCCTACTGGATGACAACTTGTTTTTAACCAAGACAGAATCATTTATAACTGACTTTTTCCTACATAACATAGGTACAGCAGATCCCCTTATTGTATGGGTCACTTTTAAATGTGCCTTTAGAGGCCATGCAATTCAATACTCATTTTTAAAACAAAAACAATTTAGGTCAAAATTGTTCATCTTAAAAAAGGAAATAACAGTACTGATAGATACCAATAAAACTGTAACAGATGCACAGACTAGAGGAAAAACAAAAATAAATGGAGGAACTTATTCAAGAAAGAGCAAGTGCAATATATTATAAAAATAAAGCGAACTAGATGGAATATGGAGGAAAATGTACCAAATTCATCTTTAATCTTCAACACAGAAATGCTACCAAAAAGAATGTACAGAAACTTGTTACAAATGACGGAGTCATGCATGATTCAGCAAACAATATTTTGAAAAAGTAAGCATAGTACTTTAAGCATAGGTTTTCATTTCAATCTCCTCCATCTCTACTAACTGAAGTTAAGTGTAAGGATATTTTTCTATTAATAGTGTAAAATTAACAGCTATGAAGGCCTAATTACAATGGAGGAACTTCTAGATGCAATTAAAGCCTTCAAGTCTGGGAAAACTCCAGGGCTGGATGGCATACCAGTTGAGGTATATCAAACCTTTTTTGATGTACTCAAAGGTCTGTTATTAACATGTTTTAACCAATCCTATAAAAATGGTAGACTATCGGATACTCAGCAAGAAGGTCTGATTTCACATTTACTGAAACAGGGCCCAGGTGATAACTATAAAGATCCAGTGCACCTAAAAAAACTGGACCCCTTAAACTTAAGTGTTGTGATGCCAAAATCCTAGCAAAATGCATAGCGCATATAATTAAAAAGGTATTGTCGGATATTATTCTTCCTAATCAGACAGGTTTTTATATGGACGATACATTGGAGATAATATAAGACAAGCACTGGAAACAATAGAACATTATGAAAAATATGGGAAACCAGGCCTGGTATTCATAGCTGACTTTGAAAAGGCCTTTGATAAAGTACGACTGGAATTTATACACTGAATAAAAATCTAAACCCAACATGTAAAGTGTTGGTCCCATGTTTCATGAGCTGAAATAAAAAATCCCAGAATACTGTGGAGTATTTCTGTCTGTAATAAAGCCCTTTTGTGGGGAAAAACTCTCCAGTGGTTGGGCCTGACTGCCAAGTGGGTGGGCCTATGCCAGGGTTCTTCAATTCCGGTCTTGGAGTGCCGAAACACCTTTTTTCATCCTCTCCTTCTAATCAGGGGCTAATTCAGACCTGGGACACCAGGTGAGTGCAATTAACTACCTGGTAGAAATAAAAAACAGAAGTGTTTCGGCCCTCCAGGACCGGAATTGAAGAACCCTGGCCTATGCCCTCCAAGGACCAATCATGGCTGCACCCTTCCCCAGTCATGTGAAATCCATAGATTAGGGCCTAATTTATTTATTTCAATTGACTGATTTCCTTATATGAACTTTAACTCAGTAAAATAGTTGAAATTGTTGCATTTACATTTTTGTTCAGTATACAGTTGAAGTCGGAAGTTTACATACACTTAGGTTGGAGTCATTAAAACTTGTTTTTCGACCACTCCACAAATTACTTGTTAACAAACTATAGTTTTGGCAAGTCGGTTAGGACATCTACTTTGTGCATGACACAAGTAATTTTTCCAACAATTGTTTACAGACAGATTATTTCACTTATAATTCCCTGTATCACAATTCCAGTGGGTCAGAAGTTTACATACACTAAGTTGACTGTGCCTTTAAACAGCTTGGAAAATTCCAGAAAATGATGTCATGGCTTTAGAAGCTTATGATAGAATAATTGACATCATTTGAGTCAATTAGAGGTGTACCTGTGGATGTATTTCAAGGCCTACCTTCAAACTCAGTGCCTCTTTGCTTGACATCATGGGAAGATAAATCAGCCAAGACCTAAGATTTTTTTTTTTTGACCTCCACAAGTCTGGTTCATCCTTGGGAGCAATTTCCAAACGCCTGAAAGTACCACGTTCATCTGTACAAACAATAGTACGAAAGTATAAACACCATGGTCCACGCAGCCGTCATACCGCTCAGGAAGGAGACGCGTTCTGTCTCCTAGAGATGAACGTACTTTGGTGCGAAAAGTGCAAATCAATCCCAGAACAACAGCAAAGGACCTTGTGAAGATGCTGGAGGAAACAGGTACAAAAGTATCTATATCCACAGTAAAACGAGTCCTATATCGACATAACCTGAAAGGCCACTCAGCAAGGAAGAAGCCACTGCTCCAAAACCGCCATAAAAAAGCCAGACTACGGTTTGCAACTGCACATGGGGACAAAGATCGTACTTTTTGGAGAAATGTCCTCTGGTCTGATGAAACAAAAATAGAACGGTTTGGCCATAATGACCATCGTTATGTTTGGAGGAAAAAGTGGGTTGCTTGCAAGCCGAAGAACACTATCCCAACCGTGAAGCACGGGGGTGGCAGCATCATGCTGTGGGGCTACTTTGCTGCAGGAGGGACTGGTGCACTTCCCAAAATAGATGGCATCCTGAGGAAGGAAAGTTATGTGGATATATTGAAGCAACATCTCAAGACATCAGTCAGGAAGTTAAAGCTTGGTCGCAAATGGGTCTTCCAAATGGACAATGACCCCAAGCATACTTCCAAAGTTGTGGCAAAATGGCTTAAGGACAACAAAGTCAAGGTATTGGAGAGGCCATCACAAAGCCCTGACCTCAATCCTATAGAAAGTTTGTGGGCAGAACTGAAAAAGCGTGTGCGAGCAAGGAGGCCTACAAACCTGACTCAGTTACACCAGCTCTGTCAGGAGGAATGGGCCTAAATTCACCAAACTTATTGTGGGAAGCTTGTTGAAGGCTACCCGAAACGTTTGACCCAGGTTAAACAATTTAAAGGCAATGCTACCAAATACTAATTGAGTGACCCACTGGGAATGTGATGAAAGAAATAAAAGCTGAAATAAATCATTCTCTCTACTATTATTCTGACATTTCACATTCTTAAAATAAAGTGGTGATCCTAACTGACCTAAGACAGGGAATTTTTACTAGGATTAAATGTCAGGAATTGTGAAAAACTGAGTTTAAATGTATTTGGCTAAGGTGTATGTAAACTTCCGACTTCAACTGTCTATAAATACCTGGACTATTATCATTTTGGAGAATCTCTTACATTTAATCTTGCTCTTGTGACTGACTAGGTTTGAACCAGGTCTTCTGCATGTCACAAGACTGTGTTAGCCCACTTAGCTAAAGCTAAAGTTAATGTAAAGGATGACACGCTGCTTGCTTAACGAGTACCACTTCCCCCCGATTCAGCAAATACCAAGACTCGAATTAAAGATCCCCATCTGCTACATTCACCCCCTAAACTCACTCCACAGCGACCACAGTGGTTGACCCAGCGCAACTGTAGATCTGAGTCCAGTGGCACCATTTTAAAGGACATCACGCTGCCTACTTAGCGAGTACTGCTTCCCCCTGATTCAGTTCATATGGAGACTCGAAATCAGGCCTTGAAAACACACATGACCGCCCTCCTGAAGCATTCCAACCCATCGTGCTATTAAAAAAGGCCTTATTTGATTGCGCAAAGGGCGACACTTCAGGCTGAGGAGTGAGTTTCATATATCCCCATCTGCTACACTAATACAAGTCTTCAATATCCAGCATGGTTACTCATTAAAAGAGTGTGGTTTGGTGATCCATTGTTATGTGATGAGAACCTTGCCTGAGACCTGAAGATGTGTTAGTTTGACATGTCTTAGTTTGTGTTAGACGTATTAGTTTCAAGTCTCTGGCAAGGGTAGACATTATGAGAACAATTTCAAACCCAGTCATTCACAAGAGCAAGATTAAATAAGGAGTGGAAAGGCTATCCTTAGAAGGGCTATGACAGGGCTATTCAACTGTATTCTTATGTGCGACAAATTGTGGGTTTTGTGACACTCCCTTCTAACGCGGCTTGTGATCATCCATATTCCAGAGAGTCTTAGCTTTCAGGAATAGGGTCATAATAGTTTATATCCGAAACAGTTCAAACGCTAGAGCCAAATTCATAGTAAGAAAATAAATGAAACACGCCACATAGGCTTCAAAAACCGCCAGAACTTATTTTTACCACAGTGAGCACTTAATTCTGTGTTCTCCTCTACTTTTCCTGGCTGGCAAAGTACCAGGATGTTGTCTCTGGTTTTGAATCTGAATTTAGAGAACTGAATTTGAAAAGTGAATCGGAATGCATCTGAGAAGTTGAATATGAAACTTTGATCAACTTGAAATTATAGTTTATAAACTTCATACACAGACAATGAATGCAATATCTACCATATTGAAACTGAATATATAATTATTGAATTTGAATATTACATTAAATTGAAATTACATTTTCAAACTGAATGCAATATTCACTAAATTCAGTTTCAAATCACGAAATACAAGTTCAATTTATGAATTCATGAAATTATTGAATTTGTGCATTACACATTAAAAAATATTACATTCAAATGCAATATCTTAATACAAATTCAAAATTATGGAATTAAAATACAACTTCTGTTGGCATTGATATTGCTCCCTAGAAATTAGTGTCAGAGAAAGAGGGAAAGCGAGTGAGGAGGAAAGAGAGGGAAAAAGAGAGGTGAGAATGTGTGTGTGAGGTGCTACAGGGGATGAGCACAGAGGGTGTCACAGAAAGGGGGGCAGGGATGATTATGAAGAGTAACGGGAGGGAGAGAGAAATAGGTGTCAGTGAGAAAGGGATAGAGATCAAGAGGTTGAGGCGTGACGAGAGAGAGGTGCACGCATCGAGAGAGAGTGAGACAGAAGAAGAGAGAGAGGGAGAAAGTGAGAGGTAAGGCAGAATATGTTTCTCGTATGTTAGGGTGGCTAATGAAAGATTAATGAGATGGTGGGCAGAAGAGTCTAGATGCAGGCAAAGGATGACTGGTGTGTGTATGTATGTATGTGGGGAAAAAAAGTATTTAGTCAGCCACCAATTGTGCAAGTTCTCCCACTTAAAAAGATGAGAGAGGCCTATAATTTTCATCATAGGTACACGTCAACTATGACAGACAAAATGAGATTTTTTTCTCCAGAAAATCACATTGTAGGATTTTTAATGAATTTATTTGCAAATTATGGTGGAAAATAAGTACAAAAGTTTCTCAATACTTTGTTATATACCCTTTGTTGGCAATGACACAGGTCAAACGTTTTCTGTAAGTCTTCACAAGGTTTTCACACACTGTTGCTGGTATTTTGGCCCATTCCTCCATGCAGATCTCCTCTAGAGCAGTGATGTTTTGGGGCTGTCGCTGGGCAACACAGACTTTCAACTCCCTCCAAAGATTTTCTATGGGGTTGAGATCTGGAGACTGGCTAGGCCACTCCAGGACCTTGAAATGCTTCTTACGAAGCCACTCCTTCGTTGCCCGGGCGGTGTGTTTGGGATCATTGTCATGCTGAAAGACCCAGCCACGTTTCATCTTCAATGCCCTTGCTGATGGAAGGAGGTTTTCACTCAAAATCTCACGATACATGGCCCCATTCATTCTTTCCTTTACACGGATCAGTCGTCCTGGTCCCTTTGCAGAAAAACAGCCCCAAAGCATGATGTTTCCACCCCCATGCTTCACAGTAGGTATGGTGTTCTTTGGATGCAACTCAGCATTCTTTGTCCTCCAAACATGACGAGTTGAGTTTTTACCAAAAAGTTATATTTTGGTTTCATCTGACCATTTGATATTCTCCCAATCCTCTTCTGGATCATCCAAATGCACTCTCTGCAGGTCATTCACTAGGTCCCCCCGTGTGGTTCTGGGATTCACCGTTCTTGTGATCATTTTGACCCCACGGGGTGAGATCTTGCGTGGAGCCCCAGATCGAGGGAGATTATCAGTGGTCTTGTATGTCTTCCATTTCCTAATAATTGCTCCCACAGTTGATTTCTTCAAACCAAGCTGCTTACCTATTGCAGATTCAGTCTTCCCAGCCTGGTGCAGGTCTACAATTTTGTTTCTGGTGTCCTTTGACAGCTCATTGGTCTTGGCCATAGTGGAGTTTGGAGTGTGACTGTTTGAGGTTGTGGACAGGTGTCTTTTATACTGATAACAAGTTCAAACAGGTGCCATTAATACAGGTAACGAGTGGAGGACAGAGGAGCCTCTTAAAGAAGAAGTTACAGGTCTGTGAGAGCCAGAAATCTTGCTTGTTTGTAGGTGACCAAATACTTATTTTCCACCATAATTTGCAAATAAATTCATAAAAAATCCTACAATGTAATTTTCTGGATTTTTTCTCTCTCAATTTGTCTGTCATAGTTGACGTGTACCTATGATGAAAATTACAGGCCTCTCTCATCTTTTTAAGTGGGAGAACTTGCACAATTGGTGGCTGACTAAATACTTTTTCCCCCCACTGTATACTAGTATGAGTGGTTTAGGTTAATTTCCCGTCCTTTGTGGGCTCTGCCTGTCAAGCAGCAGAAGGGCGCATTTGCCGGCGATGTGCTGTTAGCTGATAATGTTTACTTTGCAAGCTACCGGGAGAAACTTAGTACAATTGGCTAAACATAGTTATAAGTAGACATAATGTATTTTTTTCTCCAACCAACGTAGGCATACAGTACATAGCGAAGTTAGTTACATTTTCCCCCTTTTCAACATTGTTTTTAAGTGTTTAATCACGATTGCTGCTGAGATAGTGGGCCCTGTGTAGCTCAGTTGGTAGAGCATGGCGCTTGCAACGCCAGGGTTCTGGGTTCTTTTCCCACGGGGGGGCAGTATGAAAAAAGTATGAAAATGTATGCACTCACTAACTGTAAGTCGCTCTGGATAAGAGCGTTTGCTAAATGACTAAAATGTAAAATGTAAATATACACCTGTTCTGAAAGGCCCCAGAGTCTGCAACACCACTAAGCAAGGGGCACCACCAAGCAAGCGGCACCATCAAGACCAAGGAGCTCTCCAAACAGGTCAGGGACAAAGTTGTGGAGAAATACAGATCAGGGATGGGTTATAAAAAAATATCAGAAACTTTGAACATACCATGGAGCACCATTAAATCCATTATGAAAGAATATGGCACCACAAAAAACCTGCCAAGAGAGGGCCGCCCACCAAAACTCACGGACCAGGCAAGGAGGGCATTAATCAGAGAGGCAACAAAGAGACCAAAGATAACACGTTTGGTGTTCGCCAAAAGGCATGTGGGAGAATCCCCAAACATATGGAAGAAGGTACTCTGGTCAGATGAGACTAAAATTGAGCTTTTTGGCCATCAAGGAAAATGCTATGTCTGGCGCAAACCCAACACCTCTCATCACCCCGAGAACACCATCCCCACAGTGAAGCATGGTGGTGGCAGCATCATGCTGTGGGGATGTTTTTCCATCGGCAGGGACTCGGAAACTGGTCAGAATTGAAGGAATGATGGATGGTGCTAAACACAGGGAAATTATTGAGGGAAACCTGTTTCAGTCTTCCAGAGATTTGAGACTGGGACGGAGGTTCACCTTCCAGCAGGACAATGACCCTAAGCATACTGCTAAAGCAACACTCGAGTGGTTTAAGGGGAAACATTTAAATGTCTTGGAATGGCCTAGTCAAAGCCCAGACCTCAATCCAATTGAGAATCTGTGGTATGACTTAAAGATTGCTGTACACCATCGGAACCCATCCAACTTGAAGGAGCTGGAGCAGTTTTGCCTTGAAGAATGGGCAAAAATCCCAGTGGCTAGATGTGCCAAGCTTATAGAGACATACCCCTAGAGACTTGCAGCTGTAATTGCTGCAAAAGGTGGCTCTACAAAGTATTGTGTACATCAAATGATACAACCCCCCCAAAAAATCCATTTTAATTCCAGGTTGTAAGGCAACAAAATAGGAAAAATGCCAAGGGGGTGAATACTTTCACAAGCCACTGTACAAATCAACACAGAAGTGTTTGTCTGTGTGTTTGCAGCAGTAGGTCACAACCTGTCTCTCTCACCATCTGTGAGCCGGTCGTTGATCATCAGCACACACATAATGCTATCAATCACTCTCTCTCTATGTCCTTCCCTCCATCATTCTCTCCCTCTACCCATCACTCACTTTACCAATGTTCTCCTTTCCCTCTCAATCACACACACTCTTTCCATCACTCTCTCACCATTTCTTAATCTCCATTCTATTTTCCCTTCATCACAAGAATGTGCTGTTGATCTAAATCTGGCACTGTTAAAACAAAACATGTAGTCAAGATTCTAATTATACTGAGAGTACAAAACATTAAGGACATCTGCTCTTTCCATGACATAGACTGATCAGGTAAATCCAGGTGAAAGCTATGATCCCTTATTGATGTCACCTGTTAAATCCACTTCAATCAGTTTAAATTAAGGGACAATTGAGACATGGATTGTGTATGTGTGCCATTTAGAGGGTGAATGGGCAAGACAAATTAAAAATAAAATGAAAAAAGATTTAAGTGCCTTTGAACAGGTTATGGTAGTAGGTGCCCGGCGCACTGGTTTGTGTAAAGAACTGCAACGCTACTGGGTTTTTCACGCTCAACAGTTTCCTGTGTGTATCAAGAATGGTCCACCACCCAAAGAACATCCAGCCAACATGACACAACTGTGGGAATGCTTTCACCACCTTGTAGTCCATTACCCCACCAATTGAGGCTGTTCTGAGGGCAAAAGTGGGGTTCTACTCAATATTAGGAAGGTGTGCTTAATGTTTTGTACACTCAGTGTATACACCTTAGTCAGGGAAGTGATTGGTAAAACATAAAAATAATGATACTGTGTGTAATTGATGTAAGAACTGCTTATATTTCTAGCTCCAACAGTGCAGTAATACCTAACAATACAAAACAAACACAAATCCCCAAAACATTTTAAGAAAGAAATCAAGAAATATCACAACGAGCAATGTCACTGTCCGGATTATTAATATTTATGTATATGATGGTGTGTATAGACAGTATGGACAGTATATGAATAGAAAAGGTATGTATAACAGTAGTTATATAGGATGAGCCTAGAGTGGTTAAAACAGTATTTAAAAATTATGAAAGTGACCAGTGTTCAATGACTATGTTCCTAGGGCAGCAGTCTATAAGGTGCAGGGTAGAGTACCAGGTGGTAGCCGGCTAGTAACAGTGACTAAGTTCAGGGTTGGGTACTGGGCGGATGCCGTCTGGAGGTGACTATTTAACAGTCTGATGGCCTGCAGATAGATGTTATTCAGCCTCTCGGGCCCAGCTTTGATGCACCGGTACTGTCTCCGCCTTCTAGATGGTAGTGGGGTGAACAGGCCATGGCTCGGGTGGCTGAGGTCTTTGATTATCTTTTTGGCCATTCTGTGACACTGGTTGCTGTAGATGTCCTGAAGGGCAGGCAGTGTGACACTGGTGATGCGTTAGACTGACCGCACCACCCTCTGGAGAGCCCTGCGGTTGCGGACGGGGCAATCGCTCGTCCATATATGTATATATTCTTAATTCATTCCTTACTTAGATTTGTGTGTATTGGGTATATGTTGTGAAATTGTTAGATATTATTGCACTGTCGGAGCTAGAAGCACAAGCATTTCGCTACACCCGCAATAACATCTGCTAAACACGTGTATGTGACCAATAACATTTGATTTGATTGCCGTACCAAGCAGTGATACAGCCCAACAGGATGCTCTCAATGGTGCATCTGTAGAAGTTTGTGAGGGTCTTAGGGGCGAAGCAGAATTTCTTCAGCTTTCAGAGGTTGAAGAGGCATTGTTGCGTGTGAATGGAACATGTCAGGTTGTCAGTGACGTGCACGCCGAGGAACTTGAAGCTTTTCACCCTCTCCACTGCGGCCCTGTCGGTGTGGAAGGGGTCGTGCGCTCTCTGCTGTCTCCTGAAGTCCATGATCAGCTCTTTTGTTTGGTTGAGGGAGAGGTTATCTTCCTGGCACGACTCTACCAGGGCTTTCACCTCCTCCCTGTAGGTTGTCTCGTCGTTGTTGGTAATCAGGCCTACCACTGCTGTGTTGTCTGCAAACTTGATGATTGAGTTGGAGATGTGCTTGGCCACGCACTCATGGGTGAAAAGGGAGTACAGGAGGGGACTGAGCACGCACCCATGTGGGGCCCCTGTGTTGAGGATCAGCGTAGTGGAGGTGTTGTTGCCTACCTTCACCACCTGGGGTTGGCCCATCAAGAAGTCCAGGACCAGGTTGCACAGGGCGGGGTTCAGACCCAGGGCCTCGAGCTTAGTGATGAGCTTGGAGGGCACTATGGTGTTGAAGGCTGAGCTATAGTCGATGAACAGCATTGTTACATAGGTATTCCTCTTGTCCAGATGGGATAGGGCAGTGTGCAGTGCGATGGCGATAGTGTCATCTGTAGATCTGTTAGGGCGGTATGCAAATTGTAGTGGGTCTAGGATGTCGGATAAGGTGGAGGTGATATGATCCTTAACTAGCCTTTCAAAGCACTTCATGATGACAGAAGTGAGTGCTACGCGGCGATAGTCATTTAGTTCAGTTACCTTCGCTTTCTTGGGTACAGGAACAACTATAGGAGGGGAGGAGCAAAATGGAGGTGTGATATGATTTGCATAAGAGAGGGCTGAGGAGGGCCTTGTAGCCATCCCGGAAGGGGGAGTAGCAATGGTCAAGCACAGGAGATGAGTTTTTCCCAGAAGTCCCCAACTACAATAAATGCGGCCTCAGGATATGTGGTTTCCAGTTTGCACAAAGTCCATTGTAGTTCCTTGAGTGCCGGCGGTGTCGGCTTGGGGGGGAATATACATGGCCGTAACGATGACCTAGGACTGTGCGATATGGCCAAAATATCATATCACAGTATTTTAAAAATGTTTACGGTATAACAGTATTTTATGTTTTTGAATAATACAAGTTCTATATTTGCTTTATGAGTAGTGTGTGACCCTAGGGTGGCAACACATACTTTCTAAGTGATTTCAATGGGTCTCTTTCCATTCTGATTGTTTTATACTGTTCAATTACAGTGAGGGAAAAAAGTATTTGATCCCCTGCTGATTTTGTACGTTTGCCCACTGACAAAGACATGATCAGTCTATAATTTTAATGGTAGGTTTATTTGAACAGTGAGAGACAGAATAACAACAACAAAATCCAGAAAAACGCATATAAAAAATGTTATGAATTGATTTGCATTTTAATGAGGGAAATAAGTATTTGACCCCCTCTCAATCAGAAAGATTTCTGGCTCCCAGGTGTCTTTTACACAGGTAACGAGCTGAGAATAGGAGCACACTCTTAAAGGGAGTGCTCCAAATCTCAGCTTGTTACCTGTATAAAAGACACCTGTCCACAGAAGCAATCAATCAATCAGATTCCAAACGCGGCCAAGACCAAAGAGCTCTACAAGGATGTCAGGGACAAGATTGTAGACCTACACAAGGCTGGAATGGGCTACAAGACCATCGCCAAGCAGCTTGGTGAGAAGGAGACAACAGTTGGTGCGATTATTCGCAATTGGAAGAAACACAAAATAACTGTCAATCTCCCTCGGCCTGGGCCTCCATGCAAGATTTCACCTCGTGGAGTTGCAATGATCATGAGAACGGTGAGGAATCAGCCCAGAACTACACGGGAGGATCTTGTCAATGATCTCAAGGCAGCTGGGACCATAGTCACCAAGAAAACAATTGGTAACACACTACGGAGTGAAGGACTGAAATCCTGCAGCGGCCGCAAGGTCCACCTGCTCAAGAAACCACATATACATGCCCGTCTGAAGTTTGCCAGTGAACATCTGAATGATTCAGAGGTGAACTGGGTGAAAGTGTTGTGGTCAGATGAGACCAAAATGGAACTCTTTGGCATCAACTCAACTCGCCGTGTTTGGAGGAGGAGGAATGCTGCCTATGACCCCAAGAACACCATCCCCACCGTCAAACATGGAGGTGGAAACATTATGCTTTGGGGGGGGGGGGGTTGGGGGTTTCTGCTAAGGGGACAGGACAACTTCACCGCATCAAAGGGACGATGGACGGGGCCATGTACCGTCAAATCTTGGGTGAGAACCTCCTTCCCTCAGCCAGGGCATTGAAAATGGGTCGTGGAGGGGTATTCCAGCATGACAATGACCAAAACACACGGCCAAGGAAACAAAGGAGTGGCTCAAGAAGAAGCACATTAAGGTCCTGGAGTGGCCTAGCCAGTCTCCAGACCTTAATCCCATAGAACATCTGTGGAGGGAGCTGAAGGTTCGAGTTGCCAAACGTCAGCCTCGAAACCTTAATGACTTGGAGAAGATCTGCAAAGAGGAGTGGGACAAAATACCTCCTGAGATGTGTGCAAACCTGGTGGCCAACTACAAGAAACATCTGACCTCTGTGATTGCCAACAAGGGTTTTGCCACCAAGTACTAAGTCATGTTTTGCAGAGGGGTCAAATACTTATTTCCCTCATTAAAATGCAAATCAATTCATAACATTTTTGACGTGTTTTTCTGGATTTTGTTGTTGTTATTATGTCTCTCACTGTTCAAATAAACCTACCATTCAAATTATAGACTGATCATTTCTTTGTCAGTGGGCAAACGTACAAAATCAGCAGGGGATCAAATACTTTTCCCCCCTCACTGTAAACTTAAACCAAAAATTATTTTCTGCATTTACATCAATTGCAGCACTCATTTGAGATCATTTCCAAACTGCCACATAGGACTGCATGATATGGGCAAAACATCTAGGCCTTATTTTTAAACAAATGTTGCAATTGCGATTTGACTTGCGATTCAGATTTAAACACTTAGGTGAGGTGTTGGAATCATAGAAAAAATAATGATTATTCTAATTATATAGTTAGAAGATAATAGTGGGCACTTTGAATACAGTGTTGTTTGACATGACAATGAATGAAAATGACAGGGAGGAGTTATTGTGACAGGGTAGGAACCAAAGAGTTGGTCAGTGTTTCCTAGGGGACCCTATAATCTTTGGCTACATTAAATGTTTTCTCTTAGCTACTTCATGTAGCTGACATATTCAAGCTTCGCCTATTCCTCTTTGATTTAGAAGATACTGTTGCACAAACAACATGCTGATTTAGGCCTACACCATCACTAGTATCAGTCTGTATAGCTAGCTACGTTTTCCCTGACTCAGTACATTTATTAGCTAGCTAGCTTAGCCACAATTTGCTAAGAAAAGACAAATTAGCTGTTTGCAGATGTAAGAAACACAAGCGAATAGTGTCATTATAGAACGCTTGTGGATTTATATTAAGAAGCAAAGTGGAAACAGCATCGTAGTCATCAACATTGTTGCATGTGCTGCATTGACCATGCAGACTGAACACAAGTGTCTCGTGGTCAAGGAACAACAAATGCGCTCCATGAGTGACGGGGCGGGGCTGGGTCTGTGTGGAAAGAATAGTAAACTATAAAAATGGACGTTACACACGGCATATCACATTTAACAAACCAAACATTCAAATACCGTTATAGAAGGTAAAGTAAAAACCCAAACCGTTCCATGCATCAATACCGGTATAAAGTAAAATACGGTATACCGCCCAGCCCTACGATGACCGAAGAGAATTCTCTCGGGAGGTAATGTGGTCGGCATTTGAAGGTGAGATATTCCAGATCGGGAAAACAAAAGGACTTGAGTTCCTGTACGTTACTACAATAACCTGTCCACGGTGGACTGAGAATCCCACTGGCTGAATGGACGGGGACAGTGTATCAGGAGAAAGCCATGATTCCGTGAAAAAGAGTATGTTACAGTCCCTGATGCCTCTCTGGAAGGAGATCCTCACCCTGAGCTCGTCAACTTTATTGTCCAAGGACTGAACGTTAGCGAGTAATATACTTGGAAGCGGTGGATGATATGCACGCCTCCTGAGACCTGACTAAAAGCCTGCTTCTTATTCCTCTTCTCCGGCGACGGCGTCTTGGAGCAGCCCCTGGGATTAATGTATTTGTATTTATTATGGATCCCCATTAGCTGCTGCCAAGGCAGCTGCTACTCTTCCTGGGGTCCAGCAAAATTAAGGCAGTTATATACAATTAAAAACATTACATTACACAACACATTAAGTGTGTGCCCTCAGACTACTACTCTACTATCATATATCTACAATACAACATCCATGTGTACATGTGTTTATATTGCGTATGTTATCATGTGTTTCCCGAGGCAATTCCAAGTTCAAACAAAGGATCCAATTTAGGGAAGTTGAATTTCTGGTCGAAATGCTGGTGAGTGACCACCGATCTATTATTCAAAAGTTATTTCCGGCTATAGTTAATAATGCAAAAAACGTTCTGAGCAAATAATGTAAGAAATAACATTTTAAAAAATGTAATACTGCAAAGTTGGCTAGGAGCTAAAAACAGGGCGACCATGTCTTTCGGCGCCATCTTGCCAGCATGACTGATTATTCAGGAAGAATCACATCTCCACTCATGCACTAAAAGGGAGGCAAGGACATTCACAGCAACAGAAAGTCATGCTGACCTCTTTCCCTCCCTCCCTCCCTCCCTCCCTCTCCCTCTCGCCCTCCCTCCCTCACATTGCACTCTCACACATAATCTTCTTTGATCAGGGTTCATGATTGGGTCAACACA
The DNA here is from genome assembly GCF_020615455.1 of Coregonus clupeaformis. Classification (NCBI taxonomy): domain Eukaryota; kingdom Metazoa; phylum Chordata; class Actinopteri; order Salmoniformes; family Salmonidae; genus Coregonus; species Coregonus clupeaformis. The sequence goes on along the minus strand of NC_059231.1, from coordinate 25,919,268 downwards.
CACACACACACACACACACACCACTCAACCTCTTATATAGCTAGGAAGAGGGGAAATGTGTGTGATTGTATTCAATCTGACATGAGTCTAGCTGATTCTCTGTAACACAAACACACAGGCACACACGCGCAGACAAACACACACAGAGACGCACAGGCCCACACACACAGGATTAGTGTAGCGAATGTCCACCAATGGAATAAAACACAAACAAAGAGACATCCTGTTTCCTGGACACAACACTATTAAGTCATCTGAGCCAACAGCACAACACACACAAACACATGCACACCCACAGACACACACACTGAATGAGTTTGTGGTGATTATCTGTTCATGTTTGCCCCGTGTGTGCCTATTTTGTGTGTGTGTGTAAGTGCTATGCTGCCTTTCTATGTGAATGTTTCTGCACTGCTGGTGTGTGTGTGTGCTCTGTACAGCATGTGTGTGTGTGTGTAGATGATACAGTAAGCTCTAGTGATTCTCTGGAGTGTGAGGCAGCGTTTAAGGCCCTCTTAGCACAGCCAGAGTGATTAATATTTAAAGACGCGCCAGGGAGTGAGGGGGGAACAGTGTGTGTGTGTGTGAAGGAGAGAATCGATACGTATCTGTGAGAAAGAGAGAGAGAGTGTTTTCCTATGTCAGTTTGTGTGGGAGAGTGCAGGTCCATCCTTTGTGGTATGTGTGTGTGTGTAGACCAGGCTCTCTCTAGATGGAGATGAATAGAGGAGAGACAGACTGTCAGGCTGATGGTCAAGGGAACCACTGTCCTATTACACACACAGACAGACAGACAGAAACACACATCCAGCTGAATGATGGCATCTAGGTGAGTCAGCTGTTAAGGGAAGCCAACGAGAGATCAGCGAGCTAAACACACACCAGGAATTTAAATTGTCTTTAAGAACTAACAAACCACATACACACAGTCACACACTATATACTGTACAGTCACACACTATATACACAAGAGGTGACAAGAGGAAGGGAGGGATAGAGGAGTCAGAGGAAGAAAGAAAAAAAGTATGTGAGAGAGAAAGTGAGTGAGAGAGGGAAAGTAAGAGAGAGAGAGTACAGGGGTAGAAACAGTACAGAGATAAGAGTTAATGTAACCACCCTCCTTCCCAGCACCTCTTTCCTCCTCTCTCGCTCTTTGAGGGATGAATAATAACTGCAGCTCAAAGATCTCCTCCCTCGTTTTTCAAAGCGAAGAAAGGAGCTGGGAATTTCTGCCTGGCCAGAGTGTGATCACACACACACACACACACACACACACACACACAGCTAGCCTGAAGCATATAAATCAGATCTCTATGGAGAGGGTTGTTACAGACACACATCTGAAGCATGCACATACAGACATATTTCCAACATGCAACATGAACACTCTGAGGACAAGTGAGAAACAGAATGTGAAATATTGAGCAGTGGGAGTCATTTGGGACTAAGACAAACACACACACACACACACACACACACACACACACACACACACACACACACACACACACACACACACACACACACACACACACAAAGGGGGCAGGAGAAAGACAGAGAGAGAGAAGGAGAAAGAGGTTCTAATATCGTTGCAGGTTGATACTGTGATATGATTTCAGTGTTATTCCCCCACTTTGGGAAATAGTGGATGTCTGTGTGTCTGCCTGTTTGTTATGATAGAGAGCAAACAGAAAGCAGGGGAGGGTAGAGATATAACACTATGAATAACTAGAAGTGCTTCCCAATCCCTACTTCCATTTACCACAGCTGGTGCCGAATTAACACATTTAACAGCCTGTGTTTGGAACAGATGAAAGATGTGTGTGTATGCGTGTGTGTGTGTGAAATAGAGAAAGAGGGTGAAGGCACAAATCAAGTGTACAGTATGCTGTGTGTGGGAGTCTGTGTGCATAATAGCAATGGATCAGGGCAAAGAGAATGAGGGGGGGAGAAAGAGTGGGAACTAAAATAGAAAGAGAGTTAGGCAGTCGGGAAGAAAGCGATATAGACGGACAGAGAAAGGAGAAAAAAAGAAAAACAGAGTGTGAAAGCATGTACGAGAGAAAGGGACAGCAAGATAGAGATTGAGAAAAGAAGAGAGAGTGAGCGAGAACGATAGAGAGGGAGAGAGAAAGAGGGGCTTTGGCTGCTGCCCTGGGCCCGCTCTCTAAGCCCTGTTTAGGAGGCTTTGGAGCTCAGAGAGAAATAATCCCCCACTCAAACACACACAGTCGAGTCACACACAAACAGAGCTCAGACACACACACACACAGCCTAGATAAACCACGGAAAGCCAAGATGTGCACACACACAGAGTCTAAACACACAAACGCACACAGACACTATATACACAGAAAGTGAGAGAGAGCGAGAGACTAGAAACACAGCCACGAAACATATACAAACACTCTGGCTGTCTGATCGGTGTAGCTACAGTACACCATAGCGACATCACCACAGCACCGTGACAAACACTCTGGCTGTCTGATCGGTGTAGCTACAGTACAGCATAGCGACATCACCACAGCACCGTGACAAACACTCTGGCTGTCTGATCGGTGTAGCTACAGTACAGCATAGCGACATCACCACAGCACCGTGACAAACACTTTGGCTGTCTGATCGGTGTAGCTACAGTACAGCATAGCGACATCACCACAGCACCGTGACAAACACTTTGGCTGTCTGATCGGTGTAGCTACAGTACAGCATAGCGACATCACCACAGCACCGTGACAAACTCTCTGGCTGTCTGATCGGTGTAGCTACAGTACAGCATAGCGACATCACCACAGCACAGTGACAAACACTCTGGCTGTCTGATCGGTGTAGCTACAGTACAGCATAGCGACATCACCACAGCACCGTGACAAACACTCTGGCTGTCTGATCGGTGTAGCTACAGTACAGCATAGCGACATCACCACAGCACCGTGACAAACACTTTGCACACTATCGCTTCACAGAGGAGGGAGGAGAGAAAGAATATGAGCCAGAGGGAAGAAGGGAGGTGGAGGGTGGGGGGTGGAGGTGAGCGGAGAGAGAGAAGGAGCTAATGAAGGAATAGGCACCAGAGAGATAGAGCAGGTAAGGAGGGAGGTTGAAGACGAGAGTGATTTATTTATCTCATTCTCTCTTTTCTCTAGGAAGGCAAAGAGAGGGAGAGTGAAGGAGTGGAGGAACGAGAGATAAATAGAGAGGGAAAGGAAATGGAGGAGAGGATGAGAGAAAGAAAAACAAAGAGATGTGAGGGCGAGAGTAGTGGGAGAAAGACGGAGGAAAGAAGAGGAGGGAGAGAGTGAGTGAAATAAGAGAAGAGAGCGGAGGGTGAACGGATAGAGGTCTGGGGTTAGCGCAGGATGCAGTTTGTCATCTTCATCAGCTGACAGCGGGCGCAGAGGGAGGGAAGGAACAGGGGATGGAGGGATGAATGGGGGGGTAGGGGAAAGGGGGAGGGGCGGCGCAGAGCCTTTGAGAAATGTTGACCCTGTAAATCACCCACGTCTCTGCCTACATCGCCGCGACAACACGCTGAGCCACCGCAGATAATCACTTAGTAACCCTGACCTGTCAATCACACCGTCCCCCTGGGAGGAGAGACTTTTAATTTTAAAAACTCATTATCTAACCAGTCACAAAGTTAAACAAAAGAGATGGAGGGACAGAGGAAGGGAGGGAGAGAAGGAGGGAGAAAGGGAGGGAGGACGGACGGAGGGAGAGGTGGAACTTTTACCATTAGGGCTGTTACGTTGACTGTATTGCCGCCACATCAGCGGTCATGAGTCATGACTGCATTCAAATTCCACGTGACCATTGAGTCACGGTAACCGCGCACTGTAAATGAATGGCTCTGATGGGCGTTAGTAGTATTTGCAATCACAAACACACACAAACAAATACACTCATCCAGGAACTAAAAATCACAGTTGGGAGAGCAAAACTAATTTACTAATTTAAGTGTTCAAACACACACACACAGTTTGCCTAAGGCACAAAGTTCTGTGCTCTTTGGAATCTGAATCTTTCAGCAGTCTATTTATAAAGGCAGAGAAAGAGAGAGGTGTGTTTGAGGGCAATGGAAATAAGGAAAAAAGGAAAGATAGAGGGATAGAGGGATACGGAATATGTTCCGGGATTCATCCAATGGCATTGAGGAGTATACCACCTCAGTCACCGGCTTCATCAATAAGTGCATCGACGACGTCATCCCCACAGTGACCGTACGTACATTTCCCAACCAGATGCCATGGATTACAGGCAACATCCGCACCGAGCTAAAGGCTAGAGCTGCCGCTTTTAAGCAGCGGGACACTAATCCGGACACTTAAAAGGAATCCCGCTATGCCCTCTGACGAATCATCAAACAGGCAAAGCGTCAATACAGGACAAAGATTGAATCCTACTACACCGGCTCTGACATGCGTCGGATGTGGCAGGGCTTGAAAAATATTATGGACTACAAAGGGAAACCCAGCTGCGAGCTGCCCAGTGACGCGAGCCTACCAGACGAGCTAAATGCCTTTTATGCTCGCTTCGAGACAAGCAACACTGAAGCATGCATGAGAGCACCAGCTGTTCTGGACGACTGTGTGATCACGCTCTCGGTAGCCGATGTGAGCAAGACCTTTAAACAGGTCAACATTCACAAAGCCACAGGGCCAGACGGATTACCAGGACGTGTACTCAAAGCATGCACGGACCAACTGGCAAGTGTCTTCACTGACACTTTCAACCTCTCCCTGACCGAGTCTGTAATACCTACATGTTTCAAACAGACCACCATAGTCCCTGTGCACAAGAAAACAAAGGTAACCTGCCTAAATGATTACCGCCCCGTAGCACTAACGTCGGTAGTCATGAAGTGCTTTGAAAGGCTGGTCATGGCTCACATCAACACCATCATGCTGGAAACCCTAGACCCACTCCAATTCGCAAACCGCCCCAACAGATCCACAGATGACGCAATCTCAATCGCACTCAACACTGCCCTTTCCCACCTGGACAAAAGGAACACCTATGTGAGAATGATGTTCATTGACTACAGCTCAGCGTTCAACACCATAGTGCCCACAAAGCTCATCACTAAGCTAAGGACCCTGGGAATAAACACCTCCCTCTGCAACTGGATCCTGGACTTCCTGATGGGCCGCCCCAGGTGGTAACAACACATCTGCCATGCTGATCCTCAACCATGGGGCCCTCAGGGGTGCATGCTTAGTCCCCTCCTGTACTCCCTGTTCACCCACGACTATGTGGCCAAGCACGACTCCAACACCATCATTAAGTTTGCTGACGAAACAACAGTGGTAGGACTGATCACCGACAACGATGAGACAGCCTATAGGGAGGATGTCAGAGACCTGGCAGTGTGGTGCCAGGACAAGAACCTCTCCCTCAATGTAGGCAAGACAAAGTAGCTGATCGTGGACTATAGGAAAAGTAGGGCCGAACAGGCCCCCATTAACATCGACAGGGCTGAAGCGGAGCGGGTCAAGAGTTTCAAGTTCCTTAGTGTCCACATCACCAACGAACGGTCATGGTCCAAACACACCAGGACAGTTGTGAACAGGGCACGACAACACATTTTCCCCCTCAGGAGACTGAAAATATTTGGCATGGGTCCCCAGATCCTCTAAAAGTTCTACAGCTACACCATCAAGAGCATCCTGACTGGTTGCATCACCACCTGGTATGGCAACTGCTCGGCATCTGACCGTAAGGCGCTACAGAGAGTAGTGCGTACGGCCCAGTACATCACTGGGGCTAAGCTTCCTGACATCCAGGACCTACAGTGGGGGAAAAAAGTATTTAGTCAGCCACCAATTGTGCAAGTTCTCCCACTTAAAAAGATGAGAGAGGCCTGTAATTTTCATCATAGGTACACGTCAACTATGACAGACAAATTGAGAGAAAAAAAATCCAGAAAATCACATTGTAGGATTTTTTATGAATTTATTTGCAAATTATGGTGGAAAATAAGTATTTGGTCACCTACAAACAAGCAAGATTTCTGGCTCTCACAGACCTGTAACTTATCAGTATAAAAGACACCTGTCCACAACCTCAAACAGTCACACTCCAAACTCCACTATGGCCAAGACCAAAGAGCTGTCAAAGGACACCAGAAACAAAATTGTAGACCTGCACCAGGCTGGGAAGACTGAATCTGCAATAGGTAAGCAGCTTGGTTTGAAGAAATCAACTGTGGGAGCAATTATTAGGAAATGGAAGACATACAAGACCACTGATAATCTCCCTCGATCTGGGGCTCCACGCAAGATCTCACCCCGTGGGGTCAAAATGATCACAAGAACGGTGAGCAAAAATCCCAGAACCACACGGGGGGACCTAGTGAATGACCTGCAGAGAGCTGGGACCATTTTACATTTACATTTTAGTCATTTAGCAGACGTTCTTATCCAGAGCGACTTACAGGAGCATTTAGGGTTAAGTGCCTTGCTTAAGGGCACATCGACAGATTTTTCACCTAGTCGGCCCGGGGATTAGAACCAGCGACCTTTCGGTTACTGGCACAACGCTCTTACCCACTAAGCTACCTGCCACCCTTGGCATGGGTCCCCAGCTACCTGCCACGACCAAAGTAACAAAGCCTACCATCAGTAACACACTACGCCGCCAGGGACTCAAATCCTGCAGTGGCAGACGTGTCCCCCTGCTTAAGACAGTACATGTCCAGGCCCGTCTGAAGTTTGCTAGAGTGCATTTGGATGATCCAGAAGAGGATTGGGAGAATGTCATATGGTCAGATGAAACCAAAATAGAACTTTTTGGTAAAAACTCAACTCGTCATGTTTGGAGGACAAAGAATGCTGAGTTGCATCCAAAGAACACCATACCTACTGTGAAGCATGGGGGTGGAAACATCATGATTTGGGGCTGTTTTTCTGCAAAGGGACCAGGACGACTGATCCGTGTAAAGGAAAGAATGAATGGGGCCATGTATCGTGAGATTTTGAGTGAAAACCTCCTTCCATCAGCAAGGGCATTGAAGATGAAACGTGGCTGGGTCTTTCAGCATGACAATGATCCCAAACACACCGCCCGGGAACCGAAGGAGTGGCTTCGTAAGAAGCATTTCAAGGTCCTGGAGTGGCCTAGCCAGTCTCCAGATCTCAACCCCCATAGAAAATCTTTGGAGGGAGTTGAAAGTCTGTGTTGCCCAGCGACAGCCCCAAAACATCACTGCTCTAGAGGAGATCTGCATGGAGGAATGGGCCAAAATACCAGCAACAGTGTGTGAAAACCTTGTGAAGACTTACAGAAAACGTTTGACCTGTGTCATTGCCAACAAAGGGTATATAACAAAGTATTGAGAAACTTTTGTTATTGACCAAATACTTATTTTCCACCATAATTTGCAAATAAATTCATTAAAAATCCTACAATGTGATTTTCTGATTTTTTTTTTCTCATTTTGTCTGTCATAGTTGACGTTTACCTATGATGAAAATTACAGGCCTCTCTACTAGGCGGTGTCAGAGGAAAGCCCGAAAAATTGTCAAAGACTCCAGTCACCCAAGTCATAGACTGTTCTCTGTGCTACCACACGGCAAGTGGTACCGGAGCGCCAAGTCTTGGTCCAAAAGGCTCCTTAACAGCTTCTACCCCCAAGCCATAAGACTGCTGAACAATTAATCAAATGGCCACCCAGACTATTTACATTGACCCCCCTTGGTTTTCACACTGCTGCTACTCACGGTTTATTATCTATGCATAGTCACTTTACAAATGACCTCGACTAACCTGTACACCCGCACATTGACCCCCTGTATATAGTCTCGTTATTGATATGCAATTTTCTTGTTTTACTTTTTGATTAGATTTTTTAAAACTTTAGTTTATTTAGTAAATATTTTCTTAACTATTTATTGAACTGCATTGTTGGTTAAGGGCTTGTAAGTAAGCATTTCACGGTAAGGTCTACACCGGTTGTATTCGGCGCATGTGACAAATACAATTAGATTTGATAAGGGTGAAAGTAAGAGCTTATTCTCATCGAAGAGAGTTGAAGTAGAGGTATCGGGACAACATTTATATTTACATAATATGTACATACACTTTTCAATTTACATTAGCAACGGAAATTTCACGAGCTGAGAGAGGGTTCGGGTGACGTTCTTGCTTCGACACTCAAATGTACCCTAAATGTCACAGTTGCCACTAGCCAGTAGGCTAATGGCCCTGCTACACTACAGCCATCGGGCGTCCAGCATTGCCATCAGCCATTGAGGGAATGCTTCCTAGTGAATATGCCTGCATATGGCCTCGACTATACACCACTGGTTATTTTACTAAGATTTATGAAGTCAAGAAGCTACTAGCTAGCAGAAACTCTAGCTAGCTAGCTACATTGACTATGTTCACAATGTAAACAAAAACAACTTGTGTAATTAGAGAATAATTTAGTACAACCACTAGCAACAATGTAATGAGTAGTTTTGTGAAAACTGGACCAAAGCTATTGTACTTATGCATAATCGATGAATATGGTATAGTAGGGGAAATATAATAAAGACGCTCTTCCCCTCTGCTCCTCTCAGCTCTCAAATAACGCGATCTTTGTAGCAGGTCGAACGTCACATTGACTAGACGCTGATGGCGACGCAACGCGACGCGTATAGTGTAACTGAAGTGGAAGCATGCAAACTATTCAAATAGCTAGCTATGCAAGCAACGTTTCATGCATCTACCATATTACAGTCTTGATTAATGCAACAAAACCATATTACACTCTTAAATAATGCAACAATTCACAAGCATGTGCAGACATTTAAATGGTTTATTTTCTCATCCATATACTCATTTAGCTGCAAGACAATAACCCAGCCAATGTGGCACAGCTGCTAGCTAGCTAGCTAACGTTAGCTAACAACATTTGCTTCATCAGGTAACTTCCAGTGTAACAGTGTTGCTTCCGTCCCTCTCCTCGCCCCTACCTGGGCTTGAACCAGGGACCCTCTGCACACATCGACAACAGTCACCCTCGAAGCACCGTTTCCCGTCGCTCCACAAAAGCTGCGGCCCTTGCAGAGCAAGGGAAACAACTACTTCAAGGTCTCAGAGCGAGTGACGTCACCGATTGAAACGCTACTAGTGCGCACCGCTAACTAGCTAGCCATTTCACACCGGTTACACCAGCATAGTGAAAATGAACGTTTACCCTTCTCATACGAATATAAAGTACAGTAACGTTATCATAATGTGTCATACATATTATACAGAGCTAGGTAGAAAGCTAAACAAAATGTTAGTTCACAAAATAACTTACTAGCTAAGTTAGATAACTAGTTAGCTGAATCATAGCTAGATTGCTTTTCGGCCTACCTGTACCTACCGGCAAACAATGCTTCATTTCATCAATATCATGCAAATCATTACATGAAAATAAGCAAATTGCGCCTGAAAAGGTTAATTCACTGGGCAGTTGATGCTTACGTTCCTGCTCGCTTTTGCATTTAAATGAATTACAGTGTTCTGAGATTCCCTTAAAGCTACAGCATCAATTTCTGAGATTCCGTCTTTTACTGCAATTTCTGATAAAAACTCAGTAAAACAAGTCTCTAATATTAAGAAAATGCCTATATATTTCAGCTGTTTCAAAAACATTGCTCTGTTATTTATACTGTAGGAGTGATGGGCTCAATGAGACAATTTTGTTTACACTGCCCTGCTTGGAAGGGGGCGACTGTCAGACAAAAGTCGTGGGCGACCTCCGGAGGTAGCGGTCGAGACATGAAAAGTTTGCAAGTTTACATTACAGTAAAACTGCATCCTGCACTCTGGATATTTTTCGATACCTCTGGAGAATTTCCTTGAACTCTTGTCAATATAAAAAGGGCCTAAAGGTGAGAGGATAGGAGTGGAAGCCAAAAGTGTGACTGGACATAAGATAGGGATGGAACCAGACATGCTTAAAATGCTGAAAAAGACACACACTGTCTCGACAATGACAATCTCTGGTTTGTGTGTGTGTTACCTGTTGATGAGGGGGAACAGAGACACCAGGAGATAAACGGATGGATACCACTTCAACGGCTTTATCTCCTCAGCCAAAGACACCTGGAGCGACAGAGAGAGAGTTTAAATAAATACTTCAGACACACTATTTCAGAGGAGTGATAGATAAAGTCTAGATTGGAGACTGACTGACAGTTGGCCATTTCCTATGGGAAAGAGAAAGAGAGAAAGAGAGATAGAGAGCCATCTCCCTGCCCAACATCAAAAGTGCCAACAGAAGAGGTTCTGTCTCGTGTCAGCACCACCTGGTATTTCATATACGTGTGCGCGCACACACGCACACGCGCACACGCACACACACACACACACACACACACACACACACACACACACACACACACACACACACACACACACACACACACACACACACACACACACACACACACACACACACACACACACACACACACACACACACACACACACACACACACACACACACACACACACACAGTTTTGTATCGCTATCCTTGTGGGTACCAAAGAATTGATTCCCATCCAAAATCCTATTTTCCCTAACTCCTAACCCTAACCTTAAGCCTAACCATAACCCCAAACCCATACCTAACCCTTACTCCTAACCCTAACCGTAACGTCTAACCTTAACCTTAATTCTAACCCTAACCCTAATTGCAACCCTTAAACCTAACCTCTAAGCCTAAAATAGCATTTTTCCTTGTGGGGACCGGCAAAATGTCCCCACTTGTTCGACTTTGTGAGGACTTCTGGTACCCACGAGGATAGTTAAACAAAAAAACACACACACATGCACACACACACACACACACACCGTTGCGTTCCTCTGTGTGAGATCAGACAGGGAGAAAAGGTGTGAAAATGTGTGGGGAAGACAAAAACAAACAGAATCTATGTTTGTTTATACTTAGTATAGTTTATAGTATATGTGTGCCAATTGTTCCTTTAATGAAAAATCAGTGTTTCCACGTGAACTAAAAAAAGAGAAGTAGAGCCACAGCTGACAAGGAATTTTTAATTACACTGCCTATAAAATCAAATAAATGAAATTAACATGATTAAAACTAACAAAATACTGATTTCATGAATTCTAAACTTTGATATAAATGGCAAGGGTTTGGAAGTTCTGTGGTGGAAAGCTTTGACACACACACACACACTATTTCAGAGGAGTGAAAGTCTAGATTTTGTATACACAGGAGACTGACAGTTGGCCATTTCCTATGGGAAAGCGAGAGAGAGAGAGAGCGAGAGAGAGGAGAGAGAGAAAGATAGAAAGATAGAGAGAGAGCCAAATCCCTGCCCGACATCAAAAGTGCCAACACAAGAGGTTCTGTCTTGTGTCAGCACCACCTGGTGTTTCACATACGTGTGCATACACACACCACACACACACACACACACACACAGTTTTGTATCCCTATCCTTGTGGGGACCAAATAATTGATTCCCATCCCAAATCCTATTTTCCCTAACTCTAAATCTAACCCTAACCTAACCATAACCTCAACCTCAACCATAACCTTAACCCCAAACCCACACCTGACCCTAACTCCTAACCCTAAACCTAACCGTAACTCCTAACCCTAACCTTAATTCTAACCCTACCCGAATTCTAACCCTAAAATAGCATTTGTCCTTGTGTCTGAATTTTCCTTGTTTTACTATCCTTGTGAGGACTTCTGGTACCCACAAGGATAGTTAAACAAAAACACACACAGGGAGAAAGGGAGAAAATGTGTGTGAAAATGTGTGGGGAAGACAAAAACAAACAGAATCTATGTTGGTTTACACTTAGTATAGTTTATAGTATATGTGTGCCAATTGTTCCTTTAATTAGAAAATCAGTGTTTCCACGTGAACTAAATAAAGAGAAGTAGAGCCACTTCAGATCGGAAAAGGAATTTTAAATTACACAGCCTATAAAATCAAATAAATTATATTAACATGATAACATTAACATTATTTTAAAAAATGCTATAAATGGTAAGGGATTGGAAGTTCCATGGTGGAAAGCTTTGACAGTACGTTATTAAATTCCTTGTAGACGGTAGTGAGGACTGTAGCAGCCGGAAGCAGACCAGGCCCAGAATCGATTTGCTGCTGAATTGCTTTTTTTCTCCTAAGCACGCGGGGAGTCTGGCCAGCGCCCCTCCTCTCTCTATTTCTCTCTCTACCTCTCCCTTTCTTTTTCTCTCGATCTACAAGAACACACACACACTGATTGACTAACACACACACACACACACACACACACACTCACTCCCTCCACCACGAGGCAGACCCACGAGCCTCCAGACTCCTCCGACCAGGCTAAAAATTAATTACTCACTAGAAAGACCCCGAGGCGTGCTCGCACTAACGCACGCCTTTTAAACAATTCAAATGAAAATCATGAGAGCCCCCCGGTGGTATTTCATCTCGCCTGTGTGTGTGATCTCGTTGGTGGGGGATTTTGGAGAAAAGGCTTCTAAGCTCCCACCGCGTTGCGGTACATTTCCTGCATAAATAAATGAAATGGGGGTTTAGCTGTTTAGGGCTCGATTCAATCAGATCCGCTTTAGCCAACATCAGCATAGCGGTTGTTTTGGCGGTGTCGGAGGTGGAACTGCGTTAGAGCCATCATATCGACAAGTGGTTCCTGGCCTTATACCTAAAGCGGACATTGCCAATGGCTGCACAGAGTCGCATTAAATTAAATCCCATGCAGCCTTGTTTACAAGTTCAAACACTGGAATGTGAGATGTAATCTACACCTCCATTAGGATGATAGAAATCCTCATTATTTAGTTGAATGATTTTTACATTTGACCGTAATTATTTCTATATAGCCTACACTTTCCCGTTTTGAACTTCTAACAGGAGTGGGGCGGGTGTGGCTTCGTGACAATGATTGCAAGAGCAGCCGCTCACCGATTTGACGGCTCCAACGCAGTTCCACCTCCGACACCGCCAGAACATCCGCAATGCGGGTGTCTGCTATCGCCGGTTAATGGTTGATCTGATTGAAAACAGGCAACTTAGTCAATGCGAAAAATATCTTCCATGTGTGTGGTGTTTTTAATCACAGCTCTGCCGTGTCAGAGGCCTGGTGCTCCTTGGGAGTGGAGGATAATGAAACAGTAATTACGCGCATGGCTGAGGGTCTGATGGCTCTCCATTAATGACGCACATTAGCCACAGTAATGGGTAAATCCATTTGAATTCAATCACTTTTTGATAGCACCCCTTTTGATTTGAACAAAACCTCCATACATATTTGCCCATTGTAGAGGTGCTCAGAAAGTGACTTTTTGGACCTGAATGCCAAAACATTAAAGAGATAAAGGTGCTCAAAATTGACACATTTTGCATATCCCACCATACCATAAAACATCCATGTCTTCATCACTGGAAAATATAAAACAGTTGAGATCGATATAATATGATTTGTAAGTTTAATTTTAATTGTATTCCCTTTTTAGTACATTTATCAGCCAAAACATGACACCCACCAAGACTCAAGAGCATGTTGCGTCTCAACCGATGGTGGCCACAACACACAAACCACAGATTATGTAAAGTATGGTCTAAGCTACACCATATGCAAATACGCGTTGTTAGATAATTGACATTAAAAGTCAAACAATATCATCATTTGTATTCACATTTTTTGTTGAGAAATTATACAATATTTGGACCACCTGTGTGTCAGCTTCCAAATTATATCAAACTCAGCCGTTTATATATTCCAGTAATGAAGACATGGATGTCTAACGGTATGCAAAATGGGTCAACTTTGAGCACCTCTATCTCCTGAATGTTTTGGCATTCAGGTCCAAAAAGTCACTTTCTGGCCACTTCTTCCATGGGCAAACATGTATTGAAAGTTTTGTTTAAATCAAAAAGGGATGCTGTCAAAATGTGATTGAATTCATATGGATTTACCCTAATAAGAGCTTCTCTCTCTCTGCCTTCACCCTCCTCTCTCTCTACCACATATGGAGCACAGAGAGCCATTGTAAAGATTCACAGAAGGAGGAAGAGGAAATATATATACAGGAAGATGTATGGTGAACTCTGTCTGCCCAGAACAATGCACACAAACATACTTTATTTTAAGGAAACACACAGACAGACACACACAGGCAAAATCACAAACAAACATACGCATACAAACACACGTGTGCACACATACAGTACCAGTCAAAAGTTTGGACACACCTACTCATTCAAGGGTTTTTATTGATTTTTACTATTTTCTACATTGTAGAATAATAGTGAAGACATCAAAACTATGATACGAAATAACACATATGGAATCATGTAGTAACCAAAAAAGTGTTACACAAATGACAGCTTTGCACACTCTTGGCATTATCTCAACCAGCTTCATGAGGTAGTCACCTGGTATGCATTTCAATTAACAGGTGTGCCTTCTTAAAAGTTAATTTGTGGAATTTCTTTCCTTCTTAATGCGGTTAAGCCAATCAGTTGTGTTGTGACAAGGTAGGGGTGGTATACAGAAGATAGCCCTATTTGGTAAAAGACCAACTCCATATTATGGCAAGAACAGCTCAAATAAGCAAAGAGAAACGACAGTCCATCATTACTTTAAGAGATGAAGGTCAGTCAATCCGTAAAATATCAAGAACTTTGAAAGTTTCTTCAAGTGCAGTCGTAAAAACCATCAAGCGCTATGATGAAACTGGCTCTCATGAGGACCGCCACCGGAAAGGAAGACCCAGAGTTACCTCTGCTGAAGAGGATAGGTTCATTAGAGTTACCAGCCTCAGATATTGCAGCCCAAATAAAAACATCACAGAGTTCAAGTAACAGACACATATCAACATCAACTGTTCAGAGGAGACTGCGTGAATCAGGCCATTGTCGATTGCTGCAAAGAAACCACTACTAAAGCACACCAATAAGAAGAAGAGACTTGCTTGGGCCTAGAAACACAAGCAATGGACATTAGACCGGTGGAAATCTGAAAATTAGAGATTTTTGGTTTCAACCGCCGTGTCTTTGTGAGACGCGGAGTACGTGAACGGATGTTCTCTGCATGTGTGGTTCCCACCGTGAAGCATGGAGGAGGAGGTGTGATGTGTGGGGGTGCTTTGCTGGCGACACTGTCTGTGATTTATTTAGAATTCAAGGCACACTTAACTAGCATGGCTACCACAGCATTCTGCAGTGATACACCATCCCATTTGGTTTGCGCTTAGTGGGACTACTATCATTTGTTTTTCAACAGGACAATGACCCAAAACACACCTCCAGGCTGTGTAAGGGCTATTTGACCAAGAAGGAGAGTGATGGAGTGCTGCATAAGATGGTTTGGGATGAGTTGGACCACAGAGTGAAGGAAAAGCAGCCAACAAGTGCTCAGCATATGTGGGAAATCCTTCAAGACTTTTGGGAAAGCATTCCTCATGAAGCTGGTTGAGAGAATGCCAAGAGTCTGCAAAGCTGTCATCAAGGCAAAGGGGGGCTACTTAGAATATATGTTGATTTGTTTAACACTTTTTTGGTTAGTACATGATTCCATATGTGTTATTTCATAGTTTTGATGTCTTCACTATTATTCTACAATGTAGAAAATAGAAAAATAAAGAAAAACCCTGGAATGAGTAGGTGTGTCCAAACTTTTGACTGGTACTTTACACATACAGTAGCTGTGTTCGTGACAGTAGGCAGAGCTACTGCTGAACAGTAAATAAACACCCATTAAAGAAAAAGAACAAGCTTCCCAATGTTTTCATTCTGAGAGCACTGTGTGTGTGCGTGTGCGTTTGTCCGCTCTTTCAAATGCCCTCCGTCTCACTTGTCTGACCTGTGTGTGGGGTGTAGCCTACGTTTGTTGTGGACCTTGCATCTACGTGTGTGTGTGTGCCCCCCAGACACAGCACTGCGATTCAAGTCTCTGATAACCACCGTATTAGCCAAGTATGAATGTTGCCACGAGAGAGAGAGTGAACGGGAGAGAGTGAAAGAGACAGCAAAACAGAGCCAGAGAGAAAGACACAAGGGAGAGGTGGAGGAGGAGAGACATATGGAGTGAGTAAGAGAAAAAAATAGAGCGAGAGAGAAATAACACACACTCACAAACAAGTGTGAGATACAAGAGAAACGGGAGAGGGAGAAGAAGTAGGAGGGAGACACAGAGCAAAAAAAGAAAGAAAATAGAACAAGAGAGAGAGGAAAAGAGAGAGAGAGAGACAGAGGGAGATGAGAGTGACTAGAGTAGAGTGAGGGAAATGGCCACAGGCAGCAGTTTGAGACACCCAGCAGGGACTCTGGTTTACACCTGCTGACACACACACATACATACACACACACACACACGCACACACACACGCACACACACACAGACACGAACAGACACGAACACACAGTAGAAAGCAGTGGCTAGGTAACAGCGAGAGCGGGGTAGTGTTGTTTTAGAACATCACACAGCGCGTGCATAAACACTCATAAATATTAATGTCCATGAACCTGGCCTGCTGCTTTATTCATACGCTCTGTGTGTGTGTGTGTGTGTGTGTGTGTGTGTGTGTGTGTGTGTGTGACAGAGATAGAGGGAGAGAGAGAGCTGATGATTAATTCATGCGTTGAGTTACACAGATACCCTTTACAAACAGACTTTACAATGGCAATGTTTTTTAGAGCCCAATTCATACAGTCCCATTTAACCATATTCTTGCCGGGATAAGCCTCTTATACATATCAAGTTTAGGAGTGGGCCGATATCTATTTTAATAAATCCATTGAATATACACAATCACAAACAAAATCCATTATTGATTTGTTTTAGGCAGGTCCTAAGAAACATAAGACTAATAAAATGTATTTTCAAAAGAATAGAATTGCATATTTTGAGTTCAATTATGTTACTGGTCTGTGCAGCCTATATGCTACATCGCTGTGCCATGCACATGAAATCAATAGTTATTTTATAATATAATAATAATAATTATATGCCATTTAGCAGACGCTTTTATCCAAAGCGACTTACAGTCATGCGTGCATACATTTTTTTTTTGTGTATGGGTGGTCCCGGGGATCGAACCCACTACCTTGGCGTTACAAGCGCCGTGCTCTACCAGCTGAGCTACAAGACACACTTAGGCAAACTTGATCACAGTCAACACACATTTATTTCACAGTAGGCTAAGAATATAAAGAAATATAACAGAATAAAATACAAATAATATTTTTCCCACACAACTTGCGTCATGGCAATGTGTGGAACCGCTGACATATAAAAAAAGAGAGCCCAAGGCAACCCCATGCTTTTTTTGATCCATGTTTAATCTCTTTCCTACTCTCACTCCACTTTGTTAGGGAGCAGGTGTAGGGTCTTACATTGAGAGCATCTTCATCATGATATCGATAGAAAATAATAGTCTCGTGTTCATATTTCACAACCTCCGCTGGCTTTTGGAGTTGCCGATAGGCCTACGGGATCGAGCAGAGTAATAGGCCTACACTTGATTTAGCTAACT
The DNA here is from genome assembly GCF_020615455.1 of Coregonus clupeaformis. NCBI lineage: Eukaryota > Metazoa > Chordata > Actinopteri > Salmoniformes > Salmonidae > Coregonus > Coregonus clupeaformis. The sequence continues at coordinate 25,901,764 of NC_059231.1, read as the reverse complement.
GTTTATCATCAGTGATAGATGAGCAAACGAATAGATGAGCTACTCCACCTCCATTTATTTTCCCAGCCAGAGAATTAACCAAAGATTAATTCAGTGAAATAAAATCACATTGATTGATTAAGACAAATCACAGGCTTTTGGTCGGGAATAGGCCTAGGCTGAAGTGCAAAATAATCCACTTGTTAACCTACATTTGGAAAATATTCAGACACCTTGACTTTTTCTACATTGTTACATTACAGCCTTTTTCTAAAATGGATAAAATTATTTTATTTCCTCCTCAATCTACAAACAATACCCCATAATGACAAAGCGAAAACAGAAATACCTTATTTACATAAGTATTCAAACCCTTTGCTATGAGACTCGAAATTGAGCTCAGGTGCATCCTGTTTACATTGATAATCCATGAGATGTTTCTACCATTTGATTGGAGTCCACCTGTGGTCAATTCAATTGATTGGACATGATTTGGAAAGGCACACACCTGTCTATATAAGGTCCCACAGTTGACAGTGCATGTCAGCGCAAAAACCAAGCCATGAGGTTGAAGGAATTGTCCGTAGAGCGCCGAGACAGGATTGTGTTGAGGCACAGATCTGGGGAAGGGTACCAAAAAATGCCTGCAGCATTGAAGGTCCCCAAGAACACAGTGGCCTCAATCAATCTTAAATGGAACAAGTTTGGAACCACCAAGACTCTTCCTAAAGCTAGACGCTCGGCCAAACTGAGCAATCATGGGAAAAGAGCCTTGGTCAGGGAGGTGACCAAGAACCTGATGTTCACTCTGACAGAACGAACTTTCCAGAAGGACAACCATCTCTGCAGCACTCCAACAATCAGGCCTTTATGGTAGAGTGGCCAGACTGAAGCCACTCCTCAGTAAAAGGCACATGACAGCCCACTTGGAGTTTGCCAAAAGGCACCTAAAGGACTCTCAGACCATGATAAAAAATATTCTCTGGTCTGATGAAACCAAGATTCAACTCTTTGGCCTGAATGCCAAGCGTCACATCTGGAGGAAACCTGGCACCATCCCTACGCTGAAGCATGGTAGTCGCAACATCATGCTGTGGGGATGTTTTTCAGTGGTAGGGACTGGGAGACTAGTCAGGATTAAGGGAAAGATGAACAGAGCAAAGTACAGAGAGATCCTTGATGAAAACCTCCTGAGTGGCGCAGTGGTCTAAGGCACTGCATCGCAGTGCTAACTGTGCCACTAGAGATCCTGGTTCGAATCCAGGCTCTGTCGCAGCCGGTCGCGACCGGGAGACTCATGGGTGGCGCACAATTGGCCCAGCGTCGTCCAGGGTAGGGGAGGGAATGGCCGGCAGGGATGTAGCTCAGTTGATAGAGCATGGCGTTTGCAACGCCAGGGTTGTGGGTTTGATTCCCACGGGGGGCCAGTATAAAAAAATAATAATGTATTCACTAACTGTAAGTCGCTCTGGATAAGAGCGTCTGCTAAATGACTAAAATGTAAATGTAAAATGTAAAACCTGCTCCAGAGCGCTCAGGACCTCAGACTGGGGCAAAGATTCACCTTCCAACAGGACAACGACCCTAAGCAGGAGTGGCTTCGGGACAAGTCTCTGAATGTCCTTGAGTGGCCCAGCCAGAGCCTGGACTTGAACCAGATCGAACATCTCTGGAGAGACCTGAAAATAGCTGTGCAGCGACACTCCCCATCCAACCTGACAGAGCTTGAGAGGATCTGCAGAGAAGAATGGGAGAAGCTCCCCAAATACAGGTGTGCCAAGCTTGTAGCGTCATACCCAAGAAGACTCGAGGCTGTAATCGCTGTCAAAGGTGCTTCAACAAAGTACTGAGTAAAGGGTCTGAATACCTATGTAAATGTGGTATTTCTGTTATTAAAACTTAAAAAAATTAGCAAACATTTCAAAAAAACTGTTTTTGCTTTGTCATTATGTGGTAGTGTGCAGACTGATGAGGGGGCGAAAAAACTATTTAATCAATTTTAGAATAAGGCTGTAACATAACAAAATGTGGAAAAAGTCAAGGGGTCTGAATACTTTCCGAATTGAATTTTTCCACATTTTGTTACGTTACATCCTTATTCTAAAATTAAATTGTTTTTCTGAATACTTACACTACTGTTCAAAAGTTTGGGGTCACTTAGAAATGTCCTTGTTTTCGAAAGAAAAGCAATTTTTTTTGTCCATTAAAATAACATCAAATTAATCAGAAATACAGTGTAGACATTGTTAATGTTGTAAATGGCTATTGTAGCTGGAAACGGCTGATTTTTTATGGAATATCTACATAGGCGTACAGAGGCCCATTATCAGCAACCATCAATCCTGTGTTCCAATGGCACATTGTGTTTGCTAATCCAAGTTTATCATTTTAAAAAGGCTAATTGATCATTAGAAAACCTTTTTGCAATTATGTTAGCACAGCTGAAAACTGTTGTGCTGATTAAAGAAGCAATAAAACTGGCCTTCTTGAGACTAGTTGAGTATCTGGAGCATCAGCAATTGTGGGTTCGATTACAGGCTCAAAATGGCCAGAAACAAATAACTTTCTTCTGAAACGTGTCAGTCTATTCTTGTTCTGAGAAATGAATGATATTCCATGCGAGAAATTGCCAAGAAACTGAAGATCTTGTACAACGCTCCCTTCACAGAACAGCGCAAACTGGCTCTAACCAGAATAGAAAGAGGAGTGGGAGGCCCCGGAGCACAACTGAGCAAGAGGACAAATACATTAGAGTGTGTAGTTTGAGAAACAGACGCCTCATAGGTCCTCAACTGGCAGCTTCATTAAATAGTACCCGCAAAATACCAGTCTCAACGTCAACAGTGAAGAGGCGACTCCGGGATGCTGACCTAGGCAGAGTTGCAAAGAAAAAGCCATTTTTCAGACTGGCCAATAAAAAGAAAAGATTAAGATGGGCAAAAGAACACAGACACTGGACAGAGGAAGATTGGAAAAAAGTGTTATGGACAGACAAATCGCAGTTTGAGGTGTTCGGATCACAAAGAAGAACATTTGTGAGACGCAGACCAAATGAAAAGATGCTGGAGGAGTGCTTGATGCCATCTGTCAAGCATGATGGAGGCAATGTGATTGTCTGGCGGTGCTTTGGTGGTGGTAAAGTGGGAGATTTGTACAGGGTAAAAGGGATCTTGAAGAAGGAAGGCTATCACTCCATTTTGCAATGCCATGCCATACCCTGTGGACGGCGCTTGATTGGAGCCAATTTCCTCCTACAACAGGACAATGACCCAAAGCACAGCTCCAAACTATGGAATAACTATTTAGGGAAGAAGCAGTCAGCTGGTATTCTGTCTATAATGGAGTGGCCAGCACAGTCACCGGATCTCAACCCTATTGAGCTGTTGTGGGAGCAGCTTGACCGTAAGAAGTGCCCATCAAGCCAATCCAACTTGTGGGATGTGCTTCAGGAAGCATGGGGTGAAATCTCTTCAGATTACCTCAACAAATTGACAACTAGAATGCCAAAGGCAAGGCTGTAATTGCTGCAAATGGAGGATTCTTTGACGAAAGCAAAGTTTGAAGGACACAATTATTATTTCATTTAAAAATCATTATTTCTAACCTTGTCAATGACTACATTTCCTATTCATTTTGCTATATTTCCTATTCAAACTAATTTCATGTACAGTGGGGAAAAAATGTATTTAGTTAGCCACCAATTGTGCAAGTTCTCCCACTTAAAAAGATGAGAGAGGCCTGTAATTTTCATCATAGGTACATGTCAACTATGACAGACAAATTGAGAAGAAAAAAAAAATCGAGAAAATCACATTGTAGGATTTGTAATGAATTTATTTGTAAATTATGGTGGAAAATAAGTATTTGGTCACCTACAAACAAGCAAGATTTCTGGCTCTCACAGACCTGTAACTTCTTCTTTAAGAGGCTCCTCTGTCCTCCACTCGTTACCTGTATTAATGGCACCTGTTTGAACTTGTTATCAGTATAAAAGACACCTGTCCACAACCTCAAACAGTCACACTCCAAACTCCACTATAGCCAAGACCAAAGAGCTGTCAAAGGACACTAGAAACAAAATTGTAGACCTGCACCAGGCTGGGAAGACTGAATCTGCAATAGGTAAGCAGCTTGGTTTGAAGAAACAACTGTGGAAGCAATTATTAGGAAATGGAAGACATACAAGACCACTGATAATCTCCCTCGATCTGGAGCTCCACGCAAGATCTCACCCCGTGGGGTCAAAATGATCACAAGAACGGTGAGCAAAAATCCCAGAACCAAACGGGGGGACCTAGTGAATGACCTGCAGAGAGCTGGGACCAAAGTAACAAAGCCTACCATCAGTAACACACTACACCGCCAGGGACTGAAATCCTGCAGTGCCAGACGTGTCCCCCTGCTTAAGCCAGTACATGTCCAGGCCCGTCTGAAGTTTGCTAGAGTGCATTTGGATGATCCAGAAGAGGATTGGGAGAATGTCATATGGTCAGATGAAACCAAAATAGAACTTTTTGGTAAAAACTCAACTCGTCGTGTTTGGAGGACAAAGAATGCTGAGTTGCATCCAAAGAACACCATACCTACTGTGAAGCATGGGGGTGGAAACATCATGCTTTGGGGCTGTTTTTCTGCAAAGGGACCAGGACGACTGATCCGTGTAAAGGAAAGAATGAATGGGGCCATGTATCGTGAGATTTTGAGTGAAAACCTCCTTCCATCAGCAAGGGCATTGAAGATGAAACGTGGCTGGGTCTTTCAGCATGACAATGATCCCAAACACACCGCCCGGGCAACGAAGGAGTGGCTTCGTAAGAAGCATTTCAAGGTCCTGGAGTGGCCTAGCCAGTCTCCAGATCTCAACCCCATTGAAAATCTTTGGAGGGAGTTGAAAGTCTGTGTTGCCCAGCAACTGCCCCAAAACATCACTGCTCTAGAGGAGATCTGCATGAAGGAATGGGCCAATATACCAGCAACAGTGTGTAAAAACCTTGTGAAGACTTACAGAAAACGTTTGACCTGTGTCATTGCCAACAAAGGGTATATAACAAAGTATTGAGAAACTTTTGTTATTGACCAAATACCTATTTTCCACCATAATTTGCAAATAATTTCATTAAAAATCCTACAATGTGATTTTCTGGAAAAAAAATCTAATTTTGTCTGTCATAGTTGACGTGTACCTATGATGAAAATTACAGGCCTCTGTCATCTTTTTAAGTGGGAGAACTTGCACAATTGGTGGCTGACTAAATACTTTTTTTCCCCACTGTATGTTTTCATGGAAAACAAGGACATTTCTAAGTGACCCCAAACTTTTGAATGGTAGTGTATGTAATTACGTTTTTTGTTTGTTTGTTTTTTTTGCAAAAAAATCTAAAAACCTGTTATCACTTTGGCATTATGGGGTATTGTGTGTAGATTGATAAGGAAATTGTTTTATTTAATCAATTTTAGAATAAGGTTGTAACATAAAAAATTTGGAAAAAATCAAGGGGTCTGAATACTTTCCGAACGCACTGTATTTATTGAAATAATAATTGGACGCACAAAGCAATTTAGGCAAATGTCTCTGCTGTAACCAAGAAGCTTGAGCTCTACATCTAGCCACTTAGCTAGCGACTTAGCAAACCAAATTCATAGCTGGAGCCCTGAGCGGGATATAATTCATTTGACACATCTTAGGTTTCTTATATTTATACTTAACTTATAGTTATAAGCAGTGGTGTAGCACGCACACCCTGCGAGGCGAGGTGGGGGTGCCACCCCCCCCCCAAAAAAAAGTAGACATCTCTTTTCTTTTTACGGTATTGAAAATTAGACCATCTGTATTTCGAAATACCCCAGTATACGGTATATCGCCCAAGCCTACCTTCAATTGCATAAGCTTACCTTATTCCAATATTTCCATCATTCAGTGATATTTATTCCCACAGTAATTCTTTATGGAGCCCTCCAGTTGTGGTTAAGAAAACAGTGCATGTGGTGGGCTATGCAAAGAGATGGTTTTCTATATCTATGGGAAAATGACATGCTTCGCAAAGTTTAGGACTGCCAGGAGGATAGTAGTAACAAGCGCAGCCTAGTAACCATCAAGAGCTTAAGAGCATAGTGCATGCAAATGCCGCCTCAGCATTATGGTTAAATTTCATACTAAGCAGTAGGCTGAACTCTACTGTAAGGAGCGGGACTCTAACCCGGACGCTTATAATGATGAGAACAGCGCCGGAGAAGATGGCTGCCGTTTTACAGCCCTCTAACCAATTGTACTATTATGTGTGTTTTTCCGCGTTATTTGAAATTTATTTTGTACATAATGTTTCTGCCATCGTCTCTTATAACCAAAAAGAGCTTCTGGATATCAGGACAGCGATTACTCACCTCGTATTGGACGAAGATTTTTTCTTCAACGAGGCGGCCGCGAAGGATATCATACAGACACCCGACAAGGCCCAAATCCCGTCATTCGCGTGAGGAAGAGAAGGAGATATCGCGGGACGTAGATCGGGGTGCCTTGTAAGGATCCGACGGCGAGTGAGTAAACTGCCTCTTCCATCAATCCTATTAGCCAACGTTCAATCTTTTGAAAATAAAGTGGACGATTTAAGATTACGGTTATCCTACCAACGGGACATTAAAAACTGTAATATATTATGTTTCACGGAGTCGTGGCTGAACGACGACAATGATAACATTCAGCTAGCAGGCTATACGCTACATCGGCAGGACAGAACGGCTGACTCTGGTAAGACAAGGGGTGGCGGTCTGTGTATATTTGTAAACAACAGCTGGTGCACAAAATCAAATACTAAGGAAGTCTCGAGGTTTTGCTCGCCTGAGGTAGAGTATCTTATGATAAGCTGTAGACCACACTATTTACCAAGAGAGTTTTCATCTATATTTTCATAGCTGTCTATTTACCACCACAAACCAATGCTGGCATTAAGATTGCACTGAATGAGTTGTACAAGGCCATTAATCAACAGGAAAACGCTCATCCAGATGCAGCGCTCCTAGTGGCCGGGGACTTTAATGCAGGGAAACTTAAATCCGTTCTACCTAATTTCTACCAGCATGTTAAATGTGCAACCAGAGGGAAAAAAACTCTAGACCACCTTTACTCCACACACAGAGACGCATACAAAGCTCTCCCTCGCCCTCCATTTGGCAAATCTGACCATAACTCTATCCTCCTGATTCCTGCTTATAAGCAAAAACTAAAGCAGGAAGCACCAGTGACTCGGTTAATAAAAAAGTGGTCAGATGACGCAGATGCTAAGCTACAGGACTGTTTTGCTAGCACAGACTGGAACATGTTCCGGGATTCTTCAGACAGCATTGAGGAGTACACCACATCAGTCACTGGCTTCATCAATAAGTGCATCGATGATGTCGTCCCCACAGTGACCGTACGTACGTACCCCAACCAGAAGCCATGGATTACAGGAAACATCCGCACTGAGCTAAAGGGTAGAGCTGCCGCTTTCAAGGAACGGGACTCTAACCCGGACGCTTATAAGAAATCCCGCTATGACCTCCGACGAACCATCAAACAGGCAAAGAGTCAATACAGGTCTAAGATTGAATCATACTACACTGGCTCTGACGCTCGTCGGATGTGGCAGGGCTTGAAAACTATTACAGACTACAAAGGGAAGCACAGCCGCGAGCTGCCCAGTGACACAAGCCTACCAGACGAGCTAAACCACTTCTATGCTCGGCTCGAGGCAAGCAACACTGAAGCATGCATGAGAGCACCAGCTGTTCCGGATGACTATGTGATCACGCTCTCCGTAGCCGATGTGAGTAAGACTTTTAAGCAGGTCAACATTCACAAGGCCGCAGGGCCAGACGGATTACCAGGACGTGTACTCCGAGCATGTGCTGACCAACTGGCAAGTGTCTACACTGACATTTTCAACATGTCCCTGACTGAGTCTGTAATACCAACATGTTTCAAGCAGACCACCATAGTCCCCGTGCCCAAGGACTCTAAGATAACCTGCCTAAATGACTACCGACCCGTAGCACTGACGTCTGTAGCCATGAAGTGCTTTGAAAGGCTGGTCATGGCTCACATCAACAGCATTATCCCAGAAACCCTAGACCCACTCCAATTTGCATACCGCCCCAACAGATCCACAGATGATGCAATCTCTATCGCACTCCACACTGCCCTTTCCCACCTGGACAAGAGGAACACCTACGTGAGAATGCTATTAATTGACTACAGCTCAGCATTCAACACCATAGTGCCCTCTAAGCTCATCACTAAGCTAAGGATCCTGGGACTAAACACCTCCCTCTGCAACTGGATCCTGGACTTCCTGACGGGCCGCCCCAGGTGGTAAGGGTAGGTAACAACACATCTGCCACACTGATCCTCAACACGGGGGCCCCTCAGGGGTGCGTGCTCAGTCCCCTCCTGTACTCTCTGTTCACCCATGACTGCATGGCCAGGCACGACTCCAACACCATCATTAAGTTTGCCGACGACACAACAGTGGTAGGCCTGATCACCGACAACGATGAGACAGCCTATAGGGAGGAGGTCAGAGATCTGGCCGTGTGGTGCCAGGACAACAACCTCTCCCTCAACGTGACCAAGACAAAGGAGATGATTGTGGACTACAGGAAAAAAAAGAGGACTGAGCACGCCCCATTCTCATCGACGGGGCTGTAGTGGAACAGGTTGAGAGCTTCAAGTTCCTTGGTGTCCATATCACCAACGAACTATCATGGTCCAAACACACCAAGACAGTCGTGAAGAGGGCACGACAAAGCCTATTCCCCCTCAGGAGACTAAAAAGATTTGGCATGGGTCCTCAGATCCTCAAAAAAATTCTACAGCTGCACCATCGAGAGCATCCTGACTGGTTGCATCACCGCCTGGTATGGCAACTGCTTGGCCTCCGACCGCAAGGCACTACAGAGGGTAGTGCGTACGGCCCAGTACATCACTGGGGCAAAGCTTCCTGCCATCCAGGACCTCTATACCAGGCGGTGTCAGAGGAAGGCCCTCAAAATTGTCAAAGACTCCAGCCACCCTAGTCATAGACTGTTCTCTCTGCTACCGCACGGCAAGCGGTACCGGAGTGCCAAGTCTAGGTCCAAAAGACTTCTCAACAGCTTCTACCCCCAAGCCATAAGACTCCTGAACAGCTAATCATGGCTACCCGGACTATTTGCACTGCCCCCCCACCCCATCCTTTTACGCTGCTGCTACTCTGTTAAGTATTTATGCATAGTCACTTTAACTCTACCCACATGTACATATTACCTCAACTACCTCAACTAGCCGGTGCCCCCGCACATTGACTCTGCAACGGTACCCCCCTGTATATATAGCCTCCCTACTGTCACTTTATTTTACTTCTGCTCTTTTTTTTCTCAACACTTTTTTTGTTGTTGTTTTATTTTTACTTTTTTTGTTTAAAATAAATGCACTGTTGGTTAAGGGCTGTAAGTAAGCATTTCACTGTAATGTCTGCACCTGTTGTATTCGGCGCATGTGACCAATACAATTTGATTTGATTTGATTTGATCATGACTAGGTTGGTAGGCGGAAATTAAAGTAGAGGCTTTGTCGCAGGCAATACTTTTCATATATACAGAAAAGTCGGCAAAAAGTTGGCGCGATGCTAAGGTTGGCGGTAAAACGTCTTGGTTTGAAAAGGCTAAGAGTAATTAGCACACTCGAAGGAGGGGAATGGCCACACAGACATACTGCGTGCGCGCGCGCACCCACACACACACAGGAGTTTGGGTTACACCAGTTCAAGGTGTAGTAGTTACATTTGCCACTTAGGGGCAGCATCTACATAACCTTCACCCTGCCTTACCCTTTCCTCACCCTATACCTAACATGGCCTCAACCTTTTACTTCCTTCACCCTAGCCTAAAAATGCATCGCTGGGGACAGGGCTGGTATGGCAGGTCCACTTGTTTTGTTAAATAAACACTTTACAATTAAGATTCCTTGCCTTAGTGTTTTGATAACCTTATTACAATCCTATAAAATAACCCTATAACACACACTCAAAGCGCCCTGACCGAGAGGTGGTGTGACAGGGTCAAACTGCTCCCTGGCGAGTAAGAATCTACCCAGCATGACCTCAGCTAATCCTACACACACTCTAGTCCCCAAAACGCCTATGTGTGTGTGTGTGTGTGTGTCTGTGTGTGTGTCAAAAATTCCAGGAACATTTCAGTAGATGAGGGAACTCCCCCTCATTTTAAAAACCAATAAATGACTGACCTGAGTAATGAAAAGTATGGGTCTTTACCTTTCTCCTCTCCCTCTCTGGGTTGAAGGTGCCAAACCACGACTGCATCTGAGGAAGGAGCACAAAGAACACACTGTCTGAGTCCCGTTTGGTACACACACACACACAAGTACTTCACCTGAGACTGGAGGAGAGGTACATAAGCCTCATTTAATCCACCTTCAGTCAAGGCTGAAACGCATCCAGGGAACCCACACACACAACCCGACAGACACACAGCTACTCAAAGCTGAGGTAGACAGGGAATGCATTAACAACCAAAACAAAACACGTACAGCTCCCACCTCTCCAAAGACCATTACTGATCACAGCTGAGAAAGAAAAAAGAGAGAGAGTTGGATAGATGTGGATAAAATAGAAGAGACAGACACGGGTGGCCAGACCAGACATCTCAAGAGAGGACACTAGATTGTTCTTTCTTTCTCTCCCTCCATTTCGCTCTCTCGTCTCGGGAGAATTCCAGCAACAATAGAAAGCTCAATCGGGAATCAGCTGCTCCTCAAGACACACACACACGTACACATACACGTACACACACACACACAGTGTGTGGTTTACACAATCAAGAGCAATCTAAACAGAGGAGAGTCTGAAGAGCCTCTGTCAGCCATGGACGCACACACACACACACACAAACACACACATACTCTGACACACACATATACACAAACACACACACACACATACAGATACGAGGGAGAGAGATAGGCACACATTCATTCTGTTGAACTATTTATCAACTCAGCGTTGCCATGGTTTCTCTGTCTGCACTACAGCGCTCGTCAATGGATGTTTGTGTATGTGTGTGTAGTTGTCTGTGTTTGAGTATTTTCTACCTGTATGTGTGTGTGTGTGCGCGCTAAGAGGTTAGAGGGAGGATGTGTGTTTATTTACACATGAGAGAGAATCAGACAGCATGAAAGAATGACAGACAATGGCCGCCTATCTAACCACTGTAGACAAAGGTTGCTTGTGTGTGTACGACAATGATGTTGTCTGTCATCTACCCATGTACAGAAGCGTGTGTGAGTGTGTGGCTCTCTAATTTCGTTGATGAATCCTCCTCATGAGAGCTAGAGGATCCTCTCCTGCACACATAGATTACCTTACAATAGCTAGGTTTCCATCCAATTGATGACAGATTTTCATGTGAATATTCAAAAATATGCATAATTCAAATATGCAAATTTTCCCACCAGAGATGTGTTTCCATCAAATTGACTTGTTGCGGATAAAAGTATTTGCGTGATGACTTAGCGCATATAAAACTAAAATTCCCACGTGCATTGGCTTGCGAAAGTATTTACCCCCCTTGGCATTTTTCCTATTTTGTTGCCTTACAACCTGGAATTAAAATTGGTTATTGGGGGGTTTGTATCATTTGATTTACACAACATGCCTACCATTTTGAAGATGCAAAATATTTTTGATTGTGAAACAAACAAGAAATAAGACAAAAAAACAGAAAACTTGAGCGTGCATAACTATTCACCCATCCCAAAGTCAATACTTTGTAGATCCACCTTTTCCAGCAATTACAGCTGCAAGTCTCTTGGGGTATGTCTCTATAAGGTTGACACATTGTCCTGCTGGAAGGTGAACCTCCGTCCCAGTCTCAAATCTCTGGAAGACTGAAACAGGTTTCCCTCAAGAATTTCCCTGTATTTAGCGCCATCCATCATTCCTTCAATTCTGACCAGTTTCCCAGTCCCTGCCGATGAAAAATGGATGGTGTTCCCGGGGTGATGAGAGGTGTTGGGTTTGCGCCAGACATAGCGTTTTCCTTGATGTCCAAAAAGCTCAATTTTAGTCTCATATTTTTTTATAACCCATCCCTGATCTGTACTTCTCCACACCTTTGTCCTTGACCTGTTTGGAGAGCTCCTTGGTCTTCATGGTGCCGCTTGCTTGGTGGTGCCCCTTGCTTAGTGGTGTTGCAGACTCTGGGGCCTTTCAGAACAGGTGTATATATACTGAGATCATGTGACAGATCATGTGACACTTAGATTGCACACATGTGGACTTTATTTAACTAATTATGTGACTTCTGAAGGTAATTGTTTGCACCAGCTCTTATTTAGGGGCTTCATAGCAAAGGGTGTGAATACATATGCAAGCACCACTTTTCCGTTATTTATTTTTTAGATTATTTTTTAAAACAAGTTATGTTTTTCATTTCACTTCACCAATTCGGACTATTTTGTGTATGTCCATTACATGAAATCCAAATAAAAATCTATTTAAATTACAGGTTGTAATGCAGCAAAATAGGAAAAACGCCAAGGGGGCTGAATACTTTTGCAAGGCACTGTACAGTATAAAAAAATATAAGTTAAATGTGTTTTCAATGCATTTTCAACTGTAGGTTTTGTCACAAAAAATGTGTCCACTCTGGTATTGGCACGTCTGCTCTAGCTGTTTGGGATACTCTGGATCGACGTGTATGACAGCATGTTCCAGTTCCCGCCAATATCCAGCAACTTCGCACAGCCATTGTAGAGGAGTGGGACAACATTACACAGGCCACAATCAACAGCCTGATCAACTCTATGCGAAGGAGATGTTGCGCTGCATGAGGCAAATGGTGGTCACACCAGCTACTGACTGGTTTTCTGATCCACGCCCCTATCTGTTTTTTAAGGTATCTGTGACCAACAGATGCATATCTGTATTCACAGTGAAATCCATAGATTAGGGCCGAATGAATTAACTTATTTTTCTAAAAAACAAATCTTTTTTAAAATTATTATAATTTTTTATTTATTTAGCAGACGCTCTTATCCAGAGCGACTTACAGTTAGTGAGTGCATACAATTGGGTTTTTTTCATACTGGCCCCCCGTGGGAATCGAACCCACAACCTTGGCGTTGCAAACGCCATGCTCTACCAACTGAGCTACACGGGACTGTACTTCAATTGACTGATTTCCTTATATGAACTGTAACTCAGTAAAATCGTTCAAATTGTTGCATGTTGCATTTATATTTTTGTTCATTGTAATTTGTCAAACGGCAGCCAAACACCGATCATCATGTCACCAGAATAAGACCCTCAATATTTGTTGAAAAGAAGCATCGAGCTAATCACCTTGCACTTTCACCACCCTGTGAAGTTCATCATAACTTATTTCATCTGTAGCCTAATAAACCAGCATGGTCTCATACACTAGAAATAACATAGTAAATGTAAATCTGGGACATTAAAATTAGTATGATATGTTAAGTTTTGGTATGGTTACATAAGATAGGTTACTTTTAAGGCAAAAACTAAAGTAAGGTGGTTGGTCGGGGTGGATGGGTAGGCTTATAAAAAAGTGTTTCCACCACCATTTCTCGCATAATTAATTTTACAGACACAAAAAGATCCCACCTCGTCTAGCGTATTTAGTTTTGTGGACATTTGGAAAGTTTACAGACACATTTGCTGTTTCCATCAAGCCTGTCCTGACATTTTTTATCCAACATGTATTTTACTTGCATAATAAAGTTGGATGGAAACATGGTTTCTGATTAAAAAAACTATTTAGGATATGTTCTATCCTGCATAGTAAAAAAACTAAACATTTCATAAACATCTGAATCATTAATATTTTGAGCTCCTCCTAGAAGATTTTCCTAATTTCTCCCCCTCTCCGTCTCTCTCTCTTTTTTATCTCTCTTCCTCCCTCGCTTTCTTTTCTTTCTCTGGGCCGGCTGCCTTTCCTATCCCCTCTCTCTATTCCTTCGCCACCTACTTCTCTCAAAGTTTTAGAAATCATTTCAAGTGAGACCGCCTGCAGCTGTGAGGCGATACAGTGGGGAAAAAAAGTATTTAGTCAGCCACCAATTGTGCAAGTTCTCCCACTTAAAAAGATGAGAGAGGCCTGTAATTTTCATCATAGGTACACGTCAACTATGACAGACAAATTGAGAAAATCACATTGTAGGATTTTTTATGAATTTATTTGCAAATTATGGTGGAAAATAAGTATTTGGTCACCTACAAACAAGCAAGATTTCTGGCTCTCACAGACCTGTAACTTCTTCTTTAAGAGGCTCCTCTGTCCTCCACTCATTACCTGTATTAATGGCACCTGTTTGAACTTGTTATCAGTATAAAAATAACTTTTGTTATTGACCAAATACTTATTTTCCACGTGATATCGATGGGAGTTATTGACACAAGTGATGCATCTCTCTTTCTGTTTTGGTGTCCCCCGTATCAAAATGCAACATTCCAAAATGTAGCTGACTGTGTTCTGCAGGTTGTCCTCTAACCAGTGATGTAAAACTAGAACAGAACTACACGGGAGGATCTTGTCAATGATCTCAAGGCAGCTGGGACCATAGTCACCAAGAAAACAATTGGTAACACACTACGCCGTGAAGGACTGAAATCCTGCAGCGCCCGCAAGGTCCCCCTGCTCAAGAAAGCACATATACAGGCCCGTCTGAAGTTTGCCAATGAACATCTGAATGATTCAGAGGAGAACTGGGTGAAAGTGTTGTGGTCAGATGAGACCAAAATTGAGCTCTTTGGCATCAACTCAACTCGCCGTGTTTGGAGGAGGAGGAATGCTGCCTATGACCCCAAGAACACCATCCCCACCGTTAGACATGGAGGTGGAAACATTATGCTTTGGGGGTGTTTTTCTGCTAAGGGGACAGGACAACTTCACTGCATCAAAGGGACGATGGACGGGGCCATGTACCGTCAAATCTTGGGTGAGAACCTCCTCCCCTCAGCCAGGGCATTGAAAATGGGTCGTGGATGGGTATTCCAGCATGACAATGACCCAAAACACACAGCCAAGGCAACAAAGGAGTGGCTCAAAAAGAAGCACATTAAGGTCCTGGAGTGGCCTAACCAGTCTCCAGACCTTAATCCCATAGAAAATCTGTGGAGGGAGCTGAAGGTTCGAGTTGCCAAACATCAGCCTGGAAACATTAATGACTTGGAGAAGATCTGCAAAGAGGAGTGGGACAAAATCCCTCCTGAGATGTGTGCAAACCTGGTGGCCAACTACAAGAAACGTCTGACCTCTGTGATTGCCAACAAGGGTTATGCCACCAAGTACTAAGTCATGTTTTGCAGAGGGGTCAAATACTTATTTCCACATTTTTGACATGTGTTTTTCTGGATTTTTTTGTTGTTATTCTGTCTCTCACTGTTCAAATAAACCTACCATTAAAATTATAGACTGATCATGTCTTTGTCAGTGGGTAAACGTACAAAATCAGCAGGGGATCAAATACTTTTTTCCCCTCACTGTATGTGTAGCTAGCACATTTTATGGTTTGCCCTGCCTACGCTGGCAGGTCAGACAGCACCCTTCTGCCGCCCCAGGCTGTATCCGTGTGTTGTGTCGTCACTCAGGCCAGAATCAGGGGGATGGCAGCTATGTGGAGCCTGCTGGTATGTTGCCTCCAGGCTGCCCATCAACACAAAAACACTCCCAACAGGAGAGGGATAGAGGGAGGGATAGAGGGAGGGAGGGATAAACAGAGTTTCACACCCACTGGTGGCTTGTATTCACTAGTTCTCTGTGAGCTCTCTGACAGGCAAACACACACACACTCTCTCTCGCACACAAACACACCAATTTTTCTCCTCGGATTGTTTTAAGCAGCAGTTAGCGGGAAACACTGCACACACACACTGAGGTGAATATCACAGAGGCATCCACGTCAAGATAAACTGAGTGGATACTACACAACCATTGGCCACACAGGATTATGACCATGTGAACTCTTGTGCAGATTGGCCGAACATGACACATTGTAAGGTGGGCTCACCCTCTCATTGGCTACGTAGATTATTCTGGCGTAGCAGCAGATCATGAGGAAGATGAGGGTGAAGAGTGGGACGTACCATCTGCAGGGTGGGGGACAGAGGAAAATGTGTTACACACAAGAGGGCAATGTCTTTACATGAAATTAACACACATTAAAATGTGATTCTCCCATTGACTTGAATGCAATAGTTATTTCAAGAGCATACTCTAACTGAAGAGGAAGACTGACAGTTGGAATGGTCATGACCTCTCAGGCCTGAGGAGCCTAGGGCCAGGAGTTTTTCCTGGTCAAGTCATGTAGTCAAGTTAAACTCCTGGCCCTAGTATAATCATAATACACCAAAGGGCAGTGAACTCTGCAAAGCCAGTAAAAGACAATAATCTAAAACCTCAATTTAACTCAATTCATTTTGTACAGGTATTTGTTTAGCTAGATATCCTTCTGCCACCTCTGATTCATCACTTGTCTAGAGAAGTAAAAACATAGCACAATAGGTAAGTGCCTGGGTTTCTGTCAGGAGAGAAAGAGAGAGGCAGAGAAAGTGAGAGAATAGCGGTAATGTATCGCATTCTTGAGAGAAGGAAGGGGACAAGAGAGGATGACAAAGAGAAAGAAATACAACCACAGTGATGCAGAAATGCATGATATTTCTGTTAAGATATGTGAGAGTGAGACAGAACTAGAGCAAGAGAGAGAGAGAGATAGAGAGAGAGAGAGAAAGGGATTTACAGCTTCAGAGGAGTGTCACCCTCTCAGAAAATGACAATAGACAACAGGCCTGTTTGCGACATGGCCTCAGAATGCCAGGACTCTAACCACAACCCTACCCTCAGGGCCTGAACAGTACCTTAACTCATCAAAGCACTTCTGCTCCTCAGAATGTAACACATCATAAACAGACAGACCATTCTAAGGCTGTCCCTGCTACTGTACATGCACAGACAGACAGACAGACAGACAGACAGCAGGATGTGTGTTCAACATTTAGCAGTGTTTCAATAGACTTTGAGTTTCATCAGAGCGAGAAAGTCCACATTGTTCATCAGATCCACTCTACTTCCTCATTCCCCAGGCCAGACACATGCTACGCCCGGAGTTCATCCTGACCACGTGACTTGACCTGACCTGACCAGGAAATATTCTGTGTCATAGTTACAGGATCTGGAACATCTCAGAGCTCTTTCAATGTCATTTGATATCTGCCTTAAATTAAAAATTACATTCACAGTAGCTTACGTAACATTAACATTACACTGATGCTCATTTAGCAACAACTACATTCACATTACAATCACTTACTAGACGCTCTTATCCAGAGCAGTTTAGACTAAGTGCATAACTATCCTCAGTAAGTACTGCCTGGAAACTGGGGAAGTGGGAGTGTGGAGCTGTCTGGACACGTAGTCTGAGGGTAAGTGTGTGTGTGTGTGTGTGTGTGTGCGCGTGCATGTGTGTGTGTAAGGCAAGATAAGAGGAGAGTCGTTTCATCCAGAGAGAAAGACAGAGCGACAGGATGGCGTGAAAACGTGCTCACCTCACCCCTGTGTGATTTAATAACCCTCTCTCAGGAATAAATGGCGTCCAATTACACAGCGCCTCCCGTTAACCATGGGGGAGGAGGGAGAGTGGCCTTTTAACAAAGGGGGGGAGAGAGGTGGGCGAGAGAGGGGGGAGACGAGGGAGGTGGGCGAGAGAGGGGGAGACGAGAGAGGTGGGCGAGAGAGGGGGGAGACGAGAGAGGTGGGCGAGAGAGGGGGGAGACGAGGGAGGTGGGCGAGAGAGGGGGACGAGGGAGGAGGGCGAGAGAGGGGGGAGACGAGGAGGAGGGCGAGAGAGGGGGGAGACGAGAGAGGTGGGCGAGAGAGGGGGAGACGAGGGAGGTGGGCGAGAGAGGGGGGAGACGAGGGAGGAGGAGTAACGAGCGGTAGCTACAAAGTGCTCTAATTAGCATGATAATGATCTGCCATTAGAGTCTGCTGGAGCTCTACAGCTGAACATCACCCACCCCGAGAGAGATGGAGAGAGAGGAAGGATGGAGGGTGGGATGGAGAGAGAGAGAAAAAGGGAGGGAGAGGGGTGTGAAAGGGGGAAGGAGAGTGACCAGGAGAGATAAGGACGGAGAACACAGAGAGGCAAGCAACATGGACAGAAAAAAGAAAAAGCAAGATACAGAAAGAAAGGAAGGAGGGAGGCAGAAACTAAAAAGAAGATTTGTTGAAGCCAGCGCTTGCGCACTCACACACACGTGTACACCCACACACCACCCTGCAGCTCTAGAACCTCTCCAGCCCTGCTCTGAAGTGATAGAGGACGACTGATGAAAGCACCATTAATTAGACACTTGAGACAGACACACCGATAACACCTCAGCTACAGACATGCTAGTTTCACGTCTGACCTGGAAGATACTATCTCAGGCCAGAGGAGGAAGAGATCAGGAAGGGAGGAATGGGCCAGAGAGCAGAGAGAGAGGGAGGGCAGGGTGGAAGGATAAAATAGGTAGAGTATCTCTCTCACACGCACAGGCTGACACACTTTCACAAACTCAGGAGAGGGGTCCAGAGGATTGTTTGTCAGTCTGAAACACTGGATTAAAAGACACATGAAGCAGTTCTTAAGCGTTGATGTTTGAGTTCAATCAAATACACCCCCCCACTCAGTTATGATATTCCTTTCTGTCTGCCTCTATGCTCAGGGGCAGAGAGAGAGAGAGAGAGAGAGAGAGAGAGAGAGAGAGAGAGAGAGAGAGAGAGAGAGAGAGAGAGAGAGAGAGAGAGAGAGAGAGAGAGAGAGAGAGAGAGAGAGAGAGAGAGAGAGAGAGAGAGAGAGAGAGAGAGAGAGAGAGAGAGAGAGAGAGAGAGAGAGAGAGAGAGAGAGAGAGAGAGAGAGAGAGAGAGAGAGAGAGAGAGAGAGAGAGAGAGAGAGAGAGAGAGAGAGAGAGAGAGAGAGAGAGAGAGAGAGAGAGAGAGAGAGAGAGAGAGAGAGAGAGAGAGAGAGAGAGAGAGAGAGAGAGAGAGAGAGAGAGAGAGAGAGAGAGGAGAGAGAGAGAGAGAGAGAGAGAGAGAGAGAGAGAGAGAGAGAGAGAGAGAGAGAGAGAGAGAGAGAGAGAGAGAGAGAGAGAGAGAGAGAGAGAGAGAGAGAGAGAGAGAGAGAGAGAGAGAGAGAGAGAGAGAGAGAGAGAGAGAGAGAGAGAGAGAGAGAGAGAGAGAGAGAGAGAGGAGAGAGAGAGAGAGAGAGAGAGAGAGAGAGAGAGAGAGAGAGAGAGAGAGAGAGAGAGAGAGAGAGAGAGAGAGAGAGAGAGAGAGAGAGAGAGAGAGAGAGAGAGAGAGAGAGAGAGAGAGAGAGAGAGAGAGAGAGAGAGAGAGAGAGAGAGAGAGAGAGAGAGAGAGAGAGAGAGAGAGAGAGAGAGAGAGAGAGAGAGAGAGAGAGAGAGAGAGAGAGAGAGAGAGAATACAAGACCTGAAGTGCACACCACCACCACCTCTCGCTTTCTCTCTCTCAGTCTGTCTTTAATCTTTCATATTCGCTTGACTGAACACTGATGAAGACAAAACTACTGAGTCTTGGAACAGGAGATGAAGCCATCTCTCTCTTTCCTTTTTAACCTCCCTTCTATTCTCTAATTTTTACCTGACCCCTTAATCCCTCTGTCTCTCTCCCCTCTGGCCCTCTCTCTCTCTCACCTTCCTTTCCTCTCTCACCTCCACCCCCCTTCACCCACACTCTCTCTCTCTGAGTGTCAGATGTGCATGCGTATGTATGGTGTGTGTGTGTGTATATAGTGTGTGTGTGTGTCAGTGGTGTGTGTTTGTCTGACGGTCTCATTTGATGTAATTAAACTTAATGAAGATTCCCAGATCCTCTGAGCAGCCCGTCCCCCAGGCGACCAACAGCGCTATGGAAACCAGGAGAGGGGGAGGAGGGGGGCTGATAAAAGACAGAGAGACAGAGCACTAGCACTGCTGTCTGCACTGATAGAGAAGAGTGTGTGTGTGTGTGCACGTGTGGTTAGAGAGATTGATTCCTCACTGATGCTGCGAGCGCTAGCACGATTGCCTGGCTTGATAAGTGAATGTCTGGCTACGCTAAGTGATTGGCAGGTCATATCCAGGCTTGGCGAGACGTAATCCTTCATAACATTCTGAAGAAACACAGACATGTACAGGAAGGAACACACACACACACACACACACACACACACACACAGGAAAAACCTCTGGCCTCCCAACATGCAACCCCTTCCCCTCTCTCTGTAGGGACCACCCCCCTCCTCTCTCCCTCCCTCCTTCCTTCCCTCCAGTCTTCCCTCTATGCCTCACTCCCCCTGTTGAAGCCCAGGATTTGATGGCTGAGGGGTTTTCACTTACATCCCAAATCTCCAAGCTACGTGGTCGTCTGTGATCCAGCTGGAAAGAGAAAGAGAGAGCGAGAGAGAGGAGAGAGAGGGAGGGGCAGAAAGAGAGTGAGAGTGATTACAAAGGGAGAGAGAGAGGAAGAGAGGAAAAAACAGAATTCTGTGACTGTGGTGGGGAAAGGAGCACAGCTGTTGCTATGAATAATCTCAGACTAGAAAGAGAATGGAGCTCTGAGACTAAGGTTCTGTCCCTTATCTTCTTTCCTTACCTCTGTTCCTTCAAGACAATCAATCTAACAATAATGGATAAGTGAAATCAAAGGCTAGTTGAGACATTTTGCTTAAACCCATCCAGTTTCATACTGAATCTCAGGTCAAACAGGAAGAGATGACTATAGATTAAATTTTGAGGAGTACGTAGAACAAAACCCAAGGCAAAGGAAAGGACATAAAAAATATAAACAGAAATCTAAATTCGAAATGCTTTGTTAGCATGACAACAAATGTAAGTCGCTCTAGATAAGAGCGTCTGCTAAATGACGTAAATGTAATGTAAAAACAAATAGGCAAAACTGAGTGAGAAACTCACCACCAGGCTCCTGCTGGGCCGTAGTATCCACTGAACAGGGGCAGGGAGGCCATCACCAGAGGCACCCCCCAGGCCATCAGGTGGTACAGTCTGGGAGATAAGAAAGGGCAGTGATTACATACCAACGGGAAAGAACACAAATACACAGCCCAGGTGGTCTCGATGCTGTGCCACAAATTAAGGGATGGAAAGCTCTGTGGAGAGAGAGGATACAAGAGTTGCTGATCACACACACACACCTTTCTTCTTATTCTCCCTCATTCTTTACCATGCGCTTCACTGAACACTGATGAAGACAGACAATCGTGTGTCGGGACAGGAGAGGAAACCACCTGTCTCCCAGGCATGGTCACACTGTCTGCTGGTGGTGGTCAGGTGGTAACGACTCAGTGAGCCTCCCTGGCAGATTGCGGTCAAGACACAGTGGCTGAAGTAGTGAGTGTTGTCGATACTTTATGGACCGTACAGTTACACGCTCGATATGTCGTCAGGACTACTATGACACGGTCAATAAGCGGTCAGTCCTACTGCGACACTCGATACACGGTCAATACTGCTCTGGTCCACTGAATGTGACAGCTCTCATTCAAGTTATATGGGTGTCTGAAATCCCAGGGAATAGGTGATCTCTCTCTCTCTCTCTACATTTCTATCTCGCTCCTTTTCTCTCTCTCTGTCTCTCTTCTATTTGATTTTACAGCCCTCAATCAACTCTTCTCCACTCTCTTTAGATGAAAAGTGAAAGAGAGAGAGAGAGAGAGAGAGAGAGAGAGAGAGTGCATGAGTGAGAGAAAGACAGGAAGGAAGATAAAGAGAGAGCGATCGAAGGGAGGAAGGGAGGGAGAGAATGATAGGTTGTAGAGGAAGCTTAACAGAGACAGATTGGTGGGTGGTCACTGGGCTGTAGAGGGAGAGAAAGAACGAAAGAAAGAGAAAGAGAGAGAGAGGTATAGGGAAAGAGAGAAAGAAGGAGAAATAGTTAAAGGGAGAGAATGGATATATACAGTAGATCTAGAGAGAGAGAAAGAGTGATGAAAGGAGTGAGATGGTGGGAGGAGAGGACACTAATAGTGAAATCGGTGCTGCCACTCAACACAGTATCTGGATGGGGGAGGGGGGTCTGGCAAAGGAAATCGATTCACACACACACACACACTAGCAGTGCTCGAAGAGGGAGGTGACTAGGTCCGTAGCAAACATGGACTTAATGAGGCACAGCAGGACTGGTACGTTCTGGCTAACACACACACATGCACACACACACACACACACTTACTTAACATCACATTCTCTCTCTCGCTCACATATTCTCTGGAGGATCAATCTCTCTTTTCAACTCTCTCCGTTTCCCTGCCTCTCTTTTGTCTCATTCGGTGTCTATCTCTCTCTCTCTCTCTGTCCTCTATTTTTAGTGCCCCCTTGTTTAAGCCATCTCTCCCACTACTACAACGAGCATCATCTTTCATCCTTCCATCTATTTATTTTCTATTTTCCTTTCTCGGTCTCTACTACACGCACAAATGCGCGAGTGCACACACACATACAAATTAGGGGTATGGTGGTTGTCCGGATGTTAAAGTGAGGGGTGAGTGATTTCACTGCTCCTAAATCCAGCAGTCATAAAGCTGTCTCATCACTCAGACACACACACACACTCATACTGAGCGGACACGCACACACGCACACAGATTAAACTGTCCCCTCTGAGTTATACCATCATTATATGACCAGGGTTACAGTTGATCAATATGAGAAACACCTCCCTGCTTTACTAACACCCCCCCCCCCACACACACACACACACAAACACAAACTGCAAACAGACACACACACACACACGAGCATACACACAGACAACCACCCACATATGTATTTTGGATGCACTCAACCTCAAGGGAGTATGAGTAACAGAAACAAGAAAGAGAAAACACATTAATATGCACACACACACACACATGCATCACCTAGAGCGTAGAGGAGACACTACTCCCCCACCCCCCCCCACTAACACACACACACGTCAACAAACTTTTTCACATGGATGTTGGTTGTCCGACTCTCTTGCACACACACACACTGTCTGTCTTTAGATGGGGGATGTTGGTGGTGCACTCACAACTCGTAGTGGCTGGTGCTCATCTCTTTGACCAGGTTAAGGTAGAGGTTCACTGTGATCAGGCACACCCAGGCCAAGGCACTCCAGTCTGGAGGGAGGAATGGAGAGAGGGAAGAAGAAACAAGGTCATATTGCATCATCTATAACACAGAGGGGGGGTGTGTGTCTGTGCTGGTAAAGAGATTATGATGAATTATGGAGAGAGAGAGCGAGAGAGAGAGAGAGAGAGAGAGAGAGAGAGAGAGAGAGAGAGAGAGAGAGAGAGAGAGAGAGAGAGAGAGAGAGAGAAGAAAGAAAGGGATAGAGACAGAGAGAGGGGAGAAGAAAGAGAGAAGAGATATAATGATGAACAAAAGCCTCTCTTTCCCTAAATGTTTCTCTCGTCCACTCGTCCTCCCTCTCTCTGACATTGAGATAAGAACACTGTAGCATCTGTATGTGTGTGTATGTGTGTGTGATTATAGAGTTTGACAGGACAGGCTGGGCCAACTGTCAGATTGATGGATTCCCAGTTTCAGTCCCCCACACACACTTGGATTATTGTAATTTTGTCTAAATGTGTGTTGAGTGTTTGTGTGTGTGTTCAGTGTTGAGTGATGGTGTGCAGAAGCTTCTGTTTTGTCATTTATCCCCACTTATGATGACAGACAAACGGACAGACACTCCAGTTGTGGCAGCATATACAGTACACCTTACATAAGCACACACACCTTTGCAATACAATACTGTGTCTGTGTGTCATTGAGGATGAACTTCCTTTGCCCCCTCATTAATCTCTCTCCCCATTGTGTCATTCTCTCGCTATAGGAATAGAGGGCATTAATACCTGCTGCTGCTGCTGCTGAGGACTCAGAGGAAGAAAAGAGAGAGGGGGCACACACACACTGTATCTCTCTCAGGGGGACTTCTGTAGTTTAGTGTCCTCTGGCCCTTTTCACTCTTTTCTCGGTCTTCTCTTCTCCATCCTCGCCCACTGACTGTTGGCATAGCTCACTTCACGTTTACTTCACTCTCTTTTGCACTCTCCCCATCTCCTCCACTTCTCTCCCTCTCTATCACTGACCTCCATCCTCCTCCCCCTACCTTCCTATCCCTTCATGATAAACAGAACTGACATACAGCCACTGACCCCACCGCTGTAGTTCACTGCCCTTCTCCCAGTCAGCCCTGTAGGCTGTGTGTGTGTGCATGTGTTTACGTGTGTGTGTGTGTGTGTGTGTGTGTGCGCGTGTGTGTGTGCGTGCCCCAGCCCCGCAGGCTCTGTAGCTGAAGCTGAAAAGCCAGAGAGGAGCAGTGTTGAGTGCACTGAACAGTCTGCTGTGTTTCAGGGGTAAAACCTGAGTTACATAATTCCTGAGGTACAGAGCAGGGGGAGGTTAAGCCTAAATCAGGAGACGGTTTTCAGTAACTTAGAAGGTCATCGGAAAGACATATAGATCTTACTTCACATATTCAGTTAGTTTAAAAAGGACCTTAGAAGGTCAGGAGAACGTTAGATGTTCATCAGTGGCCGGTTGCACCAGTTGGTCGTAAGTGGGTCGTAACTCTATGTCCGACATAAAATGCGCTCTACGCCAGATCTGAAATGTATACCTGTTGCACCACCTGGGCGTAAGCCCTTCTATAGCTACGTAGGAGAGGGCAGGCGTAGGGTTGAGAGCAGGAGTAAGGTTTTAAACTGCAGAGAGCAGGTGCAGGGTTTTAAATTGGGACTATTTTCATCATGATATGCACAGAAAATAATAGCAATCTATATTTCCAAAAGGATGTGAGTCTCGTGTTCATATTTCACAACCTCCGCAGGCTTTTTGCGTTGCCTATGTGCGAGTCAATAGCAAAATAACACACTTGATTTATGCTACATTCTATCATGTTATACAACGGGTGGGTCTAATGCTGAATGCTGATTGGTTAAAACCGCAATCCAGCCGGTGTCTATTCCACAAGTTACCATCGGCTAAATCTATGACATTAAAATGCCTATTTACTCTCTTCCATCTGACTGCGCAATCCACTGTCTCATCAGCCCAGCCAGGCAATTTATAAACTTGATGTTCACTATAAAAAGCATCTGGACATTATCTCACATTCTTTTAGACTAACATTTTGTTTTCAACAGCGGAGATTTGCATAAACCTTGCTGTCTGTCTCTCTGACATTTGCAACATTGTTTCAATATTCAAATTCGATCTCCAGCTGTCCCATAGTAATGAACGTGTCGGGAGTCGGGATGAGACAGACAGGCAATCATTTTTATGGATATATACAAAGAACTATCAATAAAAACAGGTTATTCTGGCTGCACTGTTTGATGTGACTGTAAGTTAGTCGTAGTTGGCTAGCTAGCAAGCAAGGGATAAGAACGTTACCAGCCAGCATTTAGAACGAACGACATGGTCGGGTCCATAGATACAGAACAAAAAAACTCTGGCAACCGAACCGATAGAACGAACGACCAGCCGGCTTGGGTAGCAACCCTAGATTTGTGTCGGGACTTTATCTTGTGGAAGGATGAAATAGTATGAATAAATTCATCAAAATAACATTTTTAATGTAAATATGTCAATCATTATTTAAATATGTTGGTAACCAGTTGTATAAAAGTGATAATGCCCTCGAAGCCGGTGTTCAGAGGATATATTGGCACGGTTTGCCGACCCTCGACTTCGTCTCAGGCTTAACAACACCCATGCCAATATATCCTCCAAACACCGGCTTCGAGGGCATTATATTATCACTTAACTAAATGTGTCTGATCAGTGATAGATTAGCAAACGAATAGACCAGCTACCACCACTACTTATTTGCCCAGCCAGAGATCAAATAACCAAATATACAGACAGAGATTCAGTGAAACAAAATCACATTGATTGATTATCAGAGAAGTCTAGGGCTTTTGGTTGGGATATAGGCTAGGCTACTATGCGAGTGAAAAGCAAAATAATCCACTTGTTATACTAGGCTACATAACATGTTCTGATCAGCGCTAATAGATGAGCAAACAAGGTAGACTAAAGATTATCATCATGAACACTCACCTCAATATAGCTAACATTTTCCCAGCCTAATTGTAACCAAATATCCAAACGGAGATTCAGTGAAAACAAAAATCTGACATTGATTTATCAAGACGAGTCGCCACGCTTGTCTCAAAGCAGCGCGGTGCTGAAATTATAGTTGACCAGACACGTCTATTGCTTTAAATGATTTAAAACAGTTGGATGACTTTGGGAGTTTCAGTAAAGCAACAATTTGATACATGCCTTTAATGACATTAGCCTACTTTAGTCAGTGATATTTCCACAGTAATTATTTATTGAGCCATCCAGTTGTGGTGAAGAAAATGTGCATGCATAGCGGTGGGCTTTGCGAAGTGATGGGCGATAGTGACATGCCTCCCAAAGTTTAGAACTGCCATGAGGATGGTAATAATATGCCATTTAGCAGACGCTTTTATCCAAAGCGACTTACAGTCATGTATGCATACATTTTTACGTATGGGTGGTCCCGGGGATCGAACCCACAACCCTGGCGTTACAAGCTCCATGCTCTACCAATTGAGCTACAGAGGACCACAAGCCTACTAACGGGCACTGCCTAGCAGGCATCATTTTGAAGCATCAAATCTCATGAACATGCATTGCTTATGCCGGACATAGCTAAGACTAGTCTTATTTTTGATTGGTGACAGCAGATGTAAATTCTGATCCCGAAGTCGGACGTGGCTACGCCCGACCTAGCATTTAAGACCAACTTTTTTGCACCCACTTGGTGAAACCAGCCCCAGTATCTTAGGTCATCAGTAAGTTAGATGTGATTAGTAATTTAGGACTAGGTTGAGAGAAAGTCAGAAATAGATTGTAAAGAAAGCTTGGGTAAGAAGCAGTATATTAGGAGGTCAGTCAAAGTAAAGAGTCAGTAGGTGATGTGAGCTTTAGGGAAGGTGTTTGTAAGGGATATGTAGGGAACAGGTGAGGGGTAGTGTATGTGAGGGGTGACGGGAAATCTTACCAAAATAAGTGAGCCACCAGGCCTGGAAGTTACACAGACTCCCCTCTGGATGGGTATCACCCTGAGGAAGGAGAGAGGGAAGAGGTCACTCTGTAGCTCTAGTGTGTATGTGCTTATGGGAACATGTGTGTGTGTGTGTGTGTGTGTGTGTGGTGACAGTCACTCACCATGACATACGCTACACTATCAAAGAAGGCCGCTACTGTCAGACTGCAAATCATCTTCTGTAGAGAGACAGAGAGTGATGGAGAGATAGTAGAGAGAGAGATAAATGGAGAGGGAGGGAGGGAGAGAGAGAAAGATAACAGTGTGAGAGAGGCCAGATGGTCCACTTATCCTGTGGTCTGGGGTTGACTTGGGGATCGATCCCCAGGTCCAGCCCTACCCACGCTAATCTCATTACTCACAATAGGGCTGAGAGCCCCTCTTCACCTCACACACAGATACACGCACACACACACACACACGCTGCACAGACACAAACACATACATTTACACAAATATTTACACACATACCAGGGTTTCTGTTAGGTCAATGTGGCACCTGGCATTTGACCGGCAACAATTTAATTTACCGGACATTTGAGAAATCTGCCGGACCCATATGCATGAGGAGTGTAACCTAATTAGGGCGTCCACCCATGGTGCTCAGAATGACAGAAATCACATTTAGATTATGGCAATTAATAGTAACAGAAATAGCCTTTTCCAAACAGACTCTGGGACAGTTGTGGGACGACAGATCCTAAATTCATACAACCAGTAGTTCTAGGCTACATGAAAAAAAGACATAAAAAACCAATGAGTCTGATGCAACAGATCAGAACGTTTTGCTTAAAATGTTGATAAACTATTATTTATTCACATTATAAGCGATGCGCACACGGCAGTAGTCTACGTGAGAATGTTCGTTCCATAATGCAATTACCTGGAAAACACAAAAGGGCACTGCACATGCGAGCGGTTTCATGCGACAGAGATGAAAACATCCGTTAGAAATTTAGAAAGAGAGGAGATCTAATAGGCTACTTTGAAGCAAGTTAAGACATGCCTCATAATATGTATTAAAACGTTCAGGTTTCAAACAATTAAGTATATGTTTTCAAAATGCATAGCCTATTGCCTCCAGCTCACTGCAACATGGTGTGTGACGCGCTGATGAAGCCTGCCTTCCGTTGTCATTTGAGATGCTGCTGCAGCAGCAGTTCTCTCGCTGTCTGACAGATTTTCAGCTCAAAGGCTCTGTATCTGTATGTTGTATGCGTGTGATAAATAAGATACATAACGAATATACTATAGCCTACACACGCGCTAATTTAATTCCAATAAATAATGCAAATGAATCTATAGACCGATAAGCATGACCAGTAAAATGTATTTACATCGACTGGTATTTCCATAAATGAATAGGCTAAAAAGCATTATTTCGCAATGGGATTTTTTTCTACTTCTCCTGGACAAGTTGCCGCTGCAAATTTTATTTATCTGCTTTTCTAGTTTTTTTATAGACCAAAAGCTGGCTATTACTGGCTAACGGAAACCCTGACACATACACACATAGCTCAGAGCCTCTCACACAGTCCGACCTTTTCCTTTAATAAACTCTGAGAGACTTGACAAAATGACAAAGTGTAAAAACAACTTTCTGTTCTGATGTGCGAGAGACAGAGAGCGAGAGAAAAAGAGAGAGAGGTCGTGGGGGTAGAGGGGTGAGGTACAGTTCCAGAGGTAATAGGATCCGTCAGTGTCGTAGACTAAGCTGTCATTTACTCCAGATTAGGAGGATAACAGAACAGAATGCAGCTAAACTTGCTCCACAGTCATCACAAACATTAATACACACACATATGCACGCACGCGCACAAATACACACACACTCACAAAACATGCATACATACATACAAACCACATTATCTCTTGAAATTGAAAGAGAGCAAGGTAATGTTAGTTTAAACATTGCCTAAATGTGGCCTTAAGGCATCTACACATCTATTAAACTACAGCCACCTAAATATCGATGATGCATTGGGTTGTTTTTTCATAACTCAGACCAACTGTCCGTGGCCCATTCTACATGTTGAATTGGGACCAACTATACGCAACTATGTCCAGCGGCAAACAACTGAGACTACACACAGGACAGATTCTTAGAACGACCTTCCATAGACAGTTGGGTTGGCTGTAGTTGGATAGATGTGTACAGTAGAAGCCTTAAAACTATTAGGTGCAGATTCACCAGTGGAGAAAGACTTTTCACTTTAATTGGAGAGGGAAAAACACAATCCTGCAATCATTATCAGATACAGACCATGAGTCAATTAGAGCAATAATTGATACATTTGTACATTTCAATTACGCTGTGATTTGTCATGAGCAGCGTAACAGACTTGCTATGGCACAGAGGTAAGGATTCAGATGCACTTCAAAACACACAGACACACATAAATTACCTGGGCCAAGGAGTGATACCGGCGCAGTAGCCAGATTACAAACAGCATGAAAAAGCTGAGGAGAGAGTAAAGAGACAATTGTTCATATGACACAATCCTGCTTAGCTCTGCATTCCCTGCATTCTTTCAATACATAGCTTTGGCTTACCTTCCTATATAACTCAGTAAGGCTAGGTATAGCTTTACCTATGATATCTATTGATATGAAAGAGCAGTGCACTTCCCGTTGATCTACATCAATGATGTATACTGAACAAAAATATAAATGCAACATGTAAAGTATTGGTCCCATGTTTCATGAACTTAAATAAAAGATCCCAGAAATTTTCCATATGCACAAAAAGCTTATTTCTGTTAGTGAGTATTCCTAATTTTTCAAGATAATCCAGCCTCCTGACAGGTGTGGCATATCAAGAAGCTGATTAAACAGCATGATTACACAGGTGCACCTTGTGCTGGGGACAATAAAAGGCCACTCTAAAATGTGCAGTTTTGTCACACAACACAATGCCACAGATGTTTTAAGTTTTGAGGGAGCATGCAATTGGCATGCTGACTGCAGGAATGTCCACCAGAGCTGTTGCTAGAGAATGTAATGTTAATTTCTCAACCATAAGCCCCCTCCAACATCATTTTAGAGAATTTGGCAGTACGTCCAACCGGCCTCACAACCGCAGACCATGTCTAACCACGCCAGCCCAGGACCTCCACATCTGGCTTCTTCACCTACGGGATCGCCTTAGACCAGCCACCGGACAGCTGATAAAACTGTGGGTTTGCACAACCGAAGAATTTCTGCACAAACTGTCAGAAACCGTCTCAGGGAAGCTCATCTGCGTGCTCATCGTCCTCACCAGGGTCTTGACCTGACTGCAGTTCTGCATCGTACCCAACATCAGTGGGCAGATGCTCACCTTCGATGGCCAATGGTACGCTGGAGAAGTGTGCTCTTCACGGATGAATCCCGGTTTCAACTGTACCGGTCAGATGGCAGACAGTGTGTATAGCGTTTTGTGGGCGAGCAGTTTGCTGATGTCAACGTTGTGAACAGAGTGCTCCATGGTGGCGGTGGGTTTATGGTATGGGCAGGCATAAGCTACGGACAACGAACACAATTGCATTTTATCGATGATAATTTGAATGCACAGAGATACCGTGACGAGATCCTGAGGCCCATTGTCGTGTCATTTATCCGCCGCCATCACCTCATGTTTCAGCATGATAATGCACAGCCCCATGTCGCAAGGATCTGTACACAATTCCTGAAAGCTGAAAACATCCCAGTTCTTCCATGGCCTGCATACTCAGACATGTCACCCACTGAGCACGTTTGGGATGCTCTGGATCTACGCGTACCACAGCGTGTTCCAGTTCCCGCAACTTCGCACAGCCATTGAAGAGGAGTGGGACAACATTCGACAGGCCACAATCAATCATCAGCCTGATCAACTCTATGCGAAGGAGATGTGTTGCGCTGCATGAAGCAAATGGTGGTCACACCAGATACTGACTGGTTTTCTGATCCATGCCCCTACCTTTTTTTAAACGTATCTGTGACCAATAGATGCATATCTGTATTCCCAGTCATGTAAAATCCATAGATTAGGGCCTAATTTATTTATTTCAATTGACTGATATCCTTATATGAACTGTAACTATATTTTTGTTCAGTGTATATAATCTCTGGATGACTGACAGGGGGCGCTGTATTAAAGCCACAGCGCAGCCATCTTGGAAACTATAGAAATGTATTTATTAATGGCTACATTTGTTTTTGCCACATTTATTATATTACAGACATCTTAATGCGTACTTTTAAATTATATTATCTGGTAAACTTTCAAATAAAAAAATTAAAACATATAAAAACATTTTCCTTAAAGTACTTTTTTTTTGACAGTACTAATGTTACTGTCCCCACTACAAAAAAATAAAATAACTAAATACATGTAATTTTGTCCTTGAAACCTTGAAATAATGTAAAATTCCATTAATTCCTATGGAGGACTGCTCCTACTGGGGAGTGACAATATGACGACCGGTGTCTTCAAAGCCTCTCAATGGCCAATACATAGCATCCGCAATCCAAGGTTTATACATATCATTGATCTACATGGATTATTATCCAATGCAATAATCCGCTACCCTTGACCCCTGATCCTAACCCAGCCACCAACAACTAAAGATTCCACTCTTCCCTGCTTCATCACATCATCAGTGAATAGCGGAATTAAGGCCAGCCAAATCCTTTAACACAGGCTTCTTTAATCCTGGTCCTGAAAAACCACAGATTATTTTGCTTTAACCCAGCACTAGCACACCTAATTCCACTAATCAAAGGCTTGAAGATATGACATTGATTTAATTTAATCATGTGTGTTTTTTCATGTGTGTTTTTTTTTACACACAAAATAATTTGGGCAACAGGGCTCTTCATCCAGGAGGGGATTGAATGTCTCTGCTGTAAGCAAGAAGCTTGATCTTGACATCTAGCCACTTAGCCAACAAGTTAGCAAACCAAATGCATAGCTGGAGCCCTGAGCTGGATATCATTTATTTGACACCTCTTAGATGTGTTATAGTTATACTTAACTTATAGTTAGTTATAAGCAGTGGCGTAGCACTCACCCCCGCGAGGCGGGAGTGCCCACAACCCCCCCGGTACTGAAAATATACCATCAAAATACCCCGGTATACGGTATAAACGGTATATCGCCCAAGCCTAGTGAGTACTGGGATGGAACTGAGGCCTACAAACAATGTAGGTCCCTTTGGATTGAAGAACGCTACTTTGAAACAAAGCCAAGAGATGCCAATCGGTTTATTATCTTAATTAAATCTCCTCATAAGAATAGCTATTTGATTAATTGGGTAATGAAGTAAAAGGTGGTTGAACTAATACTCACCATCCTATCAGTGAGAAGGTGCCTGTGGCTCGCTTCACTGTGAGAATCACCACCTGTGAAGGGGAACACAACATTTGGTAAGGCTTCATTTTACAGGCGGCTTTATTTTATGATTCTGTTTCAGGTGGTTTAACACATGTGAATTTGGTCGGGATGCCCAAAAAGTTACATATTGCAGCTTTAAGCTACAAATTATTTTACATTTTACTCATTTAGCAGATGCTCTTATCCAGAGCGACTTACAGTTAGTTAGTTATATATATATATATATATATATATATATATATATATATATATATATATATATATATATATTTAAAAAAAATAATCATACCCCCCGTGGGAAGCGAACCCACAACCCTGCCGTTGCACACGCCATGCTCTACCAACTGAGCTACATCCCTGCCGGTCATCCCCTCCCCTGCCCTGGACGACGCTGGTCCAATTGTGCGCCGCCCCATGGGTCTCCCGGTCGCGACCGGCTATGACAGAGCCTGGATTCGAACCAGGATCTCTAGTGGCACAGCTAGCACTGCGATGCAGTGCCTTAGACCACTGCGCCACTCAGGAGTCTATTTTGACAGCTGTAATTAACTGTCCATTGATCAGCACAGCAATTGATAAAACAGGACCATGTTTGAAACACAAGTGGTTCTGAGCTTATGTCAATATTACACAGGTAAGCTAACAGTTACAGAAATCAGGAATGCAGGCAGGCTCTATCTATCTCAGCTACCGTGTCCAACAGCTACTGTGTCTTGTTGTTATTTTGGGCACCTACTGACCAAAAAACTATGTTATTATGATTATTATTTTTCAATGACATGTATTGCTAAAATAAAGGTTTAAGGAAATACAGGCAGGCATCACATTACTACAAGACAAAACAGCTCACTCAATCAAGGATGATGGACTTGTAAGTATAAAAGCAAAGCTTGCTTTCATTTAATTAAAAAAAGCATGAAAAGGTAGCGTAATGGGATAATGTCTTACTGTGGTGTGTGAAGATTCCAATAATTTACCTTGTATACGGTACAAATCACATTATTGTGGAAGCATCTCTTCTAAGGGTATGAATTAGGCTGTTTGAGAAGGTTTTGAATCCTAAGCAACCTGCCTACACATAGTTTGAAGTACAATACCAACATAGCTACTGCTTTCGGCTTCAGACAAATGCCTACTTCTCACTAAAAACGTAATATTTTGTTTTTAATAGCAATTAATAGGTAGGCTAACAAAAAATGTACCATGTGAGTAAATACCACGTTTAAGTGATAATGCCCGAGAAGCAGGTGTTTGGAGGATATATTGGCACGGGTGTTGTTAGGCCCGAGACTAAGTCGAGGGCTGGCAAACCGTGCCAATATATCCTCCAAACACCGGCTTCGAGGGCATAATCACTTCTATACAACGGGTTAACAACATATTCAAATAATGATTGACATACACTACCGGTCAAAAGTTTTAGAACACATACTCATTCAAGGGTTTTTCAATTTTTTTCCTATTTTCAACATTGTAGAATAATAGTGAAGAATTCAAAACTATGAAATAACACATAAGGAATCATATAGTAACCAAAAAAATTTGTTAAACAAATCAAAATATATTTTATATTTGAGATTCTTCAAATAGCCACCCTTTGCATTGATGACAGCTTTGCACAGTCTTGGCAGTCAGAAGGAACAGACTAAATAGGCATTTTAAGTCATAGATTTAGCCGGTGGTAACTTGTGGAATAGACACAGGCTTGAATTAAGTTTTAACCAATCAGCATTCAGGATTAGACCCAAACATTGTATAATAAAAATAGTAGAATCTCAATTAAACTTAAAACAACATTTCAAGACATAGGCCTAAGGGCGCATTGACTTTAACCTATAGTAAACCACTGTAAATCATCTGGAGGTAGGCTAATCAAAATTACACTCCTGGTTTAGGGCCCTATAAAATGTGTTTCATTTTTTGCCTGATTATTTTTTCCCAAATTCCGTTTTCTCCATTTTGTTTTTCCAGGTTTCCGTTTATCCACGTTTTTTCTGGTTTTCACTTTTTTAATAGAAGAAATTGATGTTCTTAGTCCACAACAATGCTTAAACCACATCAGGAGACGACTTTGAGGTCTAAGAATAATCTAAGAAATGTTTATTCCTGGGTGTAGTTACTCTTTAATTAAAGTGTGCACCAGCCAGAGACCGTTGTTTCGTTAGCAATGTTTCTGTAGCGCTCATGTGCTTGCAGAGTTTGCTAAACAAATGGCTACCGAATTGACGCAAATAATCATGAGGCATAGGCTACTTTGTAGTTAACATTTAACTGAGAAGGTTTTTGGGAAAGCATTTCCATCTCTACCAGAAGGTTATGATTAGCATCATTGCTAAGGGCTAAAGTGTAGACATACGCACACACCGCACGCGCACACACACAACAGAGAGATAAGGATCAACCTAGAGGAAACCTGTTTTACATTAGCATGTACCTGTCACTCTGTGGGAGCCCTTGTTTCAACGGCATGCATGGTTTTATAACCTAGGGCCTAGGTAGGACTATGTGCTTTGGCTTGCATCCAAACTATAAACATGAGAGAGCGAGAGCGAGAGAGAGAGAGAGAGAGAGAGAGAGAGAGAGAGAGAGAGAGAGAGAGAGAGAGAGAGAGAGAGAGAGAGAGAGAGAGAGAGAGAGAGAGAGAGAGAGAGAGAGAGAGAGAGAGAGAGAGAGAGAGAGAGAGAGAGAGAGAGAGAGAGAGAGAGAGAGAGAGAGAGAGAGAGAGAGAGAGAGAGAGAGAGAGAGAGAGACATGCACACATACAGAGAGGGGGACAAACAGAGAGAGAGAGCAAGACAGATACAAAGAGAGAGTTGAGAACGTGAAACATGTATAACAGCTAAATAGCACCCTCAAGCATCTTGAGGGGCCCTCCATTCGGGGCTGAGAGAATCATTGAACACACACGACAAAGATACACACCAACACACACGTCTGCACGGCAGTCAGCAGAACAGGGCTGCTGTGAGTGATCTTCCACAGTGACAGTGTTGCCCATGGGAGAGATAGGCACAGAGAGCTGGCAACCTGATTAATAATAAAGACCACGGCCCGGTTCACAAAAGCATCTTAAGGCTAAGTTCACTGTTAAATCCCAAAGCTGTTTCCAAAAACAATAATACTAAAGTTGCACTTAAAAACGCTTGTTATTTACTGACTGCCTCAGACCACCCGTAGAACAGCTAAGTTAGATGCTTTTTGCGTCACTTTATACACAGAAGATCTCCCCTAAACACAGAATCAAGAAGTTTATCTGTCTCTCTGTGACCGACAAGAACTCCAGAACGAAGTTGACAACAAATACAAAGTTACCAATATCTTTGCAATTGTTATAAACAGAGGATACAAATATGCTTCAAATGAAAATTGAGATGACTGCATTAAAAGACAAATAGAGTATAGGCTACATGCCTATATACATGTACACTACATGACCAAAAGTATGTGGACACCGGCTCGTCGAACATTTCATTCCAAAATCATGGGCATTAATATGGAGTTGGTCCCCCCTTTGCTGCCATAACAGCCTCCACTCTTCTGGGAAGGCTTTCCACTAGATGTTGGAACATTGCTGCAGGTCCTTGCTTCCATTCAGCCACAAGAGTATTAGTAAGGTTGGGCACTGATGTTGGGTGATTAGGCTTGGCTCGCAATCGGCGATCTAATTCATCCAAAAGGTGTTCGATGGGATTGAGGTCAGGGCTCTGTGCAGGCCAGTCAAGTTCTTCCACACCGATCATGACAAACAATTTCTGTATGGACCTCGCTTTGTGCACAGTCATTGTCATGCTGAAACAGGAAAGGGCCTTCTGCAAACTGTTGCCACAAAGTTGGAAACACAGATTCGTCTAGAATGTCATTAGCTCCCTTCACTGGAACTAAGAGGCCTAGCCCAAACCAAAAAAAAACCAGCCCCAGACCATTATTCCTCCTCGACCAAACTTTACAGTTGGCACTATGCATTGGGCCAGGTAGCGTTCTCCTGGGATCCGCCAAACCCAGATATGTCTGTCGGACTGACAGATGGTGAAGCATAATTCATCACTTCCACTGCTCCAGAGTCCAATGGCGGCGAGCATTACACCACTCCAGCCGTCACTTGGCATTGCACATGGTGATCTTAGGCTTGTGTGCAGCTGCTCGGCCATGGAAACCCATTTCATGAAGCTCCTGACTAACAGTTCTTGTACTGACGATGCTTCCAGAGGCAGTTTGGAACTCGGTAGTGAGTGTTGCAACCGTGGACAGACGATTTTTATGCGCTACGCTCTTCAACACTCGGCGGTCCCGTTCTGTGAGCTTGTGTGGCCTACCACTTCGAGGCTGAGCCGTTGTTGCTCCTAGACGTTTCCACTTCACTATAACAGCACTTACAGTTGACCGGGGCAGGTATAGCAGGGCAGAAATGTGACTGACTTGTTGGAAAGGTGGCATCCTATGACGGTGCCACGTTCAAAGTCACTGAGCTCTTCAGTAAGGCCATTCTACAGCCAATGTTTGTCAATGGAGATTGCATGGCTGTGTGCTCGATTTTATACACCTGTCAGCAACTGGTGTGGCTGAAATAGCCGAATCCATTAATTTGAAGGGGTGTCCACATACTCTTGTATATATAGTGTACTCTGTCGTAGCCGGCCGCGACTGGGAGACCCATGGGGCGGCGCACAATTGGCCCAGCGTCGTACAGGGTAGGGGAGGGAATGGCCGGCAGGGATGTAGCTCAGTTGGTAGAGCATGGCTTTGCAACGCCAGGGTTGTGGGTTCGATTCCCACGGGGGGCCAGTATGAAAAAATACATTTTAAAAATGTATGCACTCACTAACTGTAAGTCGCTCTGGATAAGAGCGTCTGCTAAATGACGTAAATATAAATGTACTTCAATCATATTGAAATAAATTACATGTTAATTAAATTGAGTTATATTTCGGTAATTGTAGGCTACCGTCTGAAAATGTTGCCTCAATATATTTCATGATGTGTAACAATATGTGCGCAATGATGTGCCAAATCTTGATTGAGTGAATTTTTATAGGTCATTATACGGCAATGCTTATAAGTATTAGGCACATTAGAATAAGCCGCCTCAATCTTTGCAGCCATAGGAGATAATCTCTCTCTAGAAGCTGATCTGTCGTCAGTATTGTGGAATAGTTTGAATGGTAAGGTAAGATTTTATTGGAGATAGCTGATCAGAGAGCAACGTTGTTTTTCTTTCGATCCTATCAGTATCGACATATGCCTCAACGACGTACTTAGCAAATGTTCTCTCTGTGTGGTGTTTTGGGAAATGCATGTTACATCTTTGGCCGTTGTAGGAACGATGCATCATTAAAAACACTCATAAACCTAAGTTCCATCACTATCTGGAAACTGGGCCGCTGGAATTCAATCACAACCACCATAGCAATGTTTACACCATGTCTTTGTTTACAAACTAGTAATCACACAACCACACTTCTTATCCTGAAAAACTTAAAGCATCTACAAGGACTGTAGTTTTTTTCAGTTTCACATGATTTTGTTTGACTATAGGATAAAAACTAGGCCTACTGTAAAAACTACCACAAAACGGGATCAATTAATTTGCACACCAAATGGCCATATTTACATAATATGTTTGCATCAGTGCAACATTTGCATCAGGGTTGGGGTTGATTCTATTTTGATTCTGTAAATTCAGGAAGTGATTTGAAATTCTAATTCAATCATTGAAAAATCAAATGCCCTATATATGGGTTAGGCTAAGCCTATTAGGCCTACAGATCTAAATCTGTCACAGGCCTATTTGGCAACGGGGCATCTTTAACAAGGTTGGCTGATTAGGAAGACAGCTTCCGATGTTAATGTGAGCGATTGCACGTCTGCCAAACTGTGGTTCATGTGGGCTCTAGGCTGGACAACATTACTGCAGCATTCCTGTGAAAAAGTAGGCCACTGCACTGTCTGTCTGTTTACACCTGATGACAACTTGGAGCTGAGCGGTTCATGTGAGATGCTGTCTAGATACAGATAATAAGAACAAATCATAAAACATTGGATCAGATTGCAAAGCCATTACTGCAGCGTTCATGTGTAAATTAGGCAATTGCTTTTACTGTCTGTATACACCCAATGACAACTTTGAGCCAGGTGTTTTGCGTGAGATGCTGTTTCAACAGCCTACATACAGAGACAGCCATTAAGACACACACATACAATGTTGGATCTGAATGCAATGCTTTCCAGCACTGCCCATACACACTTGCAATTGCCCTGAGAATAGTGTGGTCCAGTGTGTGTGTGTGTGTGTATCATCAGTGCTCTGATGGTGAAGAAGGTGACCACTGCTGATGTTGTTCTCTACCATCAAAACACCATGATAAGAGACAGTGAGCACGGTTACATGCGCACACAATAACGTGATTATTGTGGATAGTCCAGTTAATACAATAGCTCGTTTAAAACGTTTACATGCTTTGCAAGAAGGATTTCCCTAATAATCCTGTTTACATGGACACATCTGAAATCAGGCTACTGATGGGACTTTTGATAAACGTGAAAAATATTTATGCATACTTTCAGTTTTTCCGAACTCACTTCACTCGCGGGTAAAAGGCGCTGCATGGTCAATCTGTCGTCTGCATTGGCCGTGCAGCATTTACGGTGATATGGCCTCTGCAGAAGTCAGGGCATTCATACTTCTTGCGCTTCGCGAAGTACCGCAGAACTGTTGTGAAGGAAGTTGTCAAGGAAGTGAGTTTGTGTTTATACAGGACCTCCCGCCAACCAATCATGTCAATGTGGAGCTTTACGGAGCCCTCCTCATTGTTACAAAAGTTGAGCTGCTATGGAGGTCATTTTGGCCTCTGTATGCTTCCAGAGGCTACGCCATTGCGTTACACCAGACGTATGGCACCTCCGACCACATTTTCGGATCAAGCATATATTGGCTTTAAGAGGGAAGTTTGTGCTACTCCGTGGCACATGCGCAGTTCAAATACACCACTGGAATGGCGATTAAGATGTCCTAATAATTCGAAAGATTGCTCAGAAAACCAGGTGTTTTAATCGGCGTATACTTACTTCGATTATGACCTTACGCCAATTAAGATAAGCAGAGTAAGGTGTTTACATGACTAATGCCATACTCGGCCTTCTGCCATAATCAGTTTAATATCGAATTATTAGTGTGCATGTAAACGTACTCAGTAAGATAGCATCAAACATAAACACCCCCACAAATAGCATAGGGACGCTGAAACCAGTGAACACCAGCTATCACAAATAAGTCTGCTATGATCATGTTATGATAAGGAATTATGGTCAATAGAAAAAACATAGCTTGCTACTCACTTGTCATTATTCAAGTCAGTCAGAGTAACTGACAACACCAAGGCCACACTTGGCCAGCATCCACAAGTTGTTAGCCAGCTTGCTATTAGCTAACCAACCAACTACCTACAGTATGTTACCCATTTTAATACCAGTCGGTCACTAACTAGCCAACCTTCTAGATAACTAAACAATGAGTTGCTTAAAGCTGTCAGCACCAGTCACGTTTATTATTGGTAAACACAGACGGTTAGAATAAACGATGAATCTGTCAACAAAAAAAGCAAGTTAGCTTGCTAGATAACTGGTTATCTACCCATGCCCATTGCATATTGTTGTTACTATACGAAACTACTTACACATCGATTGTCGTCAGAATCTGTATTAAAGAAAATACAGCGTCTACTGTTGTTATTTAATGGAATTATATTGTTACTATCCATTTCTTTTTACAATTTGCTAGCAATGTCTAGATGTTTTGACGTAGCTACACACCATGTGAAATTTGATGACATCAACTTCCTAGCTAGCTACAGTGCACGGCTAAGGACAAACAGAATGGACGCTGCAAACGCAAAGAGATCTTCTTCTTTGGTATTATGGTGTTCGCACATTTAGTTTGTGCATGCCGCCACCTACTGTGTTACATTTGAACATTTTGTGATACAAAAATTAAAAGGAAGGGGGAAAAAGAAAAAATTGCACCACCAACTAACCCTACACCTATATACCACAATTTCATAAAAAAATTAAAATCCCCACCCCATTCCGCTACTTTGACCCTGACTGATTATACACCAGGCCGACGGCCTGGGAGGACGGGACTAGTTCGTTCAACACACCTTGTAAACTCTTTTGAAATAAAACCTCGTACGCCCAAGTTCTTCTCTGCAGCTGCCACCACAACATCTATTTTCTGTGATTTATGTTCAATTTCTGCGGTACAGTTGACAGCC
Organism: Coregonus clupeaformis; assembly: GCF_020615455.1. Lineage (NCBI taxonomy): Eukaryota > Metazoa > Chordata > Actinopteri > Salmoniformes > Salmonidae > Coregonus > Coregonus clupeaformis. The sequence goes on along the minus strand of NC_059231.1, from coordinate 25,860,987 downwards.
ATGGCAATGAATGCTAAGAAGTCAACCTTACAGAAGCACAAATTCATTTCACTCTGTATTGGCCTCGACCTACTACTCACCCTTGACCCATCATCCTCTACCCTCTCCACTGCCTCAGCATATGACACCTTCTATTCTACTCTGACCCTGGCAACCTCAACCTGTCTCTCTCGCACCGGGCACTTCTGACCCCAGCAACATGGACACCCCCACAATTTACACAAGATTTTTCCACCAATACTACACATCCCTTTGTCCCATGCTCTCCTGCACACTTCTCACATCTAGGGATCTCCCTCCTACACACTTCTGCAACATGACCATAAACCTGGCATCTGAAACACGTTAGTGGGTTTGGCACAAAAGATCTCATGGAATAACTGACATATTCTAACATGACTGCATCAGGTAAAGACTCTGCTTCAAAACTCAAAAAGACAGACAGTGTCTTCTAAGTTTCACCATGCACGCCACCAGGTCTACGTTGCACCAAACGGCGGGCGTCACAAATCAGGTTTCCATCCATCCTTTTTAAGCGAGTAAAGTACATGTGGGATAAAAAATGGAATGGAAACAGAACATTTGTCGGTAAACTTTGCAAATGTCGACAAAACAAAATACGCTAGACAAGGTGGGATCTGTAAGTGTCTGTAAAATTCATTATGCTAGAAATGTCAGTGGAAACGCTTTTATGCGCAAATATTGATATAATAACCATCATATCGAAAGTAAACTTGGAGTCACATGTGACATGTTGTGTGGTCCTCCCACTACGACTCATTGGGAAAGCATACCGTTTATTAAGCTAAAGATGAAATAAGTGATGATGAACTTCACAGGCTGGTAAAAGTGCAAGGTGATGACCTTCATGCTTCTTTCCAATAAATTTCAATAATCTTATTCTGATGACATGATCAATGGTGACTAGCTTATCTCGCTCTTTTGTCCATAATAATCTCATCATGTAGGCTATACCCACACTGTATCTGTGAGCGCACATGCCAATACCAGAGTGGGCACACTCGCTATTTAACGCAACATTTGTTGTGAGAAAACCATAAGTAGAGTTGAAAATGTGATGTATTTTTTATTCGGTACATGGGAAATTAACAGCAAAAGTTATTTTTTTGTGCACTACGTCATCATGCACATCCTTTTATCCACAACAAGTCAATTTGATGGAAACATCTCTGGTGGGAAAATGTGCATATTATTTTTATGCAGATTTTTGAATATTTGCATGAATATCTGTCACCAATTGGATAGAAATCTAGCTACAGACATAGGGAATCTTCCATTTCAGTTGCTCCACCTCAACACTTAACACCACCCTAGTAATCACTCCTTTAAAAGGCACCCTGCTCCAGAGAGCAAAAAAAGTCACAGGTCTTGTCCATAGGCGTGTGACGGGAAACGCCCGCTCCCTCTGGATGGAAGAAACACAGAAAATCATTAGAAGTCCACTTCGAGCTACCTTCACCGATTTAACATATATTATTTTGGAAGCTATAGAAATGTATTTATTAATATCTACATTTATTTTTGCCAAGCATACTTTTCATTTATATTATCTAAGCTAAACTTTCAAATAAAATTTTTTTAACATATAAAAACATTTTCCTTAAAGTATATATATTTTTTATTAGTAATGTTACTGTCCTCACTACAACAATAAAATACTTAAATACATTTAATTTGATCTTTGAAACACTTAATTGAAATACTGTAGAATTCCATTCATTCCTATGGAGGACTGCTCCTTCTGGGGAGTGCCAATATGGCCGACAGGTGGCTTCAAAGCCTGTCAATGACCAATGAATAGCTTCAGCAATCCAGGGTTTGTATACAGTACTTTATTGGTATTGACCCTTGAGATGAGGTTCTCTCTTCTTATGCAGACCGTAGCTAACCCTTTCACATGAAATTATACTTGTCAGTAAGATGTAGGTCTATCTTCGTGCATGTGCAAGAGATAAAGTCTGGTGGCCAGCCAGGCATATGGAAAAATCAAGAGTCACCCTCATTTGTTGTAAACATTGAGGTTGTAAATCTGCTAGCCGATAATAACAAGTTGTTATCATTATCACTGAGGATGTTTTAAAAACCAAATACATACATTTTATTATCAAACACAAACATAGCAATTGAGCTATACAGAGCAATTTAGCTATAACTTTGGCTTGAAAAGGGATAGGTGACAGAGAAGTGACCAAATGATGAGGAATCCGGAGGAGAGCAAACCCGACATGTTGCAACACTAATTAGAGAGATAGTATGAGGAAGAATACTGTGGGGGGTGTGACTACTGTAAAGGTACAGCATGTCTTCAGGTATTAGCCAATGGGTAAGAGGCGTTGCTCTAGGTATCTAGACTTAAACTGGTTCTGTTCTGTTCAATGCTATTGTGCTTCACCACAATGGAATCTGCTATAGGGATGGGACTCGGAAACTGAGTTGGTGCTGACCTCATGCCAAAGACATTTTTAGAAACCTGAAATGAAGATTCAGTCTTTCGATATGCAGCAGTCCTGTGTGTTTTTGTATGTGAGTATGTATGTATGTGTGTATGTGGTAAGTGCAAGGTAACATTGTTAGTTTGTGATTGATTTAGTTTAGTTTTTTGTGTAATAATAAGGTCAGTGTTTGTCTGTGATAGGTGTGCCTTTGTATGTGTTTGTTTGTGTGTGTCTGTGTGTGTGTGTGTGTGTGTGTGTGTGCGTGCTTTCGTGCGTGTGTATGTGATGTGTGTGTGTGTGAAATGTGTGTAGAGAGGCCCATTGTTGCCACTAAGCCCCAGCTGCACCCATCACCACCAATGGTGGCTACAGAGCTTCAGAGACTGTCACACCCTGGGAACGATGACGCAACACTGACATGCCTCTGTCTCAGTTCCCAAGAGACGAGGTTACACTGGGACAAAACAGAAGAAACACACACACTACACAGACACCACACACACCTACATTCCTCTTCGCCTCCCCACCCTAGTCCCTCTCACTCAGTGACACCTGCTCCCTAACACATTTGTAGCACACAATATTGAATATCCTATGACTGTAATGCTGTGTTGTAACGTGAAGTGTATTTGCAATAAAAGCATGTTAGGTGTGGGGACAATAAACGTACTGATCAAATTGATCAGTATCCTCTGATACACGTACAGTGCATTCAGAAAGTATTAAGACACCTTGACTTTTTCCACATTTTGTTACGTTACAGCCTTATTCCAAAATTGATTAAATTACTTTTATTCCTCATCAATCTACACACAATACCCCATAATGACAAAGTGAAAACAGGCTTGTAGAAATGTTTGCAAATTTATTAAATATAAAAAACTTAAACACCTTTTTACATAAGTATTCAGACCCTTTGCTATGAGACTCGAAATTGAGCTCAGGTGCATACTGTTTCGATTGACCATCCTTGAGATGTTTCTACAACTTGATTGGAGTCCACCTGTGGTAAATTGAATTGTTTGGACATGATTTGGAAAGACACACACCTGTCTATATGAGGTCCCACAGTTGACAGTGCATGTCAGAGCAAAAACCAAGCCATGAGGTCGAAGGAATTGTCCGTAGAGCTCCGAGACAGGATTGTGTCGAGGCAAAGATCTGGGGAAGGGTACCAAAATATTTCTGCAGCATTGAAGGTCCCCAAGAACACAGTGGAAGTTTGGAACCACCAAGACTCTTCCTAGAGCTGGCCGCCCGGCCAAACTGAGCAATCGGGGAAAAGGGCCTTGGTCAGGGAGGTGACCAAGAACTCGATGGTCACTCTGACAGAGATCCAGAGTTCCTCTGTGGAGATGTGAGAACCTTCCAGAAGGACAACCATCTCTACAGCGCTCCACCAATCAGGCCTTAATGGTAGAGTGGCCAGACTGAAGCCACTCCTCAGTAAAAGGCACACGACAGCCCACTTGGAGTTTGCCAAAAGGCACCTAAAGACTCTCAGACCATGAGAAACAAGATTTTCTGGTCTGATTAAACCAATATTGAACTCTTTGGCCTGAATGCCAAGCGTCACGTCTGGAGGAAACCTTGCATCATCCCTACGTTTAAGCATGGTGGTGGCAGCATCATGCTGTAGGGATGTTTTTCAGTGGCAGGGACTGGGAGACTAGTCAGGATCGAGGGAAAAATGAACGAAACAAAGTACAGAGAGATCCTTGATGAAAACCTGCTCCAGAGTGCTCAGGACCTCAGACTGGGGTGAAAGTTGACCTTCCAACAGGGCAACAACCCTAAGCACACAGCCAAGACATTTACATTTTTAGTCATTTAGCAGACGCTCTTATCCAGAGCGACTTACAGGAGCAATTAGGGTTAAGTGCCTTGCTCAAGGGCACATCAACATATTTTTCTCCTAGTCGGCGCGGGGATTAGAACCAGTGACCTTTCGGTTACTGGCACAACGCTCTTAACCACTAAGCTACCTGCCACCCCACAACGCAGATGTGGCTTCGGGACAAGTCTCTGAATGTCCTTGAGTGGCCCAGCCAGAGCCTGGACTTGAACCCAATCAAACATCTCTGGAGAGACCTGAAAATAGCTGTGCAGCGAAGCTCCCCATCCAACCTTACAGAGCTTGAGAGGATCTACAGAGAAGAATGGGAGAAACTCCACAAATGCAGGTGTGCCAAGCTTGTAGCGTCATACCCAAGAAGACTTGAGGCTGTAATCGCTGCCAAAGGTGCTTCAACAAAGTACTGAGTAAAGGGTCTGAATACAAAGCCGTTTTTGCTTTTTCATTATGGGGTATTGTGTGTAGATTGATGGGGGGGGGGTACTATTTAATCCATTTTAGAATAAGGCTGTAACGTAACAAAATGTGGAAAAAGTGAAGGGGTCTGAATACTTTCCGACTGCACTGTATATTAGAAAAACGTGCAGGAGTGTTGTTGTGTTTTTGTGAGCCTGAAGTGTTTTCCCTGTCAGCATTGCTGTTCTCAGTTAATCCAGTGCATTTACCAGCTGCTCCTATGGAGCACTGAATAGCATATCCAAGCATATTATATACACGTTGAAACAATATCCTTTCAGATAAGTGGACATGTATGTCCAAGGAAAGGAACATGAGTTTTGGATGCATGCAAAGCCATGCCATGAACCCAGAGTCATATACACTATACTGCACATATAGCTCTCTACATGATGCGTTCTCCAATCAATGTACCTCTATCTGTCTTTTATCACCACAACACCCCCAGCTATCTCACCCATGACAACCTGAGTTATAGTTCATAATATTTCTATTGATAAATAACTCACAACTGTCAAGTTTTCAAGGTCCAAGTGCTTTCGTGATAAAGTAAAGGCGCTCTTTCAGTAATAAGAAGCTGGATTGTTGTCTAGTAACATTCCCCATCCTCCAACGTTACCAACGTAATTAGAGCAGTAAAGTTTTGTCATACCTGTGGTATACGGTCCGATACACCACGGTTTTCGGCCAATCAGCACTCAGGGCTCGAACCACCCAGTTTATAAATGTACTTATAAACTGGGTGGTTTGAGCCCTGAATGCTGATTGGCTGACAATCGTGGTATATCAGACCGTATATAATCACGGTTATGACCAAACATTTATTTTTACTGCTCTAATTACGTTGGTAACCAATTTATATTAGCAATAAGGCACCTCAGGGGTTTGTGGTATATGGCCAATATACCATGGCTAAGGGCTGTATCCAGGCACTCCGAGTTGCTTTGTACACAAGAACAGCCCTTAGCTGTGGTATATTGGCCATATACCACACACCCTCATGCCTTATTGCTTAAATATCTACTTCAATTACCTCATACCCTGCACATAGACTCTGTACAGGTACCCTGTGAATATAGCTAAGTTATCGTTACTCATTGTGTATTTAATATTACTTGTATTATTATTTCTTATAACTTTTCTATTATTTATCTATTTTCTTTCTCTCTGCATTGTTGGGAAGGATCCGTAAGTAAGCATTTCACTGTTAGTCTACACCTGTTGTTTACGAAGCATGTAACTCTGTAGCTCAGAGTAGCTCAGCTGGTAGAGCACGGCGCTTGTAACGCCAAGGTAGTGGGTTCGATCCCCGGGACCACCCATACACAAAAATGTATGCACGCATGACTGTAAGTCGCTTTGGATAAAAGCGTCTGCTAAATGGCATATTATTAACAAATACAATTTGATTTGATGTGTGAACTAAGCATCTCACTATCTCAAAAGCAAAGAGCAAGTACCTTCAGGCTATGCTCAAACCCTACACACCAACCAGAGCACTCGTCCTGCCACCTCTGGTCTCTTGGCCGTCCCAAACCTACGGCGGGTCAGCTCCCGCTCAGCCCTGTCAAAGCTCTTCTCTTCTCTTCTATTTTATCACATTCCCAGTGGGTCAGAAGTTTACATACACTCAATTACTATTTGGTAGCATTGCCTTTAAATTGTTTAACTTGAGTCAAACATTTCGGGTAGGCTTCCACAAGCTTCCCACAATAAGTTGGGTGAATTCTGGCCCATTCCTCCTGACAGAGCTGGTGTAACTGAGTCAGGTTTGTAGGCCTCTTTGCTCGCACATGCTTTTTCAGTTCTGCCCACACATTTTCTACAGGATTGAGGTCAGGGCTTTGTGATGGCCACTCCAATACCTTGACTTTGTTGTCCTTAAGCCATTTTGCCACAACTTTGGAAGTATGCTTGGGTTCATTGTCCATTTGGAAGACCCATTTGCGACCAAGCTTTAACTTCCTGACTGATGTCTTGAGATGTTGCTTCAATATATCCACATAATTTTCCTTCCTCATGATGCCATCTATTTTGTGAAGTGCACCAGTCTCTCCTGCAGCAAAGCACCCCCACAGCATGATGCTGCCACCCCTGTCACGCTCTGGCTCCGGGACTTTGTATGTTGAGCCAGGGTGTGTTCGTTTTGTTGTGTTTTGGTTGGTTGTCTTTGGGTGTGTTGTCTTGGTTGTTCGTGTGACTCCCAATCAGTGGTAACGAGTGTCAGCTGTCGGCTCGTTATCTCTGATTGGGAGCCATATTTAAACTGTGTGTTTTCACCTTGGGGTTGTGGGTTTTTGTTCCATGTTCTGTCAGTGTCACAGAGGACTTCACGTATCGTCATTTGTTTTGTTGTTTCGTGGTTGCTTTGATTTAATAAAGTCAACATGTTCGCTCAACACGCTGCGCCTTGGTCCGCTTCCTTAGACGATCGTGACAGAAAAACCCACCACAAAAGGACCAAGCAGCGTATACAGGAACACCCGCAGGAGAGAACGCTGGTGGATGTCCTCCTCGGCTGGGGACATATTACGCAGGAGGAGGCCGTCCGGTACCGGAGGGCGATGAAGGGGGAGAACCTGGCAGGAGAGGAGCAACGGCGTCAGCAGGGCCATCGTCGGATGGAAGAGAGGCAACCCCAAAAAAAATTTTGGGGGGGGCACATGGCTTGGGCGGCTGGGCAGCAGGCGGCTGCTACAGGACGTTTTGGAGAGGTGGTCACCGGGTGTTGGGAGGCAGAAGGCAGGTTGGCGAGGCCTGGAGGTAGAGCGGAACCAACTTCCCGTACTCAGGCATGGCAGCATGAGACGGGGCAGGTTCCGCGGTATGCGGAGCAGCGTACTGGGCCACGAGTGGTCCGGCACAGTCCTGTACGTCCTGTGCAAGCACCCCGCACGTGTCGTGCGAAGGGGGGTATGCAGCCAGGACGGAGTGTGCCGGCTCTATGCTCGAGGTCTCCAGTGCCTCTCCGCGGTCCCGGATATCCTGCTCCCGTATCGCGTGCTGTCATGTCGGTACGGGTTCACAGCCCTGTACGTCCTGTGCAGATGCCTCACGCAGAGTGTGTGAAGGTAGGCATCCAGCCAGGACGGGTGGTGGCCGCTCTTCGCTCCAGGTCTCCTATCCGTCTCCACAGTCCGGTGAGGCCTGTCCCAGCTCCACGCACTAAACCTACGGTGTGCGTCGCCAGCCCAGCCCGGCCTGTCCCTGCTCTACGCACAAAGCCTACGGTGTGCGTCGCCAGCCCAGCCCGGCCTGTTCCTGCTCCACGCACAGAACCTACGGTGTGCGTCGCCAGCCCGACCCGGCCTGTTCCTGCCACTCGCACCAAACCAGGGGTGCGAGTCGCCAGCCTGGTCCAGCCCGTTCCTGCTACTCGCACCAAGCCAAGGGTGCGAGTCGTCAGCCTGGTTCAGCTCGTCCCTGCTACTCGCACCAAGCCAAGGGTGCGAGTCGTCAGCCTGGTCCAGCCCATTCCTGCTACTCGCACCAAGCCAGGGGTACGAGTCGTCGGCCTGGTCCAGCCCGTTCCTGCTACTCGCACCAAGCCAAGGGTGCGAGTCGTCAGCCTGGTTCAGCTCGTACCTGCTACTCGCACCAAGCCAAGGGTGCGAGCCGTCAGCCTGATCCAGCCCATTCCTGCTACTCGCACCAAGCCAGGGATGCGAGTCTTCAGCCTGGTGAGGCCTGTTCCGGCTCACGCACCAGGCAAAGGGTGCGTATCGTCTGCCAGGTCCGGTCCATTCCTACCTCACGCGCCAAGCCAGGGGTGCGCGGTCGGAGGTCCTGATCCAGCAAGCGGGGTCAGATCGGACCGGGGGCACTACGGGGGGAGTGAAGTGGGGTGGTGGTCAAGCCCGGAGCCGGAGCCGCCTCCGAGGAGCAACACCCACCCAGCCCTCCCCTGTTTGGGGGTTTTTGAGGCGCGGTCGCAGTCCGCGCCTTTAGGGGGGGGTACTGTCACGCTCTGGCTCCGGGACTTTGTATGTTGAGCCAGGGTGTGTTCGTTTTGTTGTGTTTTGGTTGGTTGTCTTTGGGTGTGTTGTCTTGGTTGTTCGTGTGACTCCCAATCAGTGGTAACGAGTGTCAGCTGTCGGCTCGTTATCTCTGATTGGGAGCCATATTTAAACTGTGTGTTTTCACCTTGGGGTTGTGGGTTTTTGTTCCATGTTCTGTCAGTGTCACAGAGGACTTCACGTATCGTCATTTGTTTTGTTGTTTCGTGGTTGCTTTGATTTAATAAAGTCAACATGTTCGCTCAACACGCTGCGCCTTGGTCCGCTTCCTTAGACGATCGTGACAACCCCCGTGCTTCACGGTTGTGATGGTGTTCTTCGGCTTGCAAGCACCCCCTTTTTTCTCCAAACATAACAATGGTCATTATGGCCAAACAGTTCTATTTTTGTTTCATCAGACCAGAGGACATTCCTCCAAAAAGTACAATCTTTGTCCCCATGTGCAGTTGCAAACCGAAGTCTGGCTTTTTTATGGTGGTTTTGGAGCAGTGGCTTCTTCCTTGCTGTGCGTCCTTTCGGGTTATGTCGATATAGGACTTGTTTTACTGTGGATATAGATAATTTTGTGCCTGTTTCCTCCAGCATCTTCACAAGGTCCTTTGCTGTTGTTCTGGGATTGATTTGCACTTTTTGCACCAAAGTACATTCATCTCTATGAGACAGAACGCGTGTCTCATAGAGCGGTATGATGGCTGCGTGGTCGTCCCATGGTGTTTATACTTGCGTACTATTGTTTGTACAGATGAACGTGGTACCTTCAGGCGTTTGGAAATTGCTCCCAAGGATGAACAAGACTTGTGGAGGTCTACAATTTATTTTCTGAGGTCTTGGCTGATTTCTTTAGATTTTCCCATGATGTCAAGCAAAGAGGCACTGAGTTTGAAGGTAGGCCTTGAAATACATCCACAAGTACATCTCCAATTGACTCAAATTATGTAAATTAGCCTATCAGAAGCTTCTAAAGCCATGACATCATTTTCTGGAATTTTCTAAGCTGTTTAAAGGCACAGTCAACTTAGTGCATGTACATTTCTGACCCACTGGAATTGTGATACAGTGAATTATAAGTGAAATAATCTGTCTGTAAACAATTGTTGGAAAAATTACTTGTGTCATGCACAAAGTAGATGTCCTAACCGACTTGCCAAAACTATAGTTTGTTAACAAGAAATTTGTGGAGTGGTTGAAAAACGAGTTGTAATGACTCCAACCTAAGTGTATGTAAACTTCCGACTTCAACTGTAGCTAACTTAAGATGAATGCTCTAACTGTACATCTCTCTAGATAAGAGTGTCTGATAAATGACTAAAATGTCAAAATAAATATAAAAATGTACTCTTGGGAGATGTATTTGCATGGTCCTAATAGTCAGTGGCTGTTTCATGACCTTGCATACAGAATATAGGGGTCTATTTCAATGCCCTGCAAATGCCTTGAATCTGAGTTGGATGGATGCAGCATATGCAGCTACTGTAGCTGAGAGTAGACTCACACTTATTAAGGAAATAAAATGAATCCTTCTTAATTGGCTGAATGAAAAACCGTGGGAGTGGCCATGTCATATCACATGACTACTTGTACTTCAATATGAGCCATTTTAATGCATGTTTACCAAAATAACTTTGGTTTGTATCATTACTGTAACCTAAGAGTTTCTGTGTGCTTTACGTTTAATTATGTTAGACAAGTGGATATATGTTACAGGTTCACTCTGCCTTTGTATGCCTTTAAAATTATTGTATAGGGTGAATAGGGTTTGTATAGAAACATGTACATATGATGAAGTGATCCCTGGACAAACATTAAATGTTAGGGAAATATCAAACACTGGTTGAAATGTATTGGGGTCAGTTGGAGGATGATAGCTGTTTCAATTGTATTCCTGTTCCACAACATTCTAGGTGAAGTGTTGCTATAGGCAAAGAACTTGCATAACAAATTAATTTCATTTACAAAATATTTTATTTCTCAGTACAAATACATTATCTTCAATATAAAAACATAATATAGTACATACAAAAACACTGGCTTATGGAGTTTCACCTCTCCATAAATACCATGGCAATAGCAAGATAATAACATGATCTCTTGGAATCCTTCATTATTCTCTATGCAGAAGAACCATCAGTTGATTTCAGTTCATTGATCATATAGGGCAGCAATGGGATCATAGGCAAGAATCTGTCAAGCCTCCTCCATTTAGCTAAGCACATAATAAAGACACATAACAATAGGGAAAAGTACAAGACCTGTACAGACTTTTTTGACACATTGGCATCATTAGACATGCTAAATCCTATGCGCATTTCCCCTTTCTAGGAAGTAAAGAAATATATAGCCAAATGTCTCTGAGGTCATGTACTTCTTCAACCTTGAAATATACAGCTCTCAAACATACAGTGCGAGGTAACAAGTTAAATACATCAATATTAAATAAATGTATACATATGTATTATCTGTGTCACTTGAGCTGAAGGCATGGAGCGCCATTGGACACCGTGCATAAAACACAGACATTGTGGTAAAAAATCTGAGTGCAAAACAGGTGTAGTGGAACCCGGATATACCACATAGCAGGTCAACCACAACATTACTTTGGATCAACACAATATATCACAAAGGTAAAATAATACCACATATAGAGAGCAGAAATGTTTATTTCTGTCTCTCTTATTTTCTTTCTCTCTCAGTCCATTCAAACGAATTTCATCAGTGATAGACTATTCGGTTAAGTTCAGTTCACCTCCTTTCCGCGAATGAGAATCGATCATCGGGGAATGAGGGCTCGCTCGGGTCGTTGTGCTCCATTTTAGTAGCTTCCAATGCCGATCTCCTGCTTGTAGCGGTTGGTCAGGGTGTTAGCCTGTTGCGTCAGCTTGGACAGCACCCCGTGGAGCCCCGTCATGTGGAACTGGAACTGCTTCTGCAGGTTATCCTCCTCTTCCTCCGACGATACCTCTGAATCTTCCTCCGCTGAATCCATCCGAGAGATGGGAGCCCAGCTTTCCTTGCGCTTCTTGTCTTCCTCCGCGCGCATCACTCCCCACTCAATGTCACAGCGGATAGACTTGAGAAGCTGGTAGTAGCTGTACATGTCGCCGTCCTCGATGTCGCTGTTTCCCGAACTTTTCAGGTCGGCCACCTCCCTCGCCTCTTCAAGGGGGACGTCCCGCAGCAGGCTGGGCACCATCACCGTCTGGTCCATGTTGTTGACGGCACCGATGAAGCGGTTCATGGAGTTGAACAGGGAGTTCTTCTGCAGGTGGGATTCTGAGATCTGCATCATCTTGGCGACTGTTGTTGATTCTTGAACTTCTTTTAGAAATGAAAGTTATAACTGTCAACCAGAGCTGGATAGTTCGTTTCTTCTTTGCGTGTACCCTGTTCTAATTATTTTCAAATCAGCTTTGGAAAGCGGCTTGTCCTTTTTGTATTAAATGCTTAAACGGAGATTGGTTGCTGGTAATTCTTGTCAGTGCAGATTTCTGTGTTTCAAGCTATGGAGAGAGTTCGGCAATAGTTATCGTTTCTCCTTTTGCCTGTTCCTTCTTCTTTTCGTTTCTGTTCTGACTCTTACTGGTCCCGGGTGGGATCTTTATAGAGCAGGTGGTTTCGTGTCCAAGGGCGTGCCCAGAACCTGTTTGTCAGGATTATTCTTTCTCTACAGTTGTAACCGGACTCCAACGAGCTAGCACACATACAGATATTTTTTTTGGGCATAGTTTGCATGAAGGAGAGCGGCCTCCCAATAGCGATTAGCCTACTATCCGGCCCCTGCCCAGTGCCCAGGAGGAAAGCAATTTATTTACATTTTAGTCATTTAGCAGACGCTCTTATCCAGAGCGACTTACAGTTAGTAAGTGCATACATTTTTCATACTGGCCCCCCGTGGGAATCGAACCCACATGCCATGCTCTACCAACTGAGCTACATTTGGTTTGCATCTTATGCAAACCAAATGATAGGAGGCTCTATGTCCGCACAATTGTCAGCCTGTGTTGCGCATCAGCCACTGAAACGCAACACAATGGTTTATATTGAGTTTTCTCAAAACATTCACACACCAAGTGTCTTCACTGACATTTTCAACCTCTCCCTGACCGAGTCTGTAATACCTACATGTTTCAAGCAGACCACCTCTGTGCCCAAGGAAGCGAAGGTAACCTGCCTAAATGATTACCGCCCCGTAGCACTCACGTCGGTAGCCATGAAGTGCTTTGAAAGGCTGGTCATGGCTCACATCAACAGCATCATCCCGGATACCCTAGACCCACTCCAATTCGCATACCGCCCCAACAGATCCACAGATGACGCAATCTCAATCGCACTCCACACTTCCCTTTCCCACCTGGACAAAAGGAACACCAATGTGAGAATGCTGTTCATTGACTACTGCTCAGCGTTCAACACCATAGTGCCCACAAAGCTCATCACTAAGCTAAGGACCCTGGGACTAAACACCTCCCTCTGCAACTGGATCCTGGACCTCCTGACGGGCCGCCCCCAGGTGGTAAGAGTAGGCAACAACACGTCTGCCACGCTGATCCTCAACACTGGGGCCCCTCAGGGGTGCGTGCTTAGTCCCCTCCTGTACTCCCTGTTCACACACGGCTGCGTGGCCAAACACGACTCCAACACCATCATTAAGTTTGCTGACAACACAACAGTGGTAGCCTGATCACCGACAACGATGAGACAGCCTATAGGGAGGAGGTCAGAGACCTGGCAGTGTGGTGCCAGGACAACAACCTCTCCCTCAATGTGAGCAAGACAAAGGAGCTGATCGTGGACTACAGGAAAAGGCGGGCCGAACAGGCCCCCATTAACATTGACGGGGCTGTAGTGGAGTGGGTCGAGAGTTTCAAGTTCCTTGGTGTCCACATCACCAACAAACTATCATGGTCCAAACACACCAAGACAGTCGTGAAGAGGGCACGACAACATTTTCCCCCCTCAGGAGACTGAAAAGATTTGGCATGGGTCCCCAGATCCTCAAAAAGTTATACAGCTGCACCATCGAAAGCATCCTGACCGGTTGCATCACTGCCTGGTATGGCAACTGCTCGGCATCTGACCGTAAGGCGCTACAGAGGATAGTGCGTATGGCCCAGTACGTCACTGTGGCCAAGCTTCCTGCCATCCAGGACCTATATACTAGGCGGTGTCAGAGGAAAGCCCAAGAAATTGTCAAAGACTCCAGTCACCCAAGTCATAGACTGTTCTCTCTGCTACCGCATGGCAAGTGTTACCGGAGTGCCAAGTCTAGGACCAAAAGGCTCCTTAACAGCTGCTACCCCCAAGCCATAAGACTACTGAACAATTAATCAAATGGCCACCCAGACTATTTACATTGACCCCCCCCCCCCTGTTATTTTGTGTTACTTTAGTTTGTTTGTTAAATATTTTCTTAACTCTTTCTTGAACTGCATTGTTGGTTAAGTATGAAAAATGTATGCACTCACTAACTGTAAGTCGCTCTGGATAAGAGCGTCTGCTAAATGACTAAAATGTAAATGTAAAATGTTAAGGGCTTGTAAGTAATCATTTCACGGTAAGGTCTACACATGTTGTAAAGGGTGCATGTGACAAATAAAGTTTGATTTGATTTGATTTGACATGGTAAAACAAAACACCACAACAAGTAGGCGGAAATGATCCAGCCCAGCCAGTCTGAAATCTAATCATATGTATACACCTACAGTTAACCACCAGCACAATCAACAATTGACAGAAATAGCAAACAATATGCTTTCAGTCACTACAAAATTATTATTTATTGCGACCAGGGTGCTGAATCATTGTGACTACAGCCTGGTCCATCTACATTATGTAGGACAGCACTCACCAAATATATTTATTTGGCCTATGGTAATCCTTGAAATTTCATAGGCCTAAATGGTGAGTGTTCTCATATTGTTGATGGAATAGCTATATTTATGAGGACTTTGCACCTCACTCTTTAGATGAATTAGAAGAAGAAATCAATCAAGAAGAACAATCTGTCAGTACTGTCCAAGCAGTCACATCAAGCAATGATTCATTCCAGATAGTGACCATTTAGCAGAAATAGAAATATGAGTATGCACTCGTGTGTCACACACATACACTCACACACGCACACACACACACACACACACACACACACACACACACACACACATAAAAATGCAGGTAGGAGATAATGGGTGTAGAGAGAGTGTTCTGGAATGTCTGGAGAGAAACTATACAGATTGAATCAGTATTCTAAACACTGAACTGCTCAGCAACAATGGGAGGAATGTCAACATACAGTAGATGACAAAACCTGCTTGGTCAGTCAATCTCTCTTGGTCTCACCCTCCCTCCCTCCCTCCCTCCCATTCCGATAATTATACTTATCAATTTTGCCTCTGCTCATCTTAAAGGCATCATCTGAAACAGTTCGGAACAGTTTGTGCATATATTATGGCGACATTTTGTGACGTTTTTTTCTTTTTGGTCTTCGACAAAGGTTTCTTCGGCTGTTCGTGCACACAAAACATTTTCTCGAGGCAAGCCGAAGTTGGTAGCTGAAGACTACTCCACTTCGTCGGTGATTGGTCAACAGTAGGGATTCTTCAATTAAGTGTTTGTTGTCATACTCCGAGTTGAGTAAGAAGGAATTTCCCTCGACCACGCCCACAGTTTGGGGAAAACAAACATTCTTTCCTATTGACCCCCATTGTAAAATAACCAACTTTGTCCTCAAGTTTTTGTCATACAGAAATCACAAAACATGCCGAAAAACTGCTGTGTCGTTCAATGTACATGTAACCTGGTCAAAATTCTCGACCTACAGTTCGCAATGCTCCCACCGAAATAGAACCTGCAAGACGAGCCCTGTGGCTTCAGGCTATTCGGTGTGGAAGAGTGGGAAATTGTGGGGACCTGGTGTCCAAGTAGGCTACACATTGCCAGTGCTTGACTTGGGCATAGTTGGTTAGCTAGCATGTCACCACTTAGAAAATTCTGACTACACGAACGGTGAGCTAATGTTAACTAGCTAGCTAAATATCGCCCGGTGGGCTAGCTAGTTAGGCACCTGGTTGGCTAGTTAGCTACATTATCTAAAGTTGTCTAGCTATCTCACAAAGGACTTGTGGGCTCAATGTTTTCCCCATACAAAACACAAACGGTTTAGTTCTACGAGTGCATCTGTTGTACATGACTAATCAAATTACCTGTGAAGTCAGTTATACATGTCTACAGTAAGCTAGTACTTTTCAGACTGGGCTAGTAGACAATGTGCCAAACTAGCCTGACACAGCAGTGAAATGGCTAGTAGAAAATGTGCCAAACTAGCCTGACACTGCAGTGACATTTTGCCTTTACAAACATCGCATGCCACAGATTTAGGATCTGAACGTAGAAATCATGGTCTGCTGGCCAGTTCCCAAAATCCTTATATTACATCCCTACATGTCAGTCCATTTCAGACGATCCCCTTATCACTGTTGGTCATCCTCAGTGACCTCACGGCTGAGGGTTTTAACTTTCCTCTTGAGAATTAGAATCAGAAGTACAGTCGTATAGCTCATCCCAATACTTCACCTCTTCGGGCAAATAGTACCCTAAACTGTCCTGATCATCTAGTTGAGCATTCCAGATAATTCCTCCATCCCAGCAGAAATGTCCCATCAACATAGTAGGATTTCAGATGTGCAGATAGACCAAAGCCCAGTCTATTTTACCGTTACTATAGTCAAGTCTGTGGGTTATGGTATTTTAATACAGATGTTACCATTTTAGTAATCAATTTAGCTAGCTAGTAAAAGTATATATATTTTTTGTCTTTCAGGTGGGGGGACCGGAAACCCAGTAAAAACACTCAGGTTTGTAGCTGCCATTTTCCGGTTGGAAAGAGAAACGGCCCTGTATTTACCAGAAAAGGTAGCTCATCCACCATGGCAGAAGAGGAAGCTCCAGACTGTTGATTGGGAACAAGAACAAACTATGAGAAATGAGGATTGGGTGTTGAGGGACCACTTGTCACATTGTCCAAGGTGGGTTTGTGTTATGATAAACAATGTGTTTTCTGTCCAGATAAAGATGGTGATACAGAATTGAAAAAGACCTACCACTGACCAAATGTCTCTTTGTTTTCCAGTTCAACAGAGTGCATCCTTCAGACCATCCGGTGCATGGACATCCTGTGGCAGTGTGATCCGAGCACGAGCATCCAGTTGTGGAGACTACAGCACATCGAGCCTGTGGACGGACAGGTCAGTAACTCATCAAATATGATACAATATGGTGTAAAACATTGAATTTGTAGACGCATCAACATTTTTACTTTATGTCCAAGGAGATCTGCTGGTAGTTATGTACTCTCCCACTCTCTCACTCTGGGGGTAAGACATAATTTATACACCACAGATATAAATTCCCACTGTTATTACTCATCGAAGTCTGGTATCTGGGGTAATCTGGTTAATGATTATATCATTGATTGTGTCTCTTTCCTTGTAGAATGTTGACAGCTGTATAGAACACATTGTATTGCTAAGATGCTCAATTTAACTTAATAGCTAAACTCGCCGACACAGGATAAACCTTATCCCTCATGCTGGCCCTGACCATACCGGTAAGTTGGCCCTCACTATAGCTGCACTTCTCCACATAGCCAGACTTATAGTGGTCTTCTCCCATTTTAATGCTCATATGCTCATCCTTGAAAAATACATACGACATACTGTACAAACAATTATCTAGGCTAAGTAATACAAAATAATGTTTTTATCTACTGCTCTGCTAACTAGCTATCTAAAGTGTAGTCAGTGGCTAGCTAAGACAGAGAAAGGGGACGGAAGAAGTTCAACACTTTATTCAATTCATTTCAATACAGCACATGGATTCATCATGGATTGGGCACAGGTCTCTGATCGTGCTGGTGAATGGTAGCTGACAGTGTCGGCTAGAGATGACGTGCAGGAGCTTCCTGCAGGAATTTGTAGACTTGCTGAGGTCTTCTCTGTTGTTAATTAGCATTTTGATTTTCTTTGAGTAAATTGAGTTGAATATATTGATAAAACTCACCTTGTCCACGCCAAGGTAAGCCTACACCAGGTTTACCGCTAGGTTTTATGGGTATTATGACGCGTCCATTGTGGCGGACTATTGTGGCGTTCCTGCACCAAAATATAAACAGTACCGGTACCCAAAGTGAGTACCGGCACCTATTTCAGTCCAAGTTAAGAATATAGCTATGTGTGTGGAAAACATTTCACCACAGGTAAGACTGTTAACTTCTGTAGTATAGTCTGTTTGTAACTCCACTCACTACTTGTAGCATTATAGACCATCCAGCAGGTATATCATCCCCAAAGCCAACACCTCCTTTGGCCGCCATTCCTTCCAGTTCTCTGCTGCCAATGACTGGAACGAACTGCAAAAATCTCTGAAGCTGGAGACTCTTATCTCCCTCACTAAATTTAAGCGTCAGTTGTCAGAGCAGCTTACCGATCACTGCACCTGTACACAGCCATTCTGAAATTAGCCCACCCAACTACCTCATCCCCATATTGTTATTTATTTTGCTAATTTGCACCCCAGTATCTCTATTTGCACATCATCTTTTGCACATCTATCATTCCAGTGTTAATACGAAATTGTAACTATTTTGTACTATGGCCTATTTATTGCCTTACTTTATAACTTACTACATTCGCACACACTGTATATATATTTTCTGTTTGTATTTTTGACTTTATGTTTTGTTTACCCCATATGTAACTCTGTGTTGTTGTTTTTATCGCACTGCTTTGCTTTATCTTGGCCAGGTCGCAGTTGTAAATGAGAACTTGTTCTCAACTGGCTTACCTGGTTAAATAAAGGTTAAATAAAAAATAAAAATAAATTGTTTGCGTTGCTGGTCTTGGCTAGTTTAATGTTCTGGTTGGTAGCTAGCTAGCACTAACTCACATGGCTAACATTAGTGCCGTCATGAAAAGGCACATGAGGGAAGCCCTTCAAGATTACGTTTTTCTAAGTAGTGAGAACACTTGGGAGCAGGCAATGTTGAAAAGTAATCTTTAGACATGTTGTACTTTTCTTAAATGTAGTTTGTAATTGACTAAAACATGCAGATAACAAGAAAATTGCATTAGAAAAAATGTAGTGTGTAATTGACTAACACATGCAGACAACAAGAAAATTGCATTTGAAAAAGGTCAGGTTTTTGCTGTGAGCCAATACGGTAACCAAGGTAACCACAGGTTGTTATACCATGGATCATTTAGCTATTTGAGCTTTGAATTTTAGGACCCCTTTAGGTAAAAAAAATATATAAAAAAACATTATTTAATAAAATATTGAAATTGGCCTTTACTACTATAGCCCATAGAAATACATTGAATAACACATTCATAAATGGCATAAAAAACAGTCAACAAATAAATCATAAGGAATAAGGTTTTGAAGTGTCTGTCCTTTATCTAGGAGATATAAGAAAGCTCAGGAAATATTTTTGTTTTTTTGGACACTTAACCCCTTATTTATGTTGGCACAAAACTACCTCCAACAAGATCTTGTTCTTGAGAGTCTCATCTTTCCATAGAGTGGTCATATTTGAGGTAGGCTGACATAGGCGGATGTGGTGTATTGAGACGCAGCCCACGCAGATATCTCTAGTTTAAACTGACAGATTTTGATGGGGATTTTTTTTATTATGTTATTAGCGTCAATAGTTAATTAATACCGACTGGGACTATTTAGCGAGAGACGAATCGTTTTCATGCACATTTTTTCACTTGAGAAATACTGAACCAAACATCTTGTATGTAAAATTGTGCGACTAAGATCTCCTCTGCAAAAACGTCAAAATTAATGACAGATTTCTTGAATTATCTTAGATTAATTATATTTTGACTCAAGATGGACAAACATTGCCGCTTTTTTCTCGTTTTTCAAGAGAAGGTCTTTTAAGGGAGTATGCGAGCACACTCATTCGCCTCCCCTCTCAATCTCTGCTACCCCTCCCGTACTTTTTGTATTCTTCTCTCTCTCTCTCTCTCTCTCTCTCTCTCTCTCTCTCTCTCTCTCTCTGGAATGTAATGAATGTCACATATCTGCATTTTTTTGGTGTTGTCGCTTCCGGTTTACAAACCCACACCATTTTGAGCACAGTTTCAACAAATTATTATGAAATACCTGGTTACACAGACTTTTTTTACATTACGCAACTTTTCGGTCGAAGTGTTACCTGAACTTAAAATGTATTGTCTCATATGTTCACTCAACTAGAAATTATTATTTGGGCATCTTCACTAAAACGGCTGTGGAACTAGTTACACACACACACGGTGCTTTTGACATACGATCTTTTCAACATACACTACCGGTCAAAAGTTTTAGAACACCTACTCATTCAAGGGTTTTTCTTTATTTTTTAAATTATTTTCTACATTGTAGAATAATAGTGAAGACATCAAAACTATGAAATAACACATGTGGAATCATGTAGTAACCAAAAAAATATATTTTATATTTGAGATTCTTCAAATAGTCACCCTTTGCCTTGATGACAGCTTTGCACACTCTTGGCATTCTCTCAACCAGCTTCACCTGGAATGCTTTTCCAACAGTCTTGAAGGAGCTCGCACATATGCTGAGCACTTGTTGGCTGCTTTTCCTTCACTTTGCGGTCTGACTCATCCCAAACCATCTCAATTTGGTTGAGGTTGGGGGATTGTGGAGGCCAGGTCATCTGACCAAAAATCTCTAATTTGGACTCCAGACCAAAGGACACATTTCCACTGGTCTAATGTCCATTGCTCGTGTTTCTTGGCCCTAGCAAGCCTCTTCTTCTTATTGGTGTCCTTTAGTAGTGATTTCTTTGCAGCAATTCGACCATGAAGGCCTGATTCACACAGACTCCTCTGAACAGTTGATGTTGAGATGTGTCTGTTACTTGAACTCTGTGAAGCATTTATTTGGGCTGCAATTTCTGAGGCTGGTAACTCTAATGAACTTATCCTCTGCAGCAGAGGTAACTCTGGGTCTTCCATTCCTGTGGCGGTCCTCATGAGAGCCAGTTTCATCATAGCGCTTGATGGTTTTTGCGACTGCACTTGAAGAAACTTTCAAAGTTCTTGAAATGTTCCGTATTGACTGACCTTCATGTCTTAAAGTAATGATGGACTGTCGTTTCTCTTTGCTTATTTGAGCTGTTCTTGCCATAAACTGGCTATCTTCTGTATACCCCCCTTACCTTGTCACAACACAACTGATTAGCTCAAACGCATTAAGAAGGAAAGACATTCCACAAATTAACTTTTAAGAAGGCACACCTGTTAATTGAAATGCATTCCAGGTGACTATCTCATGAAGCTGGTTGAGGGAATGCCAAGAGTGTGCAAAGCTGTCATCAAGGCAAATGGTGGCTATTTGAAGAATATCAAATATCAAATATATTTGGATTTGTTTAACACTGTTTTGGTTACTACATGATTCCATATGTGTTATTTCATAGTTTTGATGTCTTCACTATTATTCTACAATGTAGAAATAAAGAAAAACCCTTGAATGAGTAGGTGTTCTAAAACTTTTGACCTATAGTGCACATATTTGACACAATGACATACATGATTACATTGTGCATGTTAATTTATACCGTAATTATTATTCAACATTTGAACTCACAGCTTTCCAATCTTCATGCTATGCCACCATGTCTGTGTCAATGATCAGTTAATTTGACTATTCTCTCATTGATTTGATTTATTTATTTCAGCAATTTTAGGGTTTTCTGTATAGTTGTCTAATGTTGTTGGGGCATATTACTCTGTTTTAATGTTACTCCTTAATTACTATAATAAATACAATTGTTTTACTTCAGTGTACTTTTAACAGAGCTGAGATTTACTTTGAATTGCAAAGTATAGCAATACAGGTGAAATCAGTCATTCACACAGACATGGTGGCTTGGCAGTATCGGTATGCTGTGAACCAAGAGGTTGTGTGTTCAAATTCCAGGTGAGCACATGTTGAATAATAATTACTGTATAAATTAACATTCACAATGTA